>NC_092764.1:4106509-4406509 GCF_047496795.1 Chiloscyllium punctatum | reverse complement strand
TCTCATCCTATCCATGAACAACAGGTTAATAAGAGGGCACTTTGCCTGGGATGCCTCAATATCCAGCCATATTGAGTTTGGATCGTTACCGACCCAATCACAGACAAAGGACAGCAGGGAACTCAACTGATACCTGGGAAATCAACTCCTCCCCCTCCTTGAGGCAACTGCAATTTAGTAAGTTTGATGAGGGGCTGCCCACGATGCCAGACAAAGGAGCTAAACCATTCCATAAGCTTCTGCAGCGTTTTCCTGGGAAACATTATAGGGAGCATATGCATGGGATGAAGAAAACAAGGAAGAACATTCATCTTAATGAGAGATATTTGGCCCAGCCATGAAATTGGAAGAGCCTCCCAACTCTGGAGATCTCGCCTAATATTGTTGAGCAAGTGAGCAAAGTTAGTTCGAAGTAATGGATCAAACTTGGGGGTAATAAAAATGCCTAGGTATCGGAACCCTTCCCGTGACCCTTAAAAGGGAACGAAGAGCCACCTTCAACTTCTGGCACATCCTTAAGGTTCCCCAAAGGCACAGCCTCTGATTTTGCAAAGTTCATCTTATTTCCTGAAATAGCCCCAAATGAATTGGTACATTGTAAAAAATGGGGTACGGAGGTGATTGGGTTCAATAAAAACAGAAGGACATCATCCGTATACAGTGTAATCTTGTATGCCCTCAATCCCACTTCCGGAGCGGTTATGTGGACGTTCTGATGAATGGCCTCTGCCAGCAGCTCTATCACCAACGTAAATAACAGCGGTGAGAGGGGGCAGCCTTGCCGACTACCCCGACCAATCCTTAAGGTTCCCAGACTTCACCCCGTTGGTGATGACCATGGCCAGAGGGTGGTGATATAAAACCTCCACCCACCTGGCAAAGACCCCACCCAACCCAAACTATTCTAAGACATAAAATAGATACGGCCATTCCACTTGGTCAAATGCTTTCTCTGCATCTAAGGAAATCACTAACCCTTGAATCGATCATTGTTGACAAATTTGGATCGTATTCGGTAACCTTCTAATATTATTACAGGATCCACGGCTCCTTATAAAGTCTGTCTGGTTCTCTTTAATAATATGGGGCAACACCCTTTCCAATCTCAGCGTCACGATCTTGGACAGAATCTTGAAATCTGAATTTAATCGAGAGATGGGCCTGTATGAGGCACAGTCCTCAGGAACCTTCCCCTTCTTAAGAATTGAGGAAATATTAGCTTCTCTCAAAGATGGTTCATGCACATAGGAGTGATTATACATCCCCAACATCGACCCTGACAGAATCCTTATAAACTCCTTTAAAAACTCACCCGGGAGACCATCAGGGCCAGGGGCTTTCCCACTCTGAAGTTGCCTAGCTGCCTCCTGTATTTCCTGAACTGTCAAGGGGGCATTAAGGAGAGAGTCCTGTTCCAAAGTTACCCCTGGGAGGTCCAGGGTCTTAAAAAAGGTCTCTATTTTAGCACTCCTGTCCTCACAACCTTCAGACCAATACAATTCAGAGTAAAAGCTCCGAAAAGCCTCATTAATCTTTTTAGCATCGTATGTAAGGACCCCGGTGCTGTCTCTGATTGCAGTAATGGATTGGGGAGCACGCCTTTTCCTCGTCAGGTATGCTAAATACTTCCCTGGCCTATCCCCATACTCGAACAGCCTCTGTCTAGCAAAAGCAAGTTCTTTCTTTGCGTTTTGTATCAGTATTGAATTCAAGGCAGCCCAAAGGGCCGTGATCTGCTGTAGCTTAGTCACCGAAGGCCATGCAAAATATGCCGCCTCGGTGGTTTTTAACCGCGTCTCAAGTAGATGCTGCTGTTCCTCCTTCTGTCGTTTCCGGCTATCCGAATGGGAAATAGCTAATACCCTAGCAAAGGCCTTAGCAGTCTCCCATAGCATGGACGGACTACTAGCCGTGCCTGAGTTGATAATCAAGAATTTCTGAAACTCCTTCAAAAAGTATTCCACAAATTTGGAATCCTTATGGAGAAAAGGGTCCAAATGCCAGTGCCGCAAACCTAACCCTTCAATCTTGGCCTTAACCTCCAACTATACTGCCGCGTGATCAGAGATAGCTATATTCCCAATTTCACAACCCATAATCGAATCCAGAAGGGCCGACGGAGCCAGAAAGAGGTCAATCCTCGTGTGACATTTATGTGGGTTTGAAAAAAAGGTGAAGGCCCTGCCGTTAGGGTGAAGACATCTCCAAATATCCACCAGCCCCAACTCCTCGCGTATGTCAACCACCAGCTTGGCCTGCGAAGAAATAGTTGGGGGCCCACAAGGCATCCTGTCCACTGTCAGATCCATAAGACAATTAAATTCCACCCCCCCCCCCCCATAATAATGTGCCGTGTTCCAAAAGCACTCAACTAAGAGAAAGCACTAATCAGAAATTTGAGGGGATGCGCTGGAGGACAGTAGACATTTAAAATGTCATATTTCTCCCCATGTATCACAAATCGTCCCTGCTCATCTTTCACCTGCTCTAATAATGTGAACAGAAGATTTTTCTGGATAAGTACTGCCACTCCCCTACTTTTAGTAGTAAAGGATGCAAAGAATACCCAGTCATAACCCCTCTATTGTAATTTCAAGTGTTCCCCAGCATCAAGATGGGTTTCATGCAACAAAGCGATATCAACCCTTGCCCTCTTAAGGCTAGAAAGCACTTTTTTCCTTTTAACAGGCGAATGACTTCCCTTAATGTTCCAGGTGCACCATTTAACAAGACCATTTAATATCCCCTTTCAGAGACCCTTGAACACTTCAGAGGGAGAACCCTGCTTACAAAGTGCTGAGCATAAGTAAATGAAGACTCATAGAGTCAAAGAACTTCATATACAAAAACTACTCTATCATAACTATAAACAACTATTACTACCAAAAAACTACAAAGAAAACCAACTATAGAACCTTGAATGGAAGACTCTTTCTCCTGCCCATAGGGGGCACTCACCCTACTCATCCTCTCCTTCACAGCTCCTTCAAACCTGGACTGTGCCCCAGCCTTAGGCCAGAAAAAAACAAGGAGCTGATCATTAAATCGACAGAAAAAAAGACCAAGTCAGGATGAGCCCTCCACCCATCCCTGGTTTCATGACACCCCTACTTGTGACTAAAAGAGAAGCAGAACAAACAAAAAAAAGGAGAGAGACAATAAAGAACATCCACAAAATTTCCCATCAGAAAATCCAGGTATTAAAAAAAAGGAACAACTTATTCCAAGGTCTTTCCCCCCACTTTCCAAAAAGGAAATTATTAGGGAGAAAGAAAGGAATAAAAACGAAAGGGAAAACATAGGGAAAGATAGAAAAGAGAACAAACATTAACCATATTCTTCAGGCCAATCCGTCTGTTTTAAAGTGTCTACAAAGTTTTTAGCCTTATCCGCCGAGTCACATGTATAAACCGAGTCCTCGTGGTTGAAACGAAGTACTGTGGGGTATCTCATGGAGTATTGGATGCCCAGGTTCCTCAGCCTCTTTTTAACTTCATCGAAGGACTTCCTCTTTCAAATTACAGCTGCTGAAAAATCCTGGAAAAACATGATTTTTGACTCCTTGTACAGCAGTGCCTGCAGATCTTTTCCCAGTAATCTGGAAGCTTCTATGACTTTTTGCTTGTCCTTATATGAATGGCAGTGCACTAGGACCAAGCGGGGACGCTGCACCGGCCCTGACCTGTGCACTGTAACCCGATATACCCTTTCAATCTGCAGCCTGCTGGACTCCACGTGAAGGCCCAAAAACTTCAGCAGCCAGTTTTCAAAGAAGCTGACTGGCTGCTCACCTTCCTCACCTTCAGGGAACCCGAAAGTTCGGAGATTTATCCTTCGTCCTCGATTTTGGTTGTCGATATGGTCTCGCAAGCCTGCCCCTCTCGCTCCAGCACCTGGATCCAACTGGATGAGGACTCCATCGCAGCTTCCGAGGCCCTAGTTCGACCCTCCACCTCCTCCAGCCTCTCCCCGAGGCCCTGGATCTCCTGCTCGTGCTTCTGCAGCCTGGATGTGATAGGTTGGACCTGGGCACGAATCTCCCCACGATCTCCTCAATCATAGCCGCCACTTTCAAGGTAAATCTCTCCATCACTGCAGCCAATCCCTGTGAGTCTGTCAGGTCCCCGGTGGGCTCAGGAGAGGCTGCTGCTGCTGCAGTCTCTGGTGGGGTAGGTGCTGCAGGGGAGTGTCCTCCCTGCTGCTGTTTGCTTGCTCCTTTTCCCTTTGGCAAGGGCTTATGCCCGAAACGTCGAATCTCCTGTTCCTTGGATGCTGCCTGACCTGCTGCACTTTTCCAGCAACACATTTTCAGCTCAGCATCCTTCCCACTCCCAAATATTAACAAATATGTGTTCTGTAAGGTTTTTAACTAATAATTCCACCATATAAGTTGGCCAGGGATAGCAAAAAACACCGGTATGCCTTGACTGTTAGGCAGAGCTGTTCACAGCAGTTCTACAGAGTCACCGCCATCTTGCCGAGTCTCGAGATGGACAGATTTTTAATCAGGAAAGGATTGAGGGTTATGAGGAAAGTGGGGTTGAAGGTTATCAGATCTGCCATTATCTAATTTCATGGTGGAACAGTCTCAATGGGCTGAATGGCAGGTGGTCTCGTAGTCAGTCAATAGAATGTGTCTGCACTCCTTTCTGAAGGGAATATAGGAGATTGTGACACCAACTGCTTGGTCTTTGTGGAATCATTTAGCCAGTTTAATGAAAAAGCCATTTACTTGTCCCTTACCTACATCCATCACCAACCCAATTACTGTCCTCAGGTAATGGCACTGAGAGGTACACCAGTTAATGCTGAGTGACTCACTAAATCACACAAACTGTAAACTGCAGGCAAGCTTTCTGAAGCAGAACTGAATGGCAACATCATTATCAACACAATCATCACAGAGAGACAGGGAACATTGTGAGGGAATCTAATTGGAACCTGAATCAGATTAAAGCCCATTTTCTAATTATGGCCTTGGGTTATTTAAAATGAATGAATAAAGTCATTCTTCCCTGTTTTATCTTGATGTTGAATTCATAAAAACAAAGAGAACTTGTTGATGTACTGCAGCTGGTTTGCCAAGCCATCGCTGACCAGTTCAGCTCAAAATAATTTCAAAAATGATCAACATTCACTGATCAGAAAACAGAGGCTAGTGCACACCAGCACATTCGAACACAGGTTTAACTACAGGAGGTAGTAATGCCCATTCTGGGAGTGTTAGGTGGGGACAGTGTAGAGGGAACTTTACTCTGTGTCTAACCCCGTGCTGTCCCTGGGCAGGGAGTGTTTGATGGGAACAATGTAGAGGGAGCTTTACTCTGTATCTAACCCCGTGCTGTCTCTGTCCCGGGAGTGTTTGATGGGGGACAATGTAGAGGGAACTTTACTCTGTGTCTAATCCCATGCTGTCTCTGTCCCGGGAGTGTTTGATGGGGGACAATGTAGAGGGAACTTTACTCTGTATCTAACCCCGTGCTGTCTCTGTCCCAGGAGTGTTTGATGGGGGACAATGTAGAGGGAACTTTACTCTGTATCTAACCCCGTGCTGTCTCTGTCCCGGGAGTGTTTGATGGGAACAATGTAGAGGGAGCTTTACTCTCTATCTAGCCCCGTGCTGTCCCTGTCCTGGGAGTGTTTGATGGGAACAGTGTACAGGGAGCTTTACTCTGTATGGAACCAGTTTTGGGGGAATGTTTGATGGGGATGGTGTGGAGAAATTTGATGAATATTTGTCCCTTGGCCAACATTTGGTCACTATACTGTACACTATACTGTACACAAAGGACCCGATACCCAGCATGAGCAAAACCAACGTAGTGTACAAAATCCCATGCAAGGACTGCACAAAACACTACACAGGACAAACAGGAAGACAGCTAACGATCCGCATCCATGAACACCAACTAGCCGCGAAACGACACAACCAGCTATCCTTAGTAGCCACACACGCAGATGACAAGCAATATGAGTTCGACTGGGACAACACTACTCTTATAGGACAAGCCAAACAGAGAACAGCCAGGGAATTCCTAGAGGCATGGCACTCATCCACAGATTCAATCAATAAACACATCGACCTGGACCCAATATACCGGCCACTGCAGAGGACAGCTGGAACTGACAACTGGAAGCAGCAGAGACAAACCATTACAAATGCCGGAGGAAAGATCACAGAAGCGCTTCACAGGAGGCTCCCAAGCACTGAGGATGTCACCTAGACAGGGGACAAAACGTCTGCAACACAAATTCCCAGCTCGGCGAACAGAACCACAACAACGAGCACCTGAGCTACAAATCTTCGCACTAACTTTGATTAACCATGTAAATTGAAGTGATTGTGAAGACACACTATCGATCATTTAAAAACTTATTCTGCCTTTTTAACCTCAGAGGTTATTGATTGATATAACTTTGATCACTCACTTAAATTACAAGATTTAAATCGTTCATATCTAGAAAAATTGTCCAGCTGTTGTACCTTGTTGCAGAATTTGTCGTTTTAGCTGTCTTGTATTTCAAAGATCTGTTTTTTATCTCCCAATTTTTCAATGTACACATTTCTTTCAATCATTGTGCAAGAAGCTCTTGTTAAAGATTCATGCTCTATCTATTGATTGTGAAATCAATAGTCCATTAGCTGTCAAACATCTATTTCACCATTGAAGTCTAAATTCAGAAAATGTGGGGAACTAAATACAGCCTGTGATATTATAGAAGACAAAATAGGTGTTAATCTAATCATAATGGAAATACATTAGAAACTGGCAGTATTTTTTTAACTGAAGGCGAACATATTCTGGTGATAAATGGGTGGTCTTTTGTTACCAAAGGAGGTCAATGGTGTTACTTTTCTTTGACAATAGGCAGTTGTTCATTTTATTTTGAATAGTTGACACCTCCGTATGAACCTCCTTTCACCCACTCTACCGTTCCAGTCTTTCACAGACTCAGAGAAATCGGCGGTCTTTCTGCTCAGCACCAGGTATTGCCATGGGAGACAGCAGCAAATATCTGACTTTATGGTAAAATAGTTCCAGGGTCTGAATCACAGTCTGTTCACATTTACCATGTACGCTGCAGTGAATTAAAATCTTCACACACTCACTGAATTGTTACAGTGCACAAGGCATTCAGCCCATCATGCCTGGACCAGCTCTTCAAATGAGCCTTGTTGCCCTGTGCCATTCTCCTGCCTTTTCCCCATTACCCTGCTCACCATTTAAACCCAGATAACCAAGCAATACCTTCTTCAATGCCTCCATTGAAGCTGCCTCCACCACATTTCCAGGCAATGCATTCCAAACCCTAACTACTCGCTGAGTGAAAAAGGATGTTCTCTCATCATGCTTGCTTCCTTTCCATATCACTTTAAACCTGTCCACCTCTCGTTCTTGTTCCTTTCACAAACAGAAACAGTTTTTCCCAGCTCCTCCCTCCAGGCCAATCATGGTTTTGAAAACCTCTCTCAGATCTCCCTCTCAGCCTCCTCTCCAAGGAGAACTGCCCCAACTTCTTCTATCTGTCCTCATCACTGACATTCCTCATTCTGGAACCTTCCTTGTAAATCACCTCCATAATCTCCCAATGCATTTACATCTTTCCTATAATGTGATTCCCCTCCACATCTGTACATGATACTCCAGCTGAGGTCTAACCCAAAGCTTAACATCAACTCCTTGCTCTTGTACTCAATGCCCTTAATAAGGCTGAGGACACTGCGTGCTTTATTAATAGAACATAGAACATAGAACATAGAAGAATACAGCGCAGTACAGGCCCTTCGGCCCTCGATGTTGCGCCGATCAAAGCCCACCTAACCTACACTAACCCACTATCCTCCATATACCTATCCAATGCCCGCTTAAATGCCCATAAAGAGGGAGAGTCCACCACTGCTACTGGCAGGGCATTCCATGAACTTACGACTCGCTGAGTGAAGAACCTACCCCTAACATCAGTCCTATATCTACCCCCCCTTAATTTAAAGCTATGCCCCCTTGTAATAGCTGACTCCATACGTGGAAAAAGGTTCTCATGGTCAACCCTATCTAACCCCCTAATCATCTTGTACACCTCTATCAAGTCACCCCTAAACCTTCTTTTCTCCAATGAAAACAACCCCAAGTGCCTCAGCCTTTCCTCATAGGATCTTCCTACCATACCAGGCAACATCCTGGTAAACTTCCTCTGCACCCGTTCCAGTGCCTCCACATCCTTCCTATAGTATGGCGACCAAAACTGCACACAATATTCCAGATGCGGCCGCACCAGAGTCTTATACAACTGCAGCATGACCTCAGGACTCCGGAACTCAATTCCTCTACCAATAAAAGCCAGTACGCCATATGCCTTCTTCACTGCACTATTTACCTGGGTGGCAACTTTCAGAGATCTGTGTACATGGACACCAAGATCCCTCTGCTCTTCCACACTACCAAGTATCCGACCATTAGCCCAGTACCCCATCTTTTTATTACTCTTACCAAAGTGAATCACCTTACACTTAGCTACATTGAACTCCATTTGCCACCTTTCTGCCCAGCTCTGCAGCTTCTCAATATCCCGTTGTAACCTGCCATATCCTTCCTCACTGTCTACAACTCCTCCGATTTTCGTATCATCCGCAAACTTGCTCACCCAACCTTCTAACCCTTCCTCCAGGTCATTTATAAAAATGAAAAACAGCAATGGTCCCAAAACAGATCCTTGCGGAACACCGCTAGTTAACTGTTCTCTTCCTCTGTCCTGCTATGTTCAATAATCTGTGCATTTATACTGTTAGTTTCCTCTGCTCCTGCACCCCACCTTTAGAATTGTACCCCCTATTTTACATGGGCAGGCTGAACATTAAAAGATAAAGTACATTGCCTCCCACTGCTCTGCATTGAGCCTTACCTACCACCTATCTGCCCACTCCACCCAATGTCTTTTCAGAGCTCCATGCTGTCCTCCCCACAGTTTACAATTCTTCCAAGTTTAGTGTCATCTGCAAACTTTGAACTTGTCCTCTGCACAGCAAGATCCAGACCGTTAATATAAATCAGGAATAGCAAGGACCCCAATACTGACCCCGGAACCCCACTGCAGACCTTCCTCCAGCCCAAAACCTTCCTCTCTGATTCTGGTTTAGTTGCAAACTGCTGTCAGCCAGCAAAACTACACCAAACTTAAAGAGAAAGGATATACAGTTGAACCTCGATTATCCAAACAAGATGGGCAGGGAGTTTTCTTTTGGATAACTGATCAATTGGATAACCGATCTGATTGCAAACAAGTGGTAATTTGAGTGCTGGTTATTGACCATTGCTCAGTTATCTGGCAATGCACACCATAATGCTGTTTAACCGATAATGGACTGCTGTGTGGTCAAACACTGTTTTTACGGAACCTTGAACTCTTGTTTGGATAATCTGAAATTCAGATAATTGATGTTTGGATAATCAAGGTTCTACTGTAATTGTTCAAAGATGCATGGCTGGTTAAATGATTGGAGACAATACAAAAAGACAGCAATGATAATGGAAAAATAAGAAGATGATGGATGAATTGAACAGGAATTTTGCATCAGTCTTTACTGCAGGGAGTATAAGTAATATCCCAGAAGCTGCAATAAATCAGGAAATGGCATGGAGAGAGGAAATCAGGGAAATTACAGTCATTTGAAAAACATTCTTTGTGCAGTACTCCCACCAGGGAAAGAAACCTCTTCCTAACACCTCAACAGGCGAAGGGTAGCTGTGACTTTAACTCTTAGAATGACAACACCTTGAATGGCTTCATAAATGTACGCAGCTTCAAGTAACCTCTTCAGAGTTTTATCCCAACACTCTAGCTACATTTTTCCTTTCTCAGAAGCAATTCTCTATACAACCATCTCCAACCAAGGGCTTTTTAGAATGATCTAAAACATAACAAAACTAAAAATGCAGTCTTTCCTGTAAGCAAGGTTGCCTCTCAGCTTAAAAACACTAAATCTGGAAATTTCTAACATATCCTAAAGCGTAATGGCTTACCTTGTTAACTTATGAAATATGCTAAGGTAAATAAAAGTCATTAATGCTGCCAAAGTAGCACTCATGAACTGTTGTAACAGAAATCACCATGTCGACAAAGTACTTAAAAGTTATTTATCAACTTCAGATGCACAGAAACGCCATATGCCATTATCCCACACTTAAGTGTAATAATATTAAAATAGGTATACAAAAATCATTATTTATTTTACACAGCAATGAGCTGAAATTTGCATTATTTTCAGCTTCTGCTTTGCTCACTGGGGAAAGGTTAAATTAAAACAAAACAAAGCTCCCATGAAGAACCCCACAACTGAATCATCCACTGCAGCTTTGATAATGAAAGATGATATTGAATACCTCACTCAATGTACTTTATTTATGTAGACCTCTTCCTCAAACATTTCCCAACCCAGTGTGTTTCTGTTTCTTCTTCAGATCCTATATTAATAGATTCTCTTTGAGTCCTCTTTCTGCAGTGCTCAGGACCTCAACAGAGAAATCAGTGAAACAATGGACCAACTTCAAAGAGCAAGTGGGATTTGGGATCTCCTTCTCCAATAAATCATTCCCATTATTGGGAGCTTTGACCTCTTCTAGTCTGCCCTGAAAGTGCAGGTTAAGGTGCAACATAGCTTTCTGAGGCTGGACACCTTCATTCTTCAGAAATGAAAGATCTTCAATGTCCTGCTGTGGGCCAAAGGATGAGATTTCTTTGGTGAAAATTGATTCATAATGTATGGCAGCACGGTAGCTCCGTGGTTAGCACTGTTGCCTCCCAGCACCAGGGACCTGGGTTCGTTTCATGCCTCAAGCGACAGTCTGTGTGGAGTTTGCACATTCTCCCCGTGTCTGCGAGGGTTTCCTCCGGGTGCTCTGGTTTCCTCCCACAATCCAAAGATGTGCAGGTTATGCTAAGTTGCCTATAGTATCCAGGGATGTTTAGGGTATGTACATTAGTCTAGGGTAAATGTAGAGTAGGAGGGGAATGTATCTGGGTGCGTTACTCTTTGGAAGGTCGATGTGGACATGTTGGGCCGAAGGGCCTGTTTAAACACTGCAGGGATTCTATGATTCTTACCTGACCAATTCTCCTCATAGGGTCTTTTTTTTATTAGAGGAGGAGGACGGTTGGGAGACACTACACGTGGAGTGTTTTGGGTTTTATCCACAGCCCAAATATATTGGATCACATGCCCAGCAACCCCCGTGTCTGGGTCCACTCCTGCTGAGCCTTCGCTCTGCCTATTCACGAGGTACATTTACTTTCTCGGTAGCCCCCTGCTCCTCACTCCCATTGCTCCTGCTGCTGTAGTGACCTCCCAACTCCTGTACTCAGTACTCTGACCAATAAAGGGAAGCAAACTAAATACCTTCTTCACTATCCTATCTACCTGTGACTCCACTTTCAAGGAGCTATGAACCTGCATTCCAATATCTCTTTGTTCAGCAACATTCCGTAGGACCTCACCATTAAGTGTATAAGTCCTACTAAGATTTGCTTTCTCAAAATGCAGCACCACACATTTATCTGAATTAAACTCCATCTGCC
Organism: Chiloscyllium punctatum; assembly: GCF_047496795.1. Lineage (NCBI taxonomy): Eukaryota > Metazoa > Chordata > Chondrichthyes > Orectolobiformes > Hemiscylliidae > Chiloscyllium > Chiloscyllium punctatum. Next base: position 4,394,938 of record NC_092764.1, on the reverse strand, counting down.
GCTTCTCAGCCCATTGGCCCATCTGGTCCAGATCCTGTTGTAATCTGAGGGAACCCTCTTCGCTGTCCAATTTTGGTGTCATCTGCAAACTTACTAACTGTACCTCTTATGCTCGCATCCAAATCATTTATGTAAATGACAAAAAGTAGAAGACCCAGAACAGATCCTTTGGCACTCTACTGGTCACAGGCTTCCAGTCTGAAAAACAACCCTCCACCACCACCCTCTGTCTTCTACCTTTGAGCCAGTTCTGTATCCAAATGGCTAGTTCTCCATTTATTCCATGAGATCTAACCTTGCTAATCAGTCTCCCATGGGGAACCTTGTCGAACACCTTACTGAAATCCGTATAGATCACATCTGCTGCTCTGCCCTCATCAATCTTCTTTGTTACTTCTTCAAAAAACTCAATCAAGTTTGTGAGACATAATTTCCCACGCACAAAGCCATGTTGACTATCCCAAATCAGTCCTTGCCTTTCCAAATACATGTACATCCTGTCCCTCAGGATTCCCTCCAACAACTTGCCCACCACCAAGGTCAGGCTCACTGGTCTATAGTTCCCTGGCTTGTCTTTACTGCCCTTCTTAAACAGTGGGACCACGTTTGCCAACCTCCAGTCTTCTGGCACCTCACCTGTGACTATCAATGATACAAATATCTCAGCAAGAGACCCAGCAATCACTTCCCTAGTTTCCTACAGAGTTTTCAGGTACACCTGATCAGGTCCTGGGGATTTATCTACCTTTAGCCGTTTCAAGACATCCAGCACTTCCTCCTCTGTAATCTGGACATTTTGCAAGATGTCACCATCTATTTCCCCACAATCTATATCTTCCATATCCTTTTCCACAGTAAATACTGATACAAAATACTCATTTAGTATCTCCCCCATTTTCTGTGGCTCCACACAAAGGCCGCCTTGCTGATCTTTGAGGGGCCCTATTCTCTACCTAGTTACCCTTTTGTCCTTAATATATTTGTAAAAACCCTTTGGATTCTCCTTAATTCTATTTGCCAAAGCTATCTCATGTCCCCTTTTTGCCCTCCTCATTTCCCTCTTAAGTATACTCCTACTTCCTTTATACTCTTCTAAGGATTCACTCGATCTATCCTGTCTATACCTGACACATGCTTCCTTCTTTTTCTTAACCAAACCCTCAATTTCTTTAGTCATCCAGCATTCCCTACACCTACCAGCCTTCCCTTTCACCCTGACAGGAATATACTTTCTCTGGATTCTTGTTATCTCATTTCTGAAGGCTTCCCATTTTCCAGCCGTCTCTTTACCTGAGAACATCTGCCTCCAATCAGCTTTCGAAAGTTCTTGCCTAATACCGTCAAAATTGGCCTTTCTCCAATTTGGAATTTCAACTTTTAGATCGGATCTATGCTTTTAGTTCATTTTAATTCATTTTAATTAGTGCTATTCTGCCTAACCAGGAAATTGGAAGGTCTCCCCATCGCTGGAGGTCCTGCCTTATCCTCCCCAGTAAATGCACAAAGTTAGCCTTGTATAACTGTCCAAATACTGGGGTGATAAGAATGCCTAAATATAAGAAACCCTCCAGGGACCAACGAAAGGGAAAATGGGATCCGTCCACTAAGTGGGGTGTCATAGCAAGGCCACCCATTGGCATAGCCTCCGATTTTGAAAAATTAATTTTATAGCCTGAGAATACACTAAATGTATTAATAACTTGGATTAAGCGAGGCACGGGCATCAGGGGATTACTGAGGAATAGGAGAACATCATCTGCATAAAGGGTAATTTTATGTTTACCTGTACCAATCCTCGGGGCTGTTATATTAGGGTCAGCTTGTATAGCTTCTGCTAGTGGCTCAATTATTAGTGTAAATAACAATGGCGAGAGAGGACATCCCTGACGGCAGCCCCTACCCACACTGAAGCTATCCGAGCCTAATCCATTGGTAACCACAACTGCTTTGGGATCACTATACAGTGTTGAGACCCATTTGGCAAACACCTTTCCAACGCCAAACCTTTCCAACATGTAAAACAGATACAACCATTCAACCCTGTCGAATGTCTTTTCCACGTCTAATGAGACCACTACTCCTGGTATCTTTCCCTGATGGCAGGCTTGAATCATATTCAAAACCCTTCTAATATTATTGGATGATCGACGGCCCTTAATAAACCCCGTCTGATCCTCCTTTATGATGTGTGGCAATACCCTTTCTAGCCTCAATGCTAATGTTTTAGAAAGGATTTTAAAATCTACATTTAGTAAGGATATTGGTCTGTATGATACGCAATCTTCTGGGTCCTTTCCTTTTTTGAGAATAAGGGAGATATTTGCCTCTTTCAGTGAAGGCGGGAGACAGCCCAGACTGTATAAGTAGTTATACATGTCCATAAGTGGACCAGCCAATATTCCTGTAAATTCTTTATCGAATTCAGCTTGAAAGCCATTAGGGCCAGGTGCCTTAGCGCTCTGAAGTTGCCTGATTGCGTCAAGTATTTCTTGGCTTTTTAAGGGATCATTCAGGACCGATACCTGTTCTGGAGTTAGGTCCAGAAAGGTCAGGATTTTAAAAATGACTGCATCCTCCTAGCTCTATCTTCGCAATCCTGTGATTTATATAAATCAGAGTAAAATGTTCTAAAGATTGCGTTAATCCTTTTATGATCATGACTCAGGGTACCCGCACTTTCCTTGATAGATGTGATAGTTTGAGGGGCCTTTCTTTCTTTGCGAGAAATGCTAAATATCTACCAGGTTTATCACCAAATTCATATAACCTTTGATTTTCAAATAATATTTCCCTCCTCGCCGTTTGGGTAAGTGTGGTGTTCAGAGCTGTCCTAAGGGCCGTAATCCTTTGTAATTTGATAATAGAAGGTCTGTCAGCGTATGCAGTTTCAGCTGCTTTTAAGTGAGCTTCGAGCAGACGCTGTTGTTCTCCCTTTAATTTTTTCTGGGTTGCCGAGTATGAAATAATCAAACCTCACGTGTAAGCTTTAATGGTCTCCCACATCATTGATGGGTTGCTAGCCTTATCTGAATTAATTTCTAAAAAGGTTTTAAGTTCCTGAGAGAAGTACTTTACAAATTTACTATCTTTCATCAGGAAGGGGTCCATACGCCAATGCCGAGGGGATGTCTCATTGCTCCTCACTTTGATTTCCATATATCAGCATGATCAGAAATTGTTGTACTGCCTATTTTACAGGATTATATGGAATTTTTAAAAAATCGAGGGGGCAAAAAACATATCGATTCTGGTATGACATTTATGTGGATTGGAGTAAAAAGAAAAATCTCTGCCATGTGGATGAAGGCATCTCCACACATCTACTAATCCTAATTCTTTGTTCAAATCCACCAATTGTCTGGACCTGGGAGATACGCCTGCAGTACTCTTGGGAATCCTATCCATTTCCAGGTCCATAATACAATTAAAGTCTCCATTTATAATTGTATGATGAGCACCAGGAGCCATCAATTTGGAGAAGGCTTCCGTTATAAATTTAAAAGGATGTGCCGGTGACAATACAGATTTAAGATCCCATATTCCTTTCCATTTATAAGGGCTTTAATTAGAATATATCATCCAGGTTCGTCTTTTATCTGATTTAGGATTTTGAAAGGGAGATTCTTCCGAATAAGGATGACAACTCCTCTATTTTTTGAGCTGAAGGAAGAAAAGAAGGCCTGATCAAATCCACCCTGTCGTAATTTCAAGTGTTCTTTATCCAATAAATGTGTCTCCTGTAGGAGAGCTATATCGACCCTTTCTTTCTTGAGGTTTGATAATATTTTCTTCCTTTTGATTGGTGAATTACTCCCCTTGACATTCCAGGTGCACCATTTAATCGACTGACTAACTGTAATCGTCTGGGCAAGTCCGAGACCCCTCGGGAGGGAAACCCTATCCAGAACATCCCGAGCATAGAGCATATAAAATTCACAAAAATAAAGGCTCTTTAATACATTCACATCAATATAATAAAAAACTATTTCTAAATTAAAAAAAACATATTTAAATGGAGATTTTCCCCCTTGTTCCCAGGGGCATCACTTCCTTTCTAAAAGCCCATCATATCCTCTCCCAACCAATGCCCCACCCTTGACCCAGGCACCCCACGATAGGATACAGAAAATTCAAATATACTACAAAGCTAGAATTAACAGTGAGTACCCTACCCCCCACCCACCCACACCAACAGCTAGATATATTTGGTAATGTTAATACCATGTATGAACGTATATAACTATAAAATTACAGTCTCAACAAATAATAATTAAATATAGTAATGCAAAATAACAGGGGAAAACAGCCCCGCTCTTAAAGACAAAGATAAAATAGGATAAGGAAACCACCTCCTCCCACCTACATTAACTAGACCACCCCGGCCTATATATGTATATAAAAAAAGGGGAGAAAATCGCTAAGTGAAGAACAAATAAATAAACCCCTCTCCCCACCCCCGGAGATAATATTAAACAGTAAGATCATAAAAGGGAAAAGAAAAGGGATGAATCGGGGTGGGGGGAGGGCAGAACAACATCATTCACCACTCAAATTAACTCTTACAATTTATCTAAGCGAGCCCAGAAATTCCTTGGCTTTCTCCAGCGATCCGAAGTTGTACACGGACCCTTCATGGCTAAAGCGTAGCGTCGCTGGGTAACGCAAGGAGTACTGAATGTTTAAGTCCCCCAAAAGCTTTGCCAAACACCTTACTCTTTTGGGCCAAAGCTGGGGAAAAGTCCTGAAATAGCATAATCTTGGATCCTTTATAAATCATGGCTTGGGGATCTTTCCCAAGATTTCTGGAAGCTTCCAAGAGCATCTGCCTCTCCGTGTGGCTCTGCAGCCGGGCGTGGACGCTGGTTCGAGCCGGGCCCGCGTATTGCAACCCGTTAGGCCTATTCTACCCTTACCCGGCCTGATCCAGCCTCCAGATTTAACAGCTGTGGAAGCCACTTCTCGAGAAACGCTGTAAGCTGGCCTTCCTTTTCCCGTTCGGGAAGGCCCAGCAAACAAATATTTTTTGTGATTCTCTAAGGTCCGGACTCGCTGTTCGAGAGTCCGGACACGATCCATGGCCGATTCTGTTATAGTCTCGGAGGTTGCGGCCTTTAACTCTGCCCCTCTGACTTGGCGCTCGATTTCCTCGGTGTCTCAGTCGTGCTTTTGTAGTGCGGCCGAGAGTGAGTCCCATCGGCTCCAGGAGTCTTTAATGAAGGCGTCAATCTTCGTGTCAAGTTTGGAGATTACTTCCTCAAGGCTTGTCACCGTAGGTAAATCCCCCAGGGTGGCTGCGGACGCCTCTGCTGCAGCTGGGGAGGTTGGGGGTGGGGGGGGGGGGGGGGGTGCCTGCCGCTGAGAACTGCGGGCTCCCTTCCCTTTAGTCATTTTTACAGGAGACTAGACTGTTTAAATTTAGTACAGAGCAACTAATTACATTAAGTAAAAACTATTTTAAATGATTTGGTGAGTGTGGTAGCGGCGGTTGGCCCACTTTGCCCAAGTCTTGGGAGGAGCACTGTAGACTCAGACTTGCTGGGTCACCGCCATCTTGGATCCCCCTAAAACAGTTTCTGATTAAATGCTGCATGATCATTCATTAGGGTGAAGTCATTGGAGGAACTGAATCAAAACTCAACCCATTTTCAGCTCTGACTGCACGTTGTCAGTAAAATATCTCACAGATTCCTAGCACTGTCACAGCACTAACACCGTCCCCACAAATAAAACCCCAGGAAGCACTTTACAGGGGGGTTCTGACATGAAATCTGAGACTGAATCATATTTGGAAATATTAGCACAGGGACCGTAGCTTGGTCAGAAAGTTTGGTTTAAGGAGTATTTTAGAAAGAGGAGAGAGAGGGAGAGTATGGGGGATACAGAGGGAAATGGAGATGGAGGTAGGGGGAGAGTGAAAAATGTGGAGGGGAGAGGAAGAGACAATGAAGGAGAGAGAGAGAAAGAATGGGAGGAAGAGAGGGAGAGAGGAGGGGGAGAGAGAGAGAGAAAGTGCAGAGATAGAGAGGGGGGGGAAGAGAGAGAGAGGGTAAGTGGGAGAAACAGAAGGAGATAAACAGAGGGTGAGAGTGAGTGTGGGGTGGTTGGGGGAGGGAGACATAGAGAGCGGGAGAGAATGAGACAGAGTGGGTAAAGGCTTTGATAGGGAATGTAGAGATCTCCTGCCCAGGGAGTTGAGAATGCAGCACCCAAAGTGAGGCAATGGGATCTATGTAGGAGCAAAATATCATGATATTCAGCAACCATGCAGGAGTTATCGGGGATTTGTGAGGGGTGGAGGGAGGTTTGTGCAGGGGGGAGATTGTGTGTGTGGGGGGGGGGTGGTGTGTGGGGCTGTGCTTGTGGGGGAGGTTTGTGTGAGGGAAGATGTGTGTGGGGGGAGGTGGGTATGGGGTGAGATGGGTGTTGGGGGTGAGTGTGTGTGTGGGGGTGGGGTCATTGGGTGTGAAGGGAGGGGGATGGAGGTTGGGGGTGTCAGGATAATATTCAGATTCCCTCCCAAACCCCCAGTTACTGACATTAGCTCACCGCCTGTCAGCCATTGGTAAATATAACCCATCAGCTGTGGTTATTACCGATGTGCTCATTAGAGGAGACTGTACCTCCCACATAGTGCCCACAGTGAGTCACAGTTTTATAAAACAACCCAATGTCTGAAAGAGACAAACATTGAATTCTTTGGAAATTGTCTCAGAGACGAAGGCTTTCAGGTTCTGCATTTTGAGACTGATCCTCATTTCCAAATTTAAACACTGCCCAAATGATAGGAACACAGCACAGGAGCAGAAGGAGGCCATTCAGCCCCTCAAACCTGATACAAAGGGATAAAAGAAGGCCATTCAGCCCCATCAACCTGTTATGCAAGGATAGGAGAAGGCCATTCAGCCCCTTGAGATCCAGATCATAAAATCAGAAGATGGTTACAGAGGATAAGAACCTATTCAGTGTGTGCTTGCCCTTAACAAGCAATTTGCCAGAGCCACTCCCTAGCCTCAAGCAATTTGCCAGAGTCACTCCCTAGCCTCCTCCAAGCCCTCTACATTCCCTGTACCTTTTTCAGATAATGCTGATGGCCTCCCATATGGAACAGCCCTCTCTGCGCCAGTTGCATTCCCAATGGTAAACTGTGAGTGATATCGGCTCACAGTCATCCACCCCTCCTTGAAAGGAAAGGGCCTCCGTTTGTTCAACCCTCTCTCGATAGATTTGACCTCTCTCCCTGTGAATCTATAATGCTCCTTCTGCAGTGATGGAATATCGTTTGTTGAAGCTGGAGGAAGCTAACCCCCTCTCAGTAATCCTAGTCTATTGAGGCAGAAGCTCCAGAACTGGCTGCAGGTGGCAATAAAGTCAGAAACAGAATGAATAATAAATACTTTCTTCTGACTGTTGGCATCTGTCTAATGGAGGGTTGAAATATTTGCCAAGCCCAACACTGTGCAGTATCTTAATCAGGTACAGTGTGGACAGGTAAATCCCACAGGCAGTTCCACTCAGCCAACACCATATGGAGCTTTCCAGGAGGTCAGGCAGCAGAATCAGCTCAAACAACTGTCTGTACTCCCTCTGGGACATCCAACCCTCAACACTCAGCACCGTCACTGCGCAATTAATCCACCTCTCAACCAACTCTGTTTCACATAGACGGGAACGGTGCATTTATGTAGTGCCTTTCACAACCTCAGCCTTTCCCAAAGATCTTCATAATCAACAGAGCACTTTTGAATTCCAGGAAAATGTAAGAAACACAGCAGCTAATTTGTACACAGAGGGCCCCCGCTATCAGCAATGAGATAGCAAACAGAGGATCTGTTTCTTAGTGATATTGGTAGAGAGACAGTATTAGATAGAACACCAGGTCTCATGCAGAAATAATGGCAATGGAATCGATTAGGTCTGTTATGAATATCTTTGATGAGGAGGAACCGGTGTTGGACTGGGATGGACAAAGTTAAAAAATCACACAACACCAGGTTAAAGTCCAACAGGTTTATTTGGAAGCACTAGCTTTCGGAGTGCTACTCCTTCATCAGGTAGCTTAGTCATCCTATTCATGCTTCATGTGTTTCAATGTATTATTTTTAGTTTCTAAATTAAAATTTAACAGTAGAAAATGGGATAAATTTATTTAAAGCACTCTGAATTGCAATGCATTGAATAGTTGGGGTCATTTACTTTTAGAGGTTAACAGCTAGGAAGGTAAGGATATTAAAATGTTTTAATGATTGCTTGAATACCTAAAGCAAATAGCACTTCAGAAGTTTATCCATGTTTCTTTAACAGAATTTAAACAGAAGAGGAAGCATTATAAAAATACTTAGATGGAAAGGTGGTGCCTACAAAGATGGCAGCCAAGAGGGAGTTACATCTGGATGAGTGTGAAAGCATTCCATGAGCCTTAAAGATCATGTTAAGTAGGTCAGAGTAGGCTATGTTGTCATGGACATGCATAGAACTTAAGGAGGTTGCCTGGTCCCATTTATCTTGCTATGTGTTTACTGGGAGAAGTTGGTAGCAACTTGAAGATGGGAGACTGTCACTATTAGACTCCAGGGAGTTAGGGCAGGAGATGCCTTTGGGAACCATTAATAGGTGCAGCTTTGAGTTGGGGTGAAGGTAGCCAAGAAACAGCTAAGAAATATCAGAGCTCAGAGAAACCTGTAAGGTCATGTCAGCCTGTGAGCTAGCTGCTTGCAAAATACCTGGAATTATTCCTGCACTGCGGTCTTGGGAATATAGTGGAATGCAGTCTCCGGAGAAGAAATTGAACGACCTGGATGTGAGTAGTTGTTGAGAAAGCCTGTAATGGAGCAGCTGTAGAGGGAGTTCTGTAGCTACGTCTTCAAAGTGAAGAATTAAAATACCTTATAAGGGAGACAACGTTTTAATAGGATTTGGGTTCCTACAGTGTTGTTAACATCTGGGACAAGGAGAGTTGCTGAGGAATCCATGGGGTTGACCTTGATTGCATTTGGTATTAGATGTGTTCAACGGCAATTTGTTTGTTCCCCATATTCACCCCATGTTCATTCTGGACTTTAGAACATAATTTGTATATTTCCTGTAGATTGTTTAATTGTTATTACTTTGTCTTGTAAGGTTTATTTTGTTTGCTTAAAACTCTGGAACCATCTGGATTTATTCTCTGATCAGACCTTGGCTACTTTAAACAAGTTAAATACATAATTTATTCTGGTCAGGGATCACAACGTATCCACGTACCGAGTTACTGAGGCCTTGTGTTAATGTCTCATTTACAGAAAGCACATCTGACAGTGCAGCACTCCATTGGCACTGCTGTACTAGAATGCCAGCTGTCTGGACAGGGACTTGAAGCCGTAGCATTCTGACTCAGAGGCAAAGTGCTAGTCACTGCACCACGTGGACATCACTTGGTTTGTGTGTCTTGGTACAATTTACATTCTTTGTGCCACTTCCTGATGAGTTCTTGGATGCAATTCTGCTGTTGCCTTGCAGCTTCAGTGAGACATTTGCCACGCTCCCTCATTCTTAATCTTGGTACATGCTCCCTCCTCTCTTTCTGTTTTCACAGCTTGTTAATCATGAGTTATTGTCCTTGGGTCAGTGCCTGGAGCTGAGTCTGAACTAGATTCTGTAACTGAGGCAATGTACAGGCAGCTCAGAGATGATCACATCACTCGGTAAGTATCAACCTCACCACAATTTGATTCCCCTCTAGAGACTTGATTACCAAATCCAGGCTGACTTTCCCAGTAGGGTAGTGAGGGAGTGCTGCATTGTCAGAAATACTATCTCTTAGAATTGGTGTCAGATTGAGATCCAGCCTATTGCCTCAGGTGGACAGCACCTTCCAATCCCACAATCACTTCCACTCAGATGGACAAAGGCAGCAGATACATGGGAACACCACCCCCTGCAAGCTCCCCTCCGAGCTCCAGCCTACCTTGGAAATGTATCACTGTTCCTTCACAGTCACTGGGTCAAAATCCTGGAATTCCCTCCCTTAGGACATTGTGGGTCAACCTACAGCACATGGACTGCAGCGGTTCAAGAGGGCAGCTCACCCCCACCTTCTCAAGGGGCAATTAGGGACGGGCAATAAATGCTGAGTCCAGGGAGTGACACTCATGTCCCTTGAATGAAGAATAAAAATGCATTTGAGAAAGTCAGTTCTCTGAATGTCCTGGTCAATATTTACCTTTCAGCTAAAAAAAATTTTAGAAAACTGAGAGTATTCAGCAGGTCAGACAGTGTCTGTGGGGAAAGGGAAATGGAGGATCCCACATGAACCATTCCTATCTCCAAGACATTTGCCTAACCTGCTGATTATTTACATCGCCTTCTGTTTTTACTTCAGATCTCCAGCACCTGCTACAGTTTCGGCTTTCCTGTTGCTAATAAATGCTCTATTCCCATCACATTATTGTTGCTGTGTGCAGTCTTGTTCATTACACTACTGAAGTGACTACACTTCAAACTCTTTGTCTCTGAGACACTTTGGGATTTTCCTAAGTAGGGTGGGTGGGGGGAGGGGGGGAGGTGTATGTGGAAAACCAGGTTCTTTCTTCCTGTTCGTGCACCAACAGTGAGATATCAAACCCTGCTGATGCTTCCTGTGATGGAGTGCCCCTGAACGAGATAGAGTCACAGAGTCTTAGAGACGGTCAGCATGGAAACAGTGCCATTGATCCAACTCATTCATGCCGGCCAGATATCCTAAATAATCTAGTTCCATTTGCCAGCATTCGGCCCATATCCCTCCAAACCCTTCCTATTCATATACCCATCCAAATGCCTTTTAAATGTTGCAATTGTACCAGCCTCCACCACTTCCTCTGGCAGCTCATTCCATACACACGTTATCCTCCACGTGAATAAGTTGCCCTTTAGGACTCTTTTATATCTTTCCCCTCTCACCCTAACCAATGCCCTCTAGTTCTGGACTCCCCCAACCCAGGGAAAAGACTTTGTCTATTTATCCTATCCATGCCCCTCATGATTTTATAAACTATGGTCACCCCTTAGCCTCCAACGCTCCAGGGAAAACAGCCCCAGCCTGTTCAGCCTCTCCCTGTAGCTCAAATCCTCCAACCCTGACAACATCCTTGTAAATCTTTTCTGAACCCTTTCAAGTTTCACAACATCTTTCCAATAGAAGGAGACCAGAATTGCACGCAATATTCCAAAAGTGGCCTAACCAATGTCCTGTACAGCCGCAATGTGACCTCCCAAATCCTGTACTCAATACTGACCAAGAAAGGAAAGCATACCAAACGCCTTCTTCACTATCCTATCTACCTGCGACTCCACTTTCAAGGAGCTATGAACCTGCACTCCAAGGTCTCTTTGTTCAGTATGGTTATTAAATTAAAGGACACGGCCCCTCTGATTACTCAGTAGGTTGGAGTGATGAGGCCTTTGCTTTTTTAACTCCTGTCTATTAGTTAATGAAATATTAACTAGCAACAACATAACTAGACACCCTAACTGCTGGGGGTAGCACATTCACATGTTCCTGGTATCCAAGTTTCTTTTGAATTGGAAAGAATGAGTCACAGCTTCTAACACTTGGGGTGCAACAGGTGTAAGATTAACTGTGAAGGATTTAGAAGAGTCCAGAGAATCCCGGAAGGAGTTATGATACAGGTTTTGGTGATGGCAGAGGTTTGGAAGTTTTTGGGAACTCACATGCTGGCAGGGAAGTACTGGAATTGTTGGGGTGGTATGGAATGAAAGATATGGAACGAGGGTTCCAACAGAGTAGCTGTGGCAAAGTGGAGCTGGGTGATGTAGGATTGGTATTGGTCATAGGGAAGCTTAGGAGATGATGGCCTAGAGGTATTAACACTGAACTATTAGTCCAACAACTTAGCTAAATGTTCTAGGGACCTGGGTTCAAATCCAATCACAGCCGATGGTGGAATTTGAATACAACTTTATAAATCTGGAATTAAGTATCTAATGATGACCATAATCGATTATTGATTGTCAGGAAAAACCCATCAGGTTCACTAACGTCCTTTAGGGAAGTAAACTGTCATCCTTAGCTGGTCTGGCTTACATGTGACTCAAATCCTAGAATAATTCCAGACCCTAAACAATATACTGTCTCCTAGTTACCCATCCAATGATGCCCTCATCCTGTGAATGAAGTTTTAAAAATGGAATATTGGAAAGCCAGCTGGGATTTGAGAAAAGGACACAATTGCAAATGGCCTGGTTCAGCCTGAGACAGTCACCGGGAAGACAAACTCACTTCATTAATGGAGTGATTTAGGTTCCGGATCGAAAAGGGGAGCCAGTGACTACAGGACAGCAAGGTTAAACTAAGACCACAATCAGAACAGCCATGATCTTACTGAACGATGGAATAGGCTTGAGGGGCTGAATGGCCTGTGACTAAAGCCAATGTTGGCCAGTGTCAGTGAATACAGTGTTTTATTGGGCTGTGAGGACTACTCAGTTTTATGTGTTGGAGAAAGGTGACCGAGCAGTGACTCAGAGAGACACTGCAAATGGTGGTGCCGGTAGAGCAGGGGCTACAAGTTAGAAATCGCACTTTGATGAACATGAATTTCAGAAAATGCTGTGATTTTCACAAGAGTGTCACCTTCAAACCTTTAGCATGTAAGCCCGAACTGATGAGAAGCTTTGACACACTCACTGAATGATACTTGTTAACAGACCGTGCGTGAATTCTGACGAATACACACAGCACTCATCCAAAGTGCATGGCTGGTGAACACAAATTACTTTTTAATATTTCTTTCATTTCAACAGGAGCTTTTGCCAAATCTCCTGCTGCTGCTGAGTTTCGGAGAGGTTTTAAACTACAACCTAACACCCTGTCTCATTGAGATGCATCCTTGTATTAAATATTCATGACTTGAAAGCGATTTTAATACGGATAAAATGAAACCAGGGGACTTATTATGCAGCTATTAATTGGAAAGGAGACAGACTGGGTCCTTTGGAACTACATATCCATCCAGAATGTATGCCATTACAATCAAAGTCTCCCCTCCACCATCCTGTTCTTTCTTTAATTAAAGTGGCCAGAGCTGTCTCAGGATGAACCATCTGTTCCCAGTTTAAACACACAATACATTTGCAATGCTGCCTGAGTTGCCTCTCCCCCAGCTCTCTGAGGAAATATTCCAAACCTGTGCCTCTGCTGCCAACTCTCGCTGCCTGGAGTTACATGAGACACTCAGGGGCCATTCTGCAGTAGCCTGCAGCGAATCCTTCACTTTCACCTGCTGCCTTTTGTACTCACTGAGGAGCAGATTCCAGGTCTCTTGATTTGATTTGGTTTCTTACTGTCACATGTAACGAGGTACAGTGAAAGATGCTGTTTTGAGTGCAGTACAGGCAGACCATAGCATACAGAGTGCATTAGGGTCACAGAACAGAGTGAGGAATACAGTGTTACAGCTGCAGAGAAGGTGCACAGAGACCAAGACCAACATTCAGTTTAAAATTTGAGAAATCCATTCAATAGTCTAATAACAGTGGGGAAGAAGCTGTTCCTGAACCTGTTGGTCCTTGTGTTGAAGCTTTCGTATCTACTACCTAATGGAAGAGGGTGGAAGAGAGTCTAACCGGGATCAGAGGGTCTTTGATCATGTTGGCTGCTTTCTCAAGGCAGTGGGAAGTGTAGATGGAGTCAATGGGTGGAAAGTTGGTTTGTGTGATGAACTGGGTTGTGTTCACAACACTCTATAGTGTCTGATGGTCCTGGACAGTGGAGTTGTTGTTTCAGGCTGTGATGCATCTTATTTTCATTATTATTGGAACCTTGGGTTCTAAAGTGGAATCAGAGCTGAAAATGTGTTGCTGGAAAAGCGCAGCAGGTCAGGCAGCATCCAAGGAGCAGGAGAATCGACGTTTCGGGCATGAGCCCTTCTTCAGGAATGAGGAAAGTGTGTCCAGCAGGCTAAGGTAAAAGGTAGGGAGGAGGGACTTGGGGGAGGGGCGTTGGGAATGTGATAGGTGGAAGGAGGTCAAGGTGAGGGTGATAGACCGGAGTGGGGGTGGGGGCGGAGAGGTCAGGAAGAAGATTGCAGGTTAGGAAGGTGGTGCTGAGTTCGAGGGTTGGGACTGAGACAAGGTGGGCACCACCTCAGCACCACCTTCCTAACCTGCAATCTTCTTCCTGACCTCTCCGCCCCCACCCCTACTCCGGTCTATCACCCTCACCTTGACCTCCTTCCACCTATCGCATTCCCAACGCCCCTCCCCCAAGTCCCTCCTCCCTACCTTTTATCTTAGTCTGCTGGACACACTTTCCTCATTCCTGAAGAAGGGCTCATGCCCGAAACGTCGATTTTCCTGCTCCTTGGATGCTGCCTGACCTGCTGCGCTTTTCCAGCACCACACTCTCTCAGCTCTGATCTCCAGCATCTGCAGTCCTCATTTTGTCCTTCTAAAGTGGAATGCATAGTTTGAAGTTAGATTTGTATTTTCTACATTGTGTGGGCTACAAACAGGGAAGACAGCCTAAGAGTCTTGTTGTACTGCCCTCAATTTCTGAAAGGGTTTTGATAAAGTTCCACATGGAAGCCTGTTAAACTGTTAAACTCGAAGCTGCAAGATTCATAGGAAAATGTGAGGAGAGATTGGGGAGCTGGGTAGAGGGTGTCTTCTGAATCAGATGTTAACCTGCACGGCTGACAGACATCCCTAGTGGATTTTAAAACCTCAGGTGGCACTTTGACAAACACAACATTCTTTTTTAAAATGGATCCCTCAGCTCACTTAGAACATAGATTAGATTAGATTCCCTACAGTGTGGAAACAGGCCCTTAGGCCCAACCAGTCCACACCGACCCTCCGAAGAGTAACCCACCCAGTCCCATTTCCCTCAGACTAATGCACCTCACACTACAGGCAATTTGGCATGGCCACTTCACCTGGCCTGAACATCTTTGGACTGTGGGAGGAAACCCACGCAGACACGGGGAGAATATGCAAACTCCACAAAGACAGTCGCCTGAGGCTGGAATTGAACCCGGGTCCCTGGTGCTGCGAGTGCTAACCACTGAGCCACCATACTGCCCCAATATGCAATAGAACATAGAACATTACAGCGCACTACAGGCCCTTCGGCCCTCAATGTTGCACCAACCTGTGAAACCAATCTGAAGCCCATCTAACCTACACTATTCCATTTTCATCCATATGTTTATCCAATGACCATTTAAAAGACCTTAATGTTGGCAAGCCTACTACTGTTGTAGGCAGGGCGTTCCACACCCCTACTACTCTCTGAGTAAAGAAACTACCTCTGACATCTGTCCTATATCTATCACCCCTCAATTTTAAGCTATGTCCCCTTGTGCTAGCCATCTCTATCCGAGGAAAAAGGCTCTCCCTGTCTACCCTATCTAACCCTCTGATTCTCTCATATGTCTCAATAAGTTACCTCTCAACCTGCTTCTCTCTAACGAAAACAACCTGAAGTCCCTCAGCCTTTCCTCATAAAGCCTTCCCTTCATACTGGGCAGCATCCAGGTAAATCCCCTCGGAACACTTTCCAAAGCTTCCACATCTTCCTATAAGGCTCTTTAACAAATTACCTGGTCATTGTCACATTATAATTTGAAGGAGCTGGCTCTGTGTTATTTGATGGTGGTGTTTTTTTCAACATGATGTCAAGGGCTGTACTTTAAAAGGACCCCATTGACTGTGAAAGTTTGAAGTCATGTGTGATGTGACATAAATAAAGTCCAGTTACTTAGCCTGAGCCTGGCTAACCATCTAAACATTGTGACGACAACAGCAGCTCAGAGATAAACACAGAACTTGCTGGAAAAGCTCAGCAGTTCTGGCAGCATTTGTGAAGAGAAACCAAAGATAACTTTTCAGGTCCGGTGACCCTGTCTCTGCAGGTCAGAGGCTAGGAATCCTGCAGTGAGTAACTCCCCTCCTGACTCCCCAAAGCCTGTCCACCATCTACAAGGGACAAGTCAGGAGGGTGATGGAATATTCCCCACTTCCCTGGATGGGTGTAGCTCCAACAACACTCAAGATGCTTGACACCAACCAGGACAAAGCAGCCACTTGACTGGCACCGCATCTACAAGTGTCTACTCCCTCCACCACTGATGCTCAGTAACAGCAGTGTGTACCATCTACAAGATGCACTGCAGAAACTCACCAAAGATCCTCAGACAGCACCTTCCAAACCCATGACCACTTCCATCCTGAAGGGCAAGGGCAGCAGATACATGGGAACACCACCCCCTCCAAGCCACTCACCATCCTGACTTGGAAATTTATCACTGTTCCTTCAGTGTCACTGACTCAAAATCCTGGAATTCCCTCCCTAAGGTACATTGTGGGTCAACCTGCAACACATGGACAGCAACGGTTCAGGAAGGCAGCTCACCCCCACCTTCTCAAGGGGGTAAATAGGGACGGGCAATAAATGCAGGACCAGCCAGCGACCCCCATGTCCCGTGAATTAACGAAAGAAAAATGGAACGGGTGGAGTGTTTTTTCTCTCGTTGAGGATGAAGAGAAGGTGGGAGTTGAAAGCAGCATTTCTGTTTCAGCTGGTACTGGTGATAGTTTGGATGTGACAATGACTGACAAATCCTCTGACAGAATCTCATGTGTTTTAAAGCAATTCAGTCAATGGGAGTTGTTGTGAAATAATCTTGCTGAGGAGATACAGCAATGGCCTGCTTTGTAGTTTATCTCAGTGACAGGCCCTGAGGCTATTGTCACATTCCCATTTGGTAATACTCAGAATAAAGGTCTCTGTTTGCAGCGATTACAGATCGAAGGCAGGTTTTAAAACCAAGCGTTCAGAGTAATACCTTCAGTGTCAGCTGTACTAACACAGAGGCTCCCTAATCTGACAGCTCAAGCTCACTAACTCAGTCCGATTGCAACCCTCATAAGAGTTACAATCAGATAGAAACAGAAGCAGCAACTCACAGTTCAAGCAGCAACAACACCTTGCATTTATGTAGCACTTTTCACCCAGTAAAACATTGCAGGGTATTTCACAGGAGCATTATCAAATACAACCTGACATCAGGTCACATGGGGAGATATTAGAACCAGAGACCAAAGGTTGTTCAAAGAGGAAGGTTTAAAATGAGACAGAAGTAGAGAGAGATGGGGTAATTGGGGTTGGGGGGGGGGGCTGGAGGGGAGGGTTGGAGAGGTTCAGGAAGACAATTCCCAGAGCAGAGGTCCTGGCAGTCAATGGTAGAGCAGTTTAAAATTGAGGAGATGCTTAAAAGCTGAACTGGAGGAGTGCAGACACCTTGGAGGGACATGGGGCTGGAGGGGGTGGGACATGGGGCTGGAGGGGGTGGGACTTGGGGCTGGAGGGGGTGGGACTTGGGGCTGGAGGGGGTGGGACTTGGGGCTGGAGGGGGTGGGACTTGGGGCTGGAGGGGGTGGGACTTGGGGCTGGAGGGGGTGGGACTTGGGGCTGGAGGGGGTGGGACTTGGGGCTGGAGGGGGTGGGACTTGGGGCTGGAGGGGGTGGGACATGGGGCTGGAGGGGGTGGGACATGGGGCTGGAGGGGGTGGGACTTGGGGCTGGAGGGGGTGGGACTTGGGGCTGGAGGGGGTGGGACTTGGGGCTGGAGGGGGTGGGACTTGGGGCTGGAGGGGGTGGGACTTGGGGCTGGAGGGGGTGGGACATGGGGCTGGAGGGGGTGGGACATGGGGCTGGAGGGGGTGGGACATGGGGCTGGAGGAGTGGGGACATGGGGCTGGAGGAGTGGGGACATGGGGCTGGAGCTAAGAGTGTGTTAGCATTAAAAGACAATGTGTAGACCTCATACACTTGCTAACAATGCTAATGGGTATCATGTCCAAATATCTCAGGCTTCCTTCATGATGGTTTGGATGAATTTCAGAGAGTGCTGCTGGACTCACCCCAGGTCACTGTCACCCCTCAGACCTGTGCTCACTGACTGACCTTAACTCTCAGCACAATAACAGTTCCAGGTGAAACTGTTCCCCCTCATTTCCAAACCCGTCCATGGCTTCTCTCTTCCCAACCTCTGTCAACTCCTCCAGCCCCATGTCCCAACCCCTCCAGCCCCATGTCCCAACCCCTCCAGCCCCATGTCCCACCCCTTCCAGCCCCATGTCCCATCCCCTCCAGCCCCATGTCCCAAACCCTCCAGCCCCATGTCCCAAACCCTCCAGCCCCATGTCTCAACTCCTCCAGCCCCATGTCTCAACTCCTCCAGCCCCATGTCTCAACTCCTCCAGCCCCATGTCCCAACTCCCCCAGCCCCATGTCCCACCCCCTCCAGCCCCATGTCCCACCCCCTCCAGCCCCATGTCCCACCCCCTCCAGCCCCATGTCCCCACTCCTCCAGCCCCATGTCCCCACTCCTCCAGCCCCATGTCCCACCCCCTCCAGCCCCATGTCCCACCCCCTCCAGCCCCATGTCCCTACTCCTCCAGCCCCAAGTTCCACCCCCTCCAGCCCCATGTCCCACCCCCTCCAGCACAAACAAGCTTTCAATGCAGACTCGCCTCTAACCCTAAATTCCTCCTTGTTATTTCACACTTCATTTAGTTTACTGGGAAATAAGATGTTTCAGCCCAAAATGGGTTCTTCACAAATATTTAAAAAAGCAACAATCATGTTCAATGATATTTATATTTTTCTCTGAACTGTAAATAGTACTTTGTATAAATTAGGATCTGGGGGACTTTGTCTATGTCATCTTCCAGAAATATACCAGTATTCTGGTCAGGGTGTCAGTATTTAGAGAGGACCCTGGTTATGGGTCAGGAATGGACCCTGGTTATGGGCCAGGAATGGACCCTGGTTATGGGCCAGGAATGGACCCCGGTTATGGGCCAGGAATGGACCCCGGTTATGGGCCAGGAATGGACCCCGGTTATGGGCCAGGAATGGACCCTGGTTATGGGTCAGGAATGGACCCCGGTTATGGGCCAGGAATGGACCCCGGTTATGGGCCAGGAATGGACCCCGGTTATGGGCCAGGAATGGACCCCGGTTATGGGTCAGGAATGGACCCCGGTTATGGGTCAGGAATGGACCCCGGTTATGGGTCAGGAATGGACCCTGGTTATGGGTCAGGAATGGACCCTGGTTATGGGTCAGGAATGGACCCCGGTTATGGGTCAGGAATGGACCCTGGTTATGGGTCAGGAATGGACCCTGGTTATGGGCCAGGAATGGACCCCGGTTATGGGTCAGGAATGGACCCTGGTTATGGGCCAGGAATGGACCCTGGAGATGGGTCAAGAAAGGGAGTCCTTGGATATTGGTCAAGATTTGAAGGATGTTGCAGACAGTTTCGGATGTGAAAGGTTATATGTGTGGTGTGTCAGTGCCTAAGGTGTAACACTGGGTGTGTTATTCTACAAAGAACTCTAACAGATTTGTCAGGCACGACAAATGAAGCTCCCTCTGATGAAGCCATGCTGACTCTGCCATAGTTTACCATCTACTTCCAAGTACTTTGCAATCTCATCCTGAACAATTGAGTGTAAAATTTTACCAATGACCACAGTCAGGCTAACCGGCCTATAGTTTGCTGTGTTCTGCCTCCGTCCTTTCCTAAATTAGCCATTTTCCAGTCCTCTGGGGCCCTCCCTGGCTCCAGTGATTCCTGAAAGATCACCACCTTTGCCTCTACAATTCCCTCAGCCATCTCCTTCAGAATCCTAGGGTGTAGTCCATCTGGTCCAGGTCATTTATCCACCTTCAGCCACTCAGCTTCCCCAGTGAAGTCACATGCTGAGTTTATTACAAGGTGAGGTTATTGTAAGATGAGTTTATTATAATGGGAGCGGATGGTCTCGTGGTATTATTGCTAAACTGTCAGTCCAGAGACCCAGGTAGTATTCTGGGGACCGGGATTGGAATTCCTCTTCAGCAGATGGTAGAATTTGAATTCAACAAAAAAATGTCTGGATTAAGAATCTATTGATCACCATGAATCCATTGTCAATTGTCAGAAAAATCAATTTGGTTCACTCTTGCCCTTTAGGGACTAAATCTGCCATCCTTACCTGCTCTGACCTACAATGTGACTCCAGACCCACAGCGATGGTGTTGACTCTCAGTTGCCCTCTGAAGTGGCCCAGCATGCCACTCAGTTGTACCAATCGCTACAACGTCTCAAAGAAATGAAACCGGACAGATCCTATGGACTGGGAACAGGTAGTTTTGTGTGCACAGCTGGTTAATCCTAGAGATTGTGAATTGTCAGTTTGATGTGGAGAATGTGTTTTTATTCTGTGGACTGTGGCTAATCTACCTGAGGAGCTAGGCTTGATCTTGTGGACTCTGAAAGGTGAGTTGTGTGTGCAGGACTATTTTAATCCTGTGGATTTGCACAGGAATTTCACCGTACAGCGCGGAGTTTTATTCCTTGATTTTATGTGAGTGTGTGGATGAATGTCAGCCCTTTATATCTCATACACCATCCTCACCACTGTCACCTTCAGCAATTTGTACTGACTTTGTAACATCGCTCAGGCCCTTATCACTCTCCCTATCTCCGCCATCACTGCCATCGCATTTCTGTCTCCCTTACCATCTCGTTAAATCCAACAATGTTTCCGTTTCCTGCAACACTCCTCTTGCTGGGAGAATCCTTGCTCTCCCTTTAACACCTGCTTCAACATTTCCATAGCCCTTTGTCAGTTTCGAAGACATGCTGTCTTCAAGATTGGTAGTTTTTATTGACTGTCTTTGAAGTCTCTTTTAATTGAATATGATCCTTAATGATCCACATGGGCCACTGATTATTCTTTCTCACTGAGGTTTTGTGGGTTTCAACGGCATGTCCTTTTGTTGAACGTTTCCTTACTGTTAATGTAGAGCCATACATTTCAGTCTGTGTATGCTGTTAGCTTTGGGCAATTCTTCTTTCATACCCATGTCTTTACACAGAGAGTCGCCAGCAGCAGTTGTGGAAGCGAGGTCATTGGGGACATTTAAGAGACTGCTGGACATGCATATGGTCACAGAAATTTGAGGGTGCATACATGAGGATCAATGGTCGGCACAACATTGTGGGCTGAAGGGCCTGTTCTGTGCTGTACTGTTCTACGTTCTATGTAATTTGTTTCAATTTTAGATTGCTGGTTTTTCTTGGAGTGGTCACTGTAAAACTTCAAATCCATATGTTGGTGTAGATGTGTTGGGCCTAATGGTCTGTTTCCACATGATGCTATGATTGAATGAATGATTAAAAAAGGAGTTTGCACTTTCTCCCCGTGTCTGTGTGGGTTTACTCTGGGTGCTCCATTTCCTCCCATAGTCCAAAGATGTGTAGTTTAGTGAATTGACCGTGTTCAGGGATATGTAGGTTTGGCGCATTAGCCAGGGGAAAGGTCAAGCAATAGGGTAGGGGAATGGGTCTGGGTGGAATACTCTTTGGAGGGTTGAAGTGGGCTTAAAACATCGGGCATAGAACATAGAACAATACAGGTTGGAGTGGTGCTGGAAAAGCACAGCAGGTCAGGCAGCATCTCAGGAGCAGGAAAATCGATGTTTCGGGCAAAAGCCCTTCATCAGGAATAGAGAGAGCATTTTAGCATGGCCAATTCACCTGACCTGCACATCTTTGGACTGTGGGAGGAAACCGGAGCACCCGGAGGAAACCCACACAACCACAGGGAGAATGTGCAAACTCCACACGGACAGTCACCCAAGGCTGGAATTGAACCTGGGACCCTGGTGCTGTGAGGCAGCAGTGCTATCCACTGAGCCACCATGCCAAAACTGTCCCTGATGAAAGGCTTTTGCCCGAAACATCGATTTTCCTGCTCTTCGGATGCTGCCTGACCTGCTGCGCTTTTCCAGCATCACTCTAATCTAGACTCTGGCTTCCAGCATCTGCAGTCCTTGTTTTTACATAGAGCAGTACAGCACAGTTTAGGCCCTTCGGCCCACAATGTTGTACTGAGCATTTATCTTCATCTAAGATCAATCTAACCTACACACCCCTCAATTACTGCCGTCCATGTGCTTATCCAGCTGAAGCTTAAATGTCCCTAATGTCTCTGTCTCTGACTCTTACCACTGCTGGCAGTGCATTCCACACAACCACCACTCTCGGCAGAAGAACCTACCTCTGATATCTCCTCTAAACCTTCCTTCAATCACCTTAAAATTATGGCCCCTCGTGACAGCTATTTTTGCCCTGAGGAAAAGTCTCTGGCTATCTATTCTATCTATTCTTCTCTTGAGCTTGTATACCTCTATCAAGTCACCTCTCTTTCTTCTTCTTTCCACTGTGAAAAGTCCTAGCTCACTTAACCTCTCTTCATAGGACAAGTCCTCCAATCCAAGCATCATCTTGGTAAATCTCCTTCTGCACCCTCTCTTAAGCATCTACATCCTTCCTATTATGAGGTGACCAGAACTGAACACAGTATTCCAAGAGTGGTCTAATCAGGGTTTTATAGAGCTGCAGCAAAACCTCGCGGCTCTTAAACTCAATCCCCCTGTAAATGAAAGCCAAAACACCATACGGTCTCATAACAACTTGGGTGGCAACTTTGAAGGATCAATGTACCCCAAGATCCCGCTGTTCCCCCACACTGCCAAGAATCCTGTCTTTAATCCTGTATTCAACATTCAAATTCGACCTACCAAAAAGAATCACTTCGCATTTACCCAGGTTGGACTCCACCTGCCACTTCTCAGCCCAGCTCTGCATCCTGTTGGGCCTAGTGACCTTTTTCCACATTGTAGGGATTCTATGATTCTGTAATCACTCGGCACGGACCTAGGCAGTGGAAAAGACAACGACAGAAACAGTCCTGCCAACCCTGCAGGACCCTCCTCACTAACATCTGGGGGCTTGTGCCAACATTGGGAGATCTGTCTCACAGACTAGTCAAGGAACAGCCCAACACAGCCATACTCACGGAATCATACCTTACAGACAACATCCCAGACCCCACCATCACCAGCCCTGGATATGTCACGTCCCACCAGCAGGACAGACCCAGCGGGGAGGGGGTGTACAGCACAGTGGGATACAGTCAGGACGGAGTTGCCCTGGGAGTCCTCAACATTGACTACGGATCCCATGAAGTCTCATGGTTTCAGGTTAAACAGGAGCAAGGAAACCCCCTGCTGATTACCCCGTACCGTCCTCTCTCAGCTGATGAATCGTTACCCCCTCCATGTTGAACAACACTTGGAGGAAGCACTGAGGGTGGCACCGCCACAGAATGTCCTCTGGGTGGGGAATTTCACTGTCCACCACCAAGAGTGACTCAGCAGCAGTCCCACTGATCAAGCTGGTCGGATCCTAAAGGACATCGCTGCTCGGCTGGGTCTGCGGCTGGTGGGGAGGGAACCAACAAAAGGGAAAATAGTGTCTGACCTCATCCTTACCAATCTGCCAGTTGTAGGTACATCTGTCCATGACAGTATCGGTAAGAGTGACCAGCGCACAGTCCATGTGGAGACTTCACATTGAGAATACCCTCCATCGTGTTGTATAGCACTACCACCATGCTAAATGGGACAGACTTCAACCAGGTCTAGCAACTCAACACTAGACATCCATAAGGTGCTGTGGGCCATCAACAGCAGCAGGACTGTACTCCAGCACAATCTGTAACCTCATTTCCCCGGCATATCCCCCACTCAACCATTACCATCAAGCCAGGGGATCAACCCTGGGTTTAATGGAGAGAGCAGGAGGGCATGTCAGGAGCAGCACCAGGCAGACCTGAAGGTGAGGTGTCAACCTAGTGACAACACCAAACAGGAACTACTACAGCAGCATAAGACAGAGCTAAGTGATCCCGCAACCAACAGATCAGATCTCAGATCTGCAGTCCTGTCACACCCAGTCACAGTCCCTTCACTGTTGCTGGATCAAAATCCTGGAATTCCCCTCCCTGAGGGCATTGTGGGTCTACCTACAGCACATGGACTGCAGTGGTTCAAGAAGGCAGCTCACCCCCACCTTCTCAAGGGGCAACTAGGGACGGGCAATAAATGATAGGCCCAGCCAACAATGTCCAAGTCCCACAAGTGAATAAACACAAAGTGAGTTTATTACAAGACTATCTGATGCAACCTGCCCTTGGCATTAACTCTTTAAGGTCCAGCAGTCTGACATAAAATGGGATGAGCTTTCACAGGACAACAGCTTTCAACATAATGAAGGGTTGTGTGCTCACTCGCAGCAGCAGGACCTTTGTTTTACGCTGAAGATATGAAGTAAATGCTGCCTAATTTTGTGGAAAATTACTTTTGATACCAGTTTCCAAAAAGGCAGTGACTGGGGAAGATGGAGAGAGACCGACCATAGCTCAAGACCCAGGTCACTCAGTGACCTGAGTGAAGCTGCATCCTCTGTTCAGAACGTTACAATGATAGACCCACAGAGAGACTGACTCGTTATAATCCTGCCATAGAGTGGCGAAAACAGACCTTTCAGTGTTGTCAATTCACCACATCTGTCCTGGGAGTGTTTGATGGGGACAACGTAGAGGGAGCTTTACTCTGTATCTAACCCCGTGCTGCCCCTGTCCTGGGAGTGTTTGATGGGGACAGTGTAGAGAGAGCTTTACTGTGTCTAACCCCATGTTTTCCCTGTGCTGGGAGTGTTTGATGGGGACAGTAGGTTGCTGAAAAATAGAATATTCTCATTCTCCGACTTGTGAGCATTAAATTAAATTCACAGTAAAGTTTTTAATTTGAGAAAACCCATTGTACGAGTGAATGTACTGGATCTGTGAGAGTGATTAACACCATGAGCTAAATATATCTTTTAAATATATCCATCTAAAAAAAGCCACAGCAAGAATGATAAGGATCAGGAAGGAACATGTTCCTCAGTGGTAGGTGAATTGATGTTGGATTGTGAGGGACTGGAAGCTGCAAGTATTCCCCAGCTCCTAAGAAATGGGACTGTGTGATGTGGTTCACCTCTAACTGGGGTCTGGGTGGGATCAAGACTATACAGCCCTGTCCTCAGATAGCACACCAACCAGATCAAACTCCTACATACAAACACAGAGGATGCTGGAAATCCGAGACCAAAGCAGAAATTGCTGGAAAAGCTCAGCAGGTCTGGCAACATCTGTGAAGAGAAATCAGAGTTAACATTTCGGGTCCAGTGACTCTTCCTCAGAACAGGGTCAGTCAGCCCTGACATTCCTGGTGGATCTGGGCAGAGGATTCCCGTTTCCCAATACCAAGCTACCTCATTTCATTGCCAGACTGACAGCATTCTGGTCCCCAACGTGAGAGAAAATTCTGTCGCTCCCTCTCTCTCTCTATCCATCAATTAAAATACCCTTTATCATTTTACACAGCACAGTCAGATCGTCTTAAATGTTTTAAACTCAAGGGAGTGTGAGGTGCTCCCTGGACCTGAGGTGTTTACTCCCGGTACACGCTGCTGAGCCCGATGCTGATGGGAAGGTGATGCTGAAGTCACTGACCTGCTCCCTCCTGTTGGATGATCTCCATTAGGTCCTGGACGTGCACCAGCAAAATGAGGCCCAGCATTCCCAACAGCAGGATTAACGAGAAAAGACAGGATGGTCTCATAGTCATCTTTATGACTGAGAAGCAATATTCACAATCTCAGCATCTGTCAGCTGAACAGCTCCCTTTCTCTGTCTCCCTTTCTCTCTGTCTCCCGCTCATCCGTCTCTCCGACTCTCAGGGTGTGTGTGTGAGCCTGTGAAAAGTGAGGAGATAATTCACTCTTTATAGTTCAGCACCGGCTGTGCATCACACACTCACACACACACACTACACACACAGACACACACACACACACCTTGTACGTTTCTGTACTGAATCCCATTATTCTAATTCCCTTCTGCTGGGAATTTGGGAAATACTGCCCAACACTGGTACACTCTCTCAGCTCAGCACAAAGTTCAAGCCAGTGCCTCACTCTGACAGAGAATAGACAGTATAGTGTGAACAATCTGCCTGGTTCTCATTCCTCATTAACTTCACAAATGCCAAAGGATTGAAAAGGAGCTGATGACTTGCTATCAACATTCCCACCCAGTCAGAATGTATCCAATACTATCCTCTCAAACTTCACAGCAGTTGCAACCATTTCCACTGGCCACAATCCTCCCTCATCCTGATCCCATATATTTTAAGAACAAAGACATCACTTCAAAGGTCTCATTGCCTTTGAAGCATTTCGGATTTTTAGGGATTGTGAAAGGCTGTGTGGAAATGGTGTCTGCATTTCACTGGGGTATGGGCTCCCAAACACACTGACTCTCACTGGGGTACAGTGCCACACACACTGACTCTCACTGGGGTACAGTCCCACACACACACACTGACTCTCACTGGAGTACATTCCCACACACACTGACTCTCACTGGGGTATGGGCTCCCATACACACTGACTCTCACTGGGGTACAGTCCCACACACACTGACTCTCACTGGGGTACAGTCCCACACACACACTGACTCTCACTGGGGTACAGTCCCACACACACTGACTCTCACTGGGGTACAGTGCCACACACACACTGACTCTCACTGGGGTACAGTCCCACACACACACACTGACTCTCACTGGGGTACAGTCCCACACACACACTGACTCTCACTGGGGTACAGTCCCACACACACTGACTCTCACTGGGGTACAGTCCCACACACACACTGACTCTCACTGGGGTACAGTCCCACACACACTGACTCTCACTGGGGTACAGTGCCACACACACTGACTCTCACTGGGGTACAGACCCACACACACTGACTCTCACTGGGGTACAGTCCCACACACACACACTGACTCTCACTGGGGTACAGTTCCACACACACACTCACTCTCACTGGGGTACAGTCCCATACACACTGACTCTCACTGGGGTACAGTCCAACACACACACTGACTCTCACTGGAGTACATTCCCACACACACTGACCCTCACTGGGGCACAGTCTCACACACACACTGACTCTCACTGGGGTACAGTCCCACACACACTGACCCTCACTGGGGTACAGTCCCACAAACACTGACTCTCACTGGGGTACAGTCCCACACACACACTGACTCTCACTGGGGTACAGTCTCACACACACAGACTCTCACTGGGGTACAGTCCCACACACACAGACTCTCACTGGGGTACAGTCACACACACACAGACTGACTCTCACTGGGGTACAGTCCCTCAAACACACACACACTGACTCTCACTGGGGTACAGTCCCTCACACACAGACACTGACTCTCATTGGGGTACAGTCTCACACACACACTGACTCTCCCTGGGGTACAATCCCACACACAAACACTGACCCTCACTGGGGTACAGTCCCACACACACACACTGACTCTCACTGGGGTACAGTCTCACACACACACTGACTCTCACTGGGGTACAGTCCCACACACACTGACCCTCACTGGGTACAGTCCCACACACACACACACTGACCCTCACTGGGGTACAGTCCCTCACACACACACACACTGACTCTCATTGGGCTACAGTCTCACACACACACACTGACTCTCCCTGGGGTACAGTCTCACACACACACTGACTCTCCCTGGGGTACAGTCCCACACACACACACACTGACCCTCACTGGGGTACAGTCCCTCACACACACACTGACTCTCATTGGGCTACAGTCTCACACACACACTGACTCTCCCTGGGGTACAGTCCCACACACACACTGACCCTCACTGGGGTACAGTCCCTCACACACACACACACTGACTCTCATTGGGGTACAGTCTCACACACACACTGACCCTCACTGGGGTACAGTCCCACACACACACACTGACTCTCACTGGGGTACAGTCCCTCACACACACACACACTGACTCTCATTGGGGTACAGTCTCACACACACACTGACCCTCACTGGGGTACAGTCCCACACACACACACACTGACTCTCACTGGGGTACAGTCCCTCACACACACTGACCGGTCATTGCTTTCCTCGCCTTGACCGTGTTGAACAGAAGGTCAGCCGGATATTCCATCAATCTGCAGAGCTTTCAATTGTTGTCAGCAAAAAGTGTGATGCTGGAAAAGCACAGCAGGTCAGACAGCATTCGAGGGGCACGAGAGTCAACATTTTGGGTATAAGCCCTTCATCGGGAATGTTGTTGTGGGTGAGGACCAGTTCCACCAATTGAATGTGTGAGTCAGTGGAAGGTATCTGGTTGGGTCGGTGGGAGAGGAAGAAACGGAGGGCTTGGAGGCTTTTGTCATGGCAGATGGATGTGTACGTGGACTGGTCCATGGTGAAGAGGAGGCATTGGGGGCCAGGGACACAAAAGTCATGGAGGAGGTGGAGGGTGTGGGTGGTGTTCCGAACATATGTGGGGAGATCCTGGAGCAAGGGGGACAGGACGGTGTTGAGATACCGAGGAGATGGGTACGGTGGGGTAGGAGCAGGCAGAGACGATGGGCCGACCAGGGTGGTCAGGTTTGTGAGGTAGAGTCAGACAGTTGCAGGGTTCCCGGACTATGAGGTTGGAGGCTGTGGATCGGGTTTGAATTTACTCTTTCTGTTGGGTCTAAGGGTGATATGCACAGAGACTTTTGTCAGGTCCATCTGGACTAGCTGACCTTTCAATAACCTCCCTGTACAGTGTCTGTCCGCTACCCCAGATCAACACACAAACCCCTCCCTCTGGGATGGGCTCAAACAATTGAGCTCACGTGGGTTGACAAATCCACACGTCAGTCTGTCTGAACTTTACAGAGGGATAGATTGTTGTGCTGCTACTCCGAATGGGGTGAGGTTCTGCGTCACCACTAGTCTGTCCAGATGATCATTTCCAAAAAGATACTGTCACCTCCCCACCCTACTCCACCCCCACCTGAAGATACACAGAATGTGTAATAGAATACTGACTATCTCAGACCTGGAGATTTCAGCTTCCTTTTTTTGAATTTATTTTACTGTCGAACGCACTCCTGATTATCTATTATTCATATATAAACTACCCTGAACCCCTCGATTACATTCCAGTCTGTAACTCCCTCCTGGGTGTCTGATATTCTGTATATAAATCACCCTGAACCCCTCGATTACATTCCAGTCTGTAACCCCCTCCTGGGTGTCTGTTATTCTGTATATAAACCACCCTGAACCCTTCGATTAGATTCCAGTCTGTAACTCCCTCCCAGGTATCTGTTATTTGATATATAAATCACCCCAACCCCTTCGATTAGATTCCAGTCTGTAACTCCCTCCCGGGTATCTGTTATTAGATATATAAATCACCCCAACCCCTTCAATTAGATTCCAGTCTGTAACTCCCTCCTGGGTGTCTGTTATTCTGTATATAAACCACCCTGAACCCTTCGATTAGATTCCAGTCTGTAACTCCCTCCCGGGTGTCTGTTATTTGATATATAAACCACCCCAACCCCTCAATTAGATTCCAGTCTGTAACTCCCTCCCGGGTATCTGTGATTTGATATATAGACTGCCCCGAACCTCTTGATTAGATTCCAGACTGTATGTTATTTCCTGTAGATCTCTCAATACTGTGTGCAGTCTCGATACTAGCTTGTGATTATCATATACTCTGAAGTTTTACTGAAGGTTCCCAAGGCAATGATTTCCGGTAATTATCACCATGAGGCAGGAACTATAATCTCTCTGTAAGGAGACAGTGAGGGAGGGGGGAGAATGGTGGTAATGTCTCCAGAATAGTTACCCTGCAGCCCTGGATCTCGTTGGTGATGGGTCAGATAGTGGGTGGCTCTGGGTATTCCCCTCCCCCAGGCTCAGACAATAGGTGGGGTGGTGTTCAGTGACCACTCCAACGGTCAGTTGCATTGTGGCCAGTCCATTGTGGCACTGAGCATCTAGAACTCTGACAATTCGAGACAGGCCACCAGGATTGATCAGAGTTTGAACACATTTCATTAGTAATCAGTCAGAGAGCATGGCAATCAGAGGGTGCTGTGGGAATTACAGATGGTCAGTGTGAATTAAAGATGGTCAGTGTGAATTACAGATGGTCAGTGTGAATTACGGAGAGTTAGTGTGAATTACAGATGGTCAGTGTGAATTACGGAGAGTTAGTGTGAATTACAGAGAGTCAGTGTGAATAAAACAGGGTGCAGTGTGAATTACAGAGGGTGCAGTGTGAATTACAGAGGGTGCAGTGTGAATTACAGAGGGTGCAGTGTGAATTAGAGGGTGCAGTGTGAATTACAGAGGGTGCAGTGTGAATTACAGAGGGTGCAGTGTGAATTACAGAGGGTGCAGTGTGAATTACAGAGGGTGCAGTGTGAATTACAGAGGGTCAGTGTGAATTACAGAGGGTGCAGTGTGAATTACAGAGAGTCAGTGTGAATTAAAGAGGGTGCAGTGTGAATTACAGAGGGTCAGTGTGAATTACAGAGGGTGCAGTGTGAATTACAGAGGGTGCAGTGTGAATTACAGAGGGTGCTGTGTGAATTACAGAGGGTCAGTGTGAATTACAAAGGGTCAGTGTGAATTACAAAGGGTCCTGTGAGAACTACAGAGGGTCCTGTGAGAACTACAGAGGGTGCTGTGAGAACTACAGAGGGTGCTGTGAGAACTACAGAGGGTGCTGTGTGAATTACAGAGGGTCCTGTGTGAATTACAGAGGGTCCTGTGTGAATTACAGAGGGTGCTGTGGGAAATACAGAGGGTGCTGTGGGAAATACAGAGGGTGCTGTGGGAAATACAGAGGGTGCTGTGGGAATTACAGAGGGTGCTGTGGGAATTACAGAGGGTGCTGTGGGAATTACAGAGGGTGCTGTGGGAATTACAGAGGGTGCTGCGGGAATTACAGAGGGTCAGAGTGAATTACAGAGGATCAGTTTGGATTACAGCAGGTACTATGTGAGTTACAGAGGGTGCTGTGTGAATTACAGAGGGTCAGTGTGAATTACAGAGGGTGCTGTGTTAATTACAGAGGGTCAGTGTGAATTATAGAGGGTACTGTGTGAATTACAGAGGATCAGTGTGAATTACAGAGGGTGCAGTGTTAAATACAGAGGGTGCAGTGTAAATTACAGAGGGTCAGTGTGTTAAAGAGAGAGTCAATAGACAATAGAAATAGGTGCAGGAGTAGGCCATTCTGCCCTTCGAGCTTGCACCACCATTCAATATGATCATGGCTGATCATCCTTAATCAGTATCCTGTTCCTGCCTTATCTCCATAACCCTTGATTCCACTTTCCTTGAGAGCTCTATCCAACTCTTTCTTAAATGAATCCAGAGACTGGGCCTCCACTGCCCTCTGGGGCAGAGCATTCCACACACCCACCACTCTCTGGGTGAAGAAGTTTTTCCTCATCTCTGTCCTAAATGGTCTACCCCGTATTTTTAAGCTGTGTCCTCTGGTTCGGCACTCACCCATCAGCGGAAACAAGCTTCCTGCCTCCAGAGTGTCCAATTCTTTAATAAGGTCAGTGTGAAATGCAGACTGCTGTGTGAATTACACAGGGTCAGTGTTAATTACAGAGAGAGCAATGTGAATTACAGAGGGTGCAGTGTGAACTACAGAGGGTGCAGTGTGAACTACAGAGGGTGCAGTGTGAACTACAGAGGGTGCAGTGTGAACTACAGAGGGTGCAGTGTGAACTACAGAGGGTGCAGTGTGAACTACAGAGGGTGCAGTGTGAACTACAGAGAGTCAGTGTGATTAACAGTGGGTGCGGTGTGAATTACAGAGCGTCAGTGCAAATTACAGAGCGTCAGTGCAAATTACAGAGGGTCAGTGCGAATTACAGAGGGTGCAGTGCGAATTACAGAGGGTGCTGTGTGAATTACAGAGGGTGCTGTGTGAATTACAGAGGGTGCTGTGTGAATTACAGAGGGTGCTGTGTGAATTACAGAGGGTGCTGTGTGAATTACAGAGGGTGCTGTGTGAATTACAGAGGGTGCTGTGTGAATTACAGAGGGTGCTGTGTGAATTACAGAGGGTGCTGTGTGAATTACAGATGATTGATGTGAATTAGAGTGTACTGTGTGAATTACAGAGGTTGCTGTGTGAATTACAGAGGGTCTGTGTGAATTACAGAGGGTCGGTGTGAATTACAGAGGGTGCTGTGTGAATTACAGACAGGCAGTATGAAGTACAGAGGGTGCTGTGTGAATTACAGATGATCACTTTGAATTAGAGATGATCAGTGTGAATTACACAGGGCCAGTGTGAATTACAGAGGGTGCTGTGTGAATTTCAGAGGGTGCAGTTTGAATTACAGAGGGTGCTGTGTGAATTACAGAGGGTGCTGTGTGAATTACAGAGGGTGAGTGCGAATTCCAGAGAGTACTGTGTGAATTACAGAGGGTGAGTGTGAATTCCAGAGAGTACTGTGTGAATTACGGAGGGTGTTGTGTGAATTACGGAGGGTGTTGTGTGAATTACGGAGGGTGTTGTGTGAATTACGGAGGGTGTTGTGTGAATTACGGAGGGTGTTGTGTGAATTACGGAGGGTGTTGTGTGAATTACAGAGGGTACTGTGTGAATTACAGAGGGTACTGTGTGAATTACAGAGGGTACTGTGTGAATTACAGAGGGTACTGTGTGAATTACAGAGGGTACTGTGTGAATTACAGAGGGTACTGTGTGAATGACAGAGGGTGCAGTGTGAATGACAGAGGGTGCAGTGTGAATGACAGAGGGTGCAGTGTGAATGACAGAGGGTGCAGTGTGAATGACAGAGGGTGCAGTGTGAATGACAGAGGGTGCAGTGTGAATGACAGAGGGTGCTGTGTGAATGACAGAGGGTGCTGTGTGAATGACAGAGGTCTGTGTGAATTACACAGGGTGCTGTGTGAATTACAGAGGTCTGTGTGAATTACACAGGGTGCTGTGTGAATTACAGAGGGTGCTGTGTGAATTACAGAGGGTGCTGTGTGAATTACAGAGAGTGCAGTGTGAATTACAGAGGGTGAAGTGTGAATTACAGAGGGTGAAGTGTGAATTACAGAGGGTGAAGTGTGAATTACAGAGGGTGAAGTGTGAATTACAGAGGGTGCAGTGTGAATTACAGAGGGTGCAGTGTGAATTACAGAGGGTGCAGTGTGAATTACAGAGGGTGCTGTGTGAATTACAGAGGGTGCTGTGTGAATTACAGAGGGTCAATGCGAATTACAGAGTGTACTGTGTGAATTACAGAGGGTGCTGTGTGAATTACAGAGGGTACTATGTGAATTACAGAGGGTCAGTGTGAATTACAGATGATTGATGTGATTTACAGAGGGTCAGTGTAAATTACATTGTGCAGTGTGATTTACAGATGATTAGTGTGAATTCCAGTGGCTTCTGTTTGAATTACAGAGAGCCCTGTGTGAATTACAGAGGGTGCAGTGTGAATTACAGAGGGTGCAGTGTGAATTACAGAGGGTGCAGTGTGAATTACAGAGGGTGCAGTGTGAATTACAGAGGGTGCAGTGTGAATTACAGAGGGTGCAGTGTGAATTACAGAGGGTGCAGTGTGAATTACAGAGGGTGCTGTGTGAATTACAGAGGGTGCTGTGTGAATTACAGAGGGTGCTGTGTGAATTACAGAGGGTGCTGTGTGAATTACAGAGGGTGCTGTGTGAATTACAGAGGGTCAATGCGAATTACAGAGTGTACTGTGTGAATTACAGAGGGTGCTGTGTGAATTACAGAGGGTACTATGTGAATTACAGAGGGTCAGTGTGAATTACAGATGATTGATGTGATTTACAGAGGGTCAGTGTAAATTACATTGTGCAGTGTGATTTACAGATGATTAGTGTGAATTCCAGTGGCTTCTGTTTGAATTACAGAGAGCCCTGTGTGAATTACAGAGGGTGCTGTGTGAATTACAGAGGGTGCTGTGTGAATTACAGAGAATCAGTGTGAATTACAGATGATTGATGTGAATTAGAGTGTACTGTGTGAATTACAGAGGGTCGGTGAGAATTACAGAGGGTCGGTGAGAATTACAGAGGGTCGGTGAGAATTACAGAGGGTCGGTGAGAATTACAGAGGGTCGGTGAGAATTACAGAGGGTCGGTGTGAATTACAGAGGGTCGGTGTGAATTACAGAGGGTCGGTGTGAATTACAGAGGGTCGGTGTGAATTACAGAGGGTCGGTGTGAATTACAGAGGGTCGGTGTGAATTACAGAGGGTCGGTGTGAATTACAGAGGGTGCAGTGTGAATTACAGAGAGTGCAGTGTGAATTACAGAGGGTGAAGTGTGAATTACAGAGGGTGAAGTGTGAATTACAGAGGGTGAAGTGTGAATTACAGAGGGTGAAGTGTGAATTACAGAGGGTGAAGTGTGAATTACAGAGGGTGAAGTGTGAATTACAGAGGGTGAAGTGTGAATTACAGAGGGTGAAGTGTGAATTACAGAGGGTGCAGTGTGAATTACAGAGGGTGCAGTGTGAATTACAGAGGGTGCAGTGTGAATTACAGAGGGTGCAGTGTGAATTACAGAGGGTGCTGTGTGAATTACAGAGGGTCAATGCGAATTACAGAGTGTACTGTGTGAATTACAGAGGGTGCTGTGTGAATTACAGAGGGTACTATGTGAATTACAGAGGGTACTATGTGAATTACAGAGGGTCAGTGTGAATTACAGAGGGTCAGTGTGAATTACAGAGGGTCAGTGTGAATTACAGATGATTGATGTGATTTACAGAGGGTCAGTGTAAATTACATTGTGCAGTGTGATTTACAGATGATTAGTGTGAATTACAGTGGCTTCTGTTTGAATTACAGAGAGCCCTGTGTGAATTACAGAGGGTGCTGTGTGAATTACAGACAGGCAGTATGAAGTACAGAGGGTGCTGTGTGAATTACAGATGATCACTTTGAATTAGAGATGATCAGTGTGAATTACACAGGGTCAGTGTGAATTACAGAGGGTGCTATGTGAATTTCAGAGGGTGCAGTTTGAATTACAGAGGGTGCTGTGTGAATTACAGAGGGTGCTGTGTGAATTACAGAGGGTGCTGTGTGAATTACAGAGGGTGCAGTGTGAATTACAGAGGGTGAGTGCGAATTCCAGAGAGTACTGTGTGAATGACAGAGGGTGCAGTGTGAATGACAGAGGGTGCAGTGTGAATGACAGAGGGTGCAGTGTGAATGACAGAGGGTGCAGTGTGAATGACAGAGGGTGCAGTGTGAATGACAGAGGGTGCTGTGTGAATGACAGAGGGTGCAGTGTGAATGACAGAGGGTGCAGTGTGAATGACAGAGGGTGCAGTGTGAATGACAGAGGGTGCAGTGTGAATGACAGAGGGTGCAGTGTGAATTACAGAGGGTCTGTGTGAATTACAGAAGATGCTGTGTGAATTACAGAGGGTGCTGTGTGAATTACAGAGGGTGCTGTGTGAATTACAGAGGGTGCTGTGTGAATTACAGTGTGCTGTATGAATTACAGATTATTTGTGTGCATTACAGAGGGTGCTGTGTGAATTACAGACAGGCAGTATGAATTACAGAGGGTGCTGTGTGAATTACAGATGATCAGTGTGAATTACAGATGATCAGTTTGAATTACAGAGGGTCAGTGTGAAATACAGAGGGTCAATGCGAATTACAGAGGGTCAGTGTGAATTACAGAGAGTACTGTGTGAATTACAGAGGGTGCAGTGTGAATTACAGAGGGTCAGTGTGAATTAGAGTGTGCAGTGTGGAATACAGAGGGTCAGTGTGAATTACAGAAGATGCTGTGTGAATTACAGAGGGTACTATGTGAATTACAGCGGGTACTATGTGAATTACAGAGGGTCAGTGTGAATTACAGATGATTGATGTGATTTACAGAGGGTCAGTGTAAATTACATTGTGCAGTGTGATTTACAGATGATTAGTGTGAATTCCAGTGGCTTCTGTTTGAATTACAGAGAGCCCTGTTTGAATTACAGAGGGTGCTGTGTGAATTACAGAGGGTGCTGTGTGAATTACAGAGGGTGCTGTGTGAATTACAGAGGGTGCTGTGTGAATTACAGAGGGTGCTGTGTGAATTACAGAGGGTGCTGTGTGAATTACAGAGGGTGCTGTGTGAATTACAGAGGGTGCTGTGTGAATTACAGAGGGTGCTGTGTGAATTACAGAGGGTGCTGTGTGAATTACAGATGATTGATGTGATTTACAGAGGGTCAGTGTAAATTACATTGTGCAGTGTGATTTACAGATGATTAGTGTGAATTACAGTGGCTTCTGTTTGAATTACAGAGAGCCCTGTGTGAATTACAGAGGGTGCTGTGTGAATTACAGACAGGCAGTATGAAGTACAGAGGGTGCTGTGTGAATTACAGATGATCACTTTGAATTAGAGATGATCAGTGTGAATTACACAGGGTCAGTGTGAATTACAGAGGGTGCTATGTGAATTTCAGAGGGTGCAGTTTGAATTACAGAGGGTGCAGTGTGAATGACAGAGGGTGCAGTGTGAATGACAGAGGGTGCAGTGTGAATGACAGAGGGTGCAGTGTGAATGACAGAGGGTGCAGTGTGAATTACAGAGGGTGCAGTGTGAATTACAGAGGGTGAGTGCGAATTCCAGAGAGTACTGTGTGAATGACAGAGGGTGCAGTGTGAATGACAGAGGGTGCAGTGTGAATGACAGAGGGTGCAGTGTGAATGACAGAGGGTGCAGTGTGAATGACAGAGGGTGCAGTGTGAATGACAGAGGGTGCAGTGTGAATGACAGAGGGTGCAGTGTGAATGACAGAGGGTGCAGTGTGAATGACAGAGGGTGCAGTGTGAATGACAGAGGGTGCAGTGTGAATGACAGAGGGTGCAGTGTGAATGACAGAGGGTGCTGTGTGAATGACAGAGGGTGCTGTGTGAATGACAGAGGGTGCTGTGTGAATGACAGAGGGTGCTGTGTGAATTACAGAGGGTGCTGTGTGAATTACAGAGG
This sequence comes from Chiloscyllium punctatum, assembly GCF_047496795.1. Classification (NCBI taxonomy): domain Eukaryota; kingdom Metazoa; phylum Chordata; class Chondrichthyes; order Orectolobiformes; family Hemiscylliidae; genus Chiloscyllium; species Chiloscyllium punctatum. Next base: position 4,358,077 of record NC_092764.1, on the reverse strand, counting down.
GTGCTGTGTGAATTACAGAGGGTGCTGTATGAATTACAGAGGGTGCTGTGTGAATTACAGAGGGTGCTGTGTGAATTACAGAGGGTGCTGTGTGAATTACAGTGTGCTGTATGAATTACAGATTATTTGTGTGCATTACAGAGGGTGCTGTGTGAATTACAGACAGGCAGTATGAATTACAGAGGGTGCTGTGTGAATTACAGATGATCAGTGTGAATTACAGATGATCAGTTTGAATTACAGAGGGTCAGTGTGAAATACAGAGGGTCAGTGTGAATTACAGAGGGTCAGTGTGAATTACAGAGGGTCAATGCGAATTACAGAGAGTACTGTGTGAATTACAGAGGGTGCAGTGTGAATTACAGAGGGTCAGTGTGAATTAGAGTGTGCAGTGTGGAATACAGAGGGTCAGTGTGAATTACAGAAGATGCTGTGTGAATTACAGAGGGTGCTTTGTGAATTACAGAGGGTGCTGTGTGAATTACAGAGGGTGCAGTGTGAATTACAGAGGGTGCAGTGTGAATTACAGAGGGTGCAGTGTGAATTACAGAGGGTGCAGTGTGAATTACAGAGGGTGCAGTGTGAATTACAGAGGGTGCAGTGTGAATTACAGAGGGTGCAGTGTGAATTACAGAGGGTGCAGTGTGAATTACAGAGGGTGCAGTGTGAATTAGAGTGTGCAGTGTGAATTAGAGTGTGCAGTGTGGAATACAGAGGGTCAGTGTGAATTACAGAAGATGCTGTGTGAATTACAGAGGGTGCTTTGTGAATTACAGATGGTGCTATGTGAATTACAGATGATTGATGTGAATTACAGAGTGTTCTGTGTGAATTACAGAGGGTCTGTGTGAATTGCAAAAGGTCAGTGTGAATTACAGTGTGCAGTGCGATTTACAGATGATTAGTGTGAATTACAGAGGGTGCTGTGTGAATTACAGAGGGTCAATGTGAATTACAGAGGGTGCTGTGTGAATTACAGAGGGTGCTGTGTGAATTACAGAGGGTGCTGTGTGAATTACAGAGGGTGCTGTGTGAATTACAGAGGGTGCTGTGTGAATTACAGAGGGTGCTGTGTGAATTACAGAGGGTGCTGTGTGAATTACAGAGGGTGCTGTGTGAATTACAGAGGGTGCTGTGTGAATTACAGAGGGTGCTGTGTGATTTACAGAGGGTGCTGTGTGATTTACAGAGGGTGCTGTGTGATTTACAGAGGGTGCTGTGTGATTTACAGAGGGTCAGTGTGATTTACAGAGGGTCAGTGTGAATTACAGAGGGTCAGTGTGAATTACAGTGTTCAGTATGTTTTACAGATGATTAGTGTGAATTACGGTGGCTTCTGTTTGAATTACAGAGAGCGCTGTGTGAATTACAGAGGGTGCTGTGTGAATTACAGACAGGCAGTATGAAGTACAGAGGGTGCTGTGTGAATTAGAGAGGGTCAGTGTGAATTAGAGAGGGTCAGTGTGAATTACAGATGATCAGTCTGAATTAGAGAGGGTCAGTGTGAATTGCAGAGGGTGCAGCGTGAATTGCAGAGGGTGCAGTGTGAATTGCAGAGGGTGCAGCGTGAATTGCAGAGGGTGCAGCGTGAATTGCAGAGGGTGCAGCGTGAATTGCAGAGGGTGCAGCGTGAATTGCAGAGGGTGCAGCGTGAATTGCAGAGGGTGCAGCGTGAATTGCAGAGGGTGCAGCGTGAATTGCAGAGGGTGCAGCGTGAATTGCAGAGGGTGCAGCGTGAATTGCAGAGGGTGCAGCGTGAATTGCAGAGGGTGCAGCGTGATTTACAGAGGGTGCAGCGTGATTTACAGAGGGTGCAGCGTGAATTGCAGAGGGTGCAGCGTGATTTACAGAGGGTGCAGCGTGATTTACAGAGGGTGCAGCGTGATTTACAGAGGGTGCAGCGTGATTTACAGAGGGTGCAGCGTGATTTACAGAGGGTGCAGCGTGATTTACAGAGGGTGCTGTGTGAATTACAGATGATTGATGTGAATTACAGAGTGCACTGTGTGCATTACAGAGTGTTCAGTGTGATTTACAGAGGGTCAGTGTGAATTACAGTGTTCAGTGTGTTTTACAGATGATTAGTGTGAATTACGGTGGCTTCTGTTTGAATTACAGAGAGCCCTGTGTGAATTACAGAGGGTGGTGTGTGAAATACAGACAGGCAGTGTGAATTACAGAGGGTGCTGCGTGAATTAGAGAGGGTCTGTGTGAATTACAGAGGGTCTGTGTGAATTACAGAGGGTCTGTGTGAATTACAGAGGGTCTGTGTGAATTACAGAGGGTCTGTGTGAATTACAGAGGGTCTGTGTGAATTACAGAGGGTGCTATGTGAATTACAGAGGGTGCTATGTGAATTACAGAGGGTGCTATGTGAATTACAGAGGGTGCTATGTGAATTACAGAGGGTCTGTGTGAATTACAGAGGGTCAATGCGAATTACAGAGAGTACTGTGTGAATTACAGAGGGTGCAGTGTGAATTACAGAGGGCGCAGTGTGAATTACAGAGGGTCAGTGTGGAATACAGAGGGTCAGTGTGGAATACAGAGGGTCAGTGTGGAATACAGAGGGTCAGTGTGGAATACAGAGGGTCAGTGTGGAATACAGAGGGTGCAGTGTCAATTACAGAGGGTGCAGTGTCAATTACAGAGTGTACTGTGTGAATTACAGAGGGTGCTGTGTGAATTACTGAGGGTCAGTGTGAATTACAGAGAGTCAGTGTGAATTACAGAGGGTGAGTGTGAATTACAGTATGCTGTATGAATTACAGATTATTAGTGTGAATTACAGAGGGTGCTGTGTGAATTATAGAGGGTGCAGTGTGAATTACAGAGGATCAGTGTGAATTACAGAGAGTGCAGTGTGAATTACAGAGAGTGCAGTGTGAATTACAGAGGGTGCAGTGTGAATTATAGTGGGTTTTGTTTGAATTACAGAGAGTCCTGTGTGAATTACAGAGGGTGCTGTGTGAAGTACAGATGGTGCTATGTGAATTTCAGATGATTGATGTGAATTACAGAGTGTTCTGTGTGAATTACAGAGGGTCTGTGTGAATTACAGTGTGCTGTGTGAATTGCAAAAGGTCAGTGTGAGTTACAGTGTGCAGTGCGATTTACAGATGATTAGTGTGAATTACAGAGGGTCTGTGTGAATTACAGTGTGCTGTGTGAATTACAAAAGGTCAGTGTGAATTACAGTGTGCAGTGCGATTTACAGATGATTTGTGTGAATTATAGAGGGTGCTGTGTGAATTACAGAGGGTCAATGTGGATTACAGAGGGTGCAGTGTGAATTATAGAGGATGCAGTGTGAATTACAGAGAGTCCTGTGTGAATTACAGGCGGGCAGTATGAATTACAAAGGGTGCTGTGTGAATTACAGAGAGTTTGTGTAAATTAAGAGGGTGCAGTGTGAATGACAGAGGGTGCAGTGAGAATTACAGAGAGGACTGTGTGAATTACAGAGGATCAGCGTGAATTACAGAGGGTGCAGTGTGAATTACAGAGGGTGCAGTGTGAATTACAGAGGGTGCAGTGTGAATTACAGAGGGTGCAGTGTGAATTACAGAGGGGGCTGTGTGAATTACAGAGGGGGCTGTGTGAATTACAAAGGGTGCTGTGTGAATTACAAAGGGTGCTGTGTGAATTACAAAGGGTGCTGTGTGAATTACAAAGGGTGCTGTGTGAATTACAAAGGGTGCTGTGTGAATTACAAAGGGTGCTGTGTGAATTACAGTGTGCTGTATGAATTACAGATTATTAGTGTGCATTACAGAGGGTGCTGTGTGAATTACAGACAGGCAGTATGAATTACAGAGGGTGCTGTGTGAATTACAGATGATCAGTGTGAATTACAGATGATCAGTGTGAATTACAGAGAGTCCTGTGTGAAATACAGAGAGTCCTGTGTGAATTACAAAGAGTCCTGTGTGAATTACAAAGAGTCCTGTGTGAATTACAAAGAGTCCTGTGTGAATTACAAAGAGTCCTGTGTGAATTACAGAGAGTCCTGTGTGAATTACAGAGAGTCCTGTGTGAATTACAGAGAGTCAATGCGAATTACAGAGAGTACTGTGTGAATTACAGAGGGTGCAGTGTGAATTACAGAGGGTCAGTGTGAATTAGAGTGTGCAGTGTGGAATACAGAGGGTCAGTGTGAATTACAGAAGATGCTGTGTGAATTACAGAGGGTGCTTTGTGAATTACAGAGGGTGCTGTGTGAATTACAGAGGTTCAGTGTGGATTACAGAGGGTCTGTGTGAATTATAGAGAGTGCTGTGTGTATTACAGTGGGAGCAGTGTGAATTAGAGTGTGCAGTGTGGAATACAGAGGGTCAGTGTGAATTACAGAGGGTGCTGTGTGAATTACAGAGGGTGCTGTGTGAATTACAGAGGGTGCTGTGTGAATTACAGAGGGTGCGGCGTGAATGACAGAGGGTGCGGCGTGAATGACAGAGGGTGCGGCGTGAATGACAGAGGGCGCGGCGTGAATGACAGAGGGCGCGGCGTGAATGACAGAGGGCGCGGCGTGAATGACAGAGGGCGCGGCGTGAATGACAGAGGGCGCGGCGTGAATGACAGAGGGCGCGGCGTGAATGACAGAGGGCGCGGCGTGAATGACAGAGGGCGCGGCGTGAATGACAGAGGGCGCGGCGTGAATGACAGAGGGCGCGGCGTGAATGACAGAGGGCGCGGCGTGAATGACAGAGGGCGCGGCGTGAATGACAGAGGGCGCGGCGTGAATGACAGAGGGCGCGGCGTGAATGACAGAGGGCGCGGCGTGAATGACAGAGGGCGCGGCGTGAATGACAGAGGGCGCGGCGTGAATGACAGAGGGCGCGGCGTGAATGACAGAGGGCGCGGCGTGAATGACAGAGGGTCAGTGTGGAATACAGAGGGTGCAGTGTCAATTACAGAGGGTGCAGTGTCAATTACAGAGTGTACTGTGTGAATTACAGAGGGTGCTGTGTGAATTACTGAGGGTCAGTGTGAATTACAGAGAGTCAGTGTGAATTACAGAGGGTGCTGTGTGAATTACAGAGGGTGAGTGTGAATTACAGTATGCTGTATGAATTACAGATTATTAGTGTGAATTACAGAGGGTGCTGTGTGAATTATAGAGGGTGCAGTGTGAATTACAGAGGATCAGTGTGAATTACAGAGAGTGCAGTGTGAATTACAGAGGGTGCAGTGTGAATTACAGAGGGTGCAGTGTGAATTACAGAGGGTGCAGTGTGAATTACAGAGGGTTTTGTTTGAATTACAGAGAGTCCTGTGTGAATTACAGAGGGTGCTGTGTGAAGTACAGATGGTGCTATGTGAATTACAGATGATTGATGTGAATTACAGAGTGTTCTGTGTGAATTACAGAGGGTCTGTGTGAATTACAGTGTGCTGTGTGAATTACAAAAGGTCAGTGTGAATTACAGTGTGCAGTGCGATTTACAGATGATTAGTGTGAATTATAGAGGGTGCTGTGTGAATTACAGAGGGTCAATGTGGATTACAGAGGGTGCAGTGTGAATTATAGAGGATACAGTGTGAATTACAGAGAGTCCTGTGTGAATTACAGGCGGGCAGTATGAATTACAAAGGGTGCTGTGTGAATTACAGAGAGTTTGTGTAAATTAAGAGGGTGCAGTGTGAATGACAGAGGGTGCAGTGTGAATGACAGAGGGTGCAGTGTGAATGACAGAGAGGACTGTGTGAATTACAGAGGATCAGCGTGAATTACAGAGGGTGCAGTGTGAATTACAGAGGGTGCAGTGTGAATTACAGAGGGTGCAGTGTGAATTACAGAGGGTGCAGTGTGAATTACAGAGGGTGCAGTGTGAATTACAGAGGGTGCAGTGTGAATTACAGAGGGTGCAGTGTGAATTACAGAGGGTGCAGTGTGAATTACAGAGGGTGCAGTGTGAATTACAGAGGGTGCTGTGTGAATTACAGAGGGTGCTGTGTGAATTACAGAGGGTGCTGTGTGAATTACAGAGGGTGCTGTGTGAATTACAGAGGGTGCTGTGTGAATTACAGAGGGTGCTGTGTGAATTACAGAGGGTGCTGTGTGAATTACAGAGGGTGCTGTGTGAATTACAGAGGGTGCTGTGTGAATTACAGAGGGTGCTGTGTGAATTATAGAGTGTGCTGTGTGATTTACAGAGGGTCAGTGTGAATTATAGTGTTCAGTGTGTTTTACAGATGATTAGTGTGAATTACGGTGGCTTCTGTTTGAATTACAGAGAGCCCTGTGTGAATTTCAGAGGGTGGTGTGTGAATTACAGACAGGCATTATGAAGTACAGAGGGTGCTGCGTGAATTACAGATGATCAGTGTGAATTAGAGAGGGTCAGTGTGAATTACAGAGGGTGCAGTGTGAATTACAGAGGGTGCAGTGTGAATTACAGAGGGTGCAGTGTGAATCACAGAGGGTGCAGTGTGAATCACAGAGGGTGCAGTGTGAATCACAGAGGGTGCAGTGTGAATCACAGAGGGTGCAGTGTGAATCACAGAGGGTGCAGTGTGAATTACAGAGGGTGCAGTGTGAATTACAGAGGATCAGCGTGAATTACAGAGGATCAGCGTGAATTACAGAGGGTGCTGTGTGAATTACAGAGGGTGCTGTGTGAATTACAGAGGGTGCTGTGTGAATTACAGAGGGTGCTGTGTGAATTACAGAGGGTGCTGTGTGAATTACAGAGGGTGCTGTGTGAATTACAGAGGGTGCTGTGTGAATTACAGAGGGTGCTGTGTGAATTACAGAGGGTGCTGTGTGAATTACAGAGGGTGCTGTGTGAATTATAGAGTGTGCTGTGTGATTTACAGAGGGTCAGTGTGAATTATAGTGTTCAGTGTGTTTTACAGATGATTAGTGTGAATTACGGTGGCTTCTTTTTGAATTACAGAGAGCCCTGTGTGAATTTCAGAGGGTGGTGTGTGAATTACAGACAGGCAGTATGAAGTACAGAGGGTGCTGCGTGAATTACAGATGATCAGTGTGAATTAGAGAGGGTCAGTGTGAATTAGAGAGGGTCAGTGTGAATTACAGAGGGTGCAGTGTGAATTACAGAGGGTGCAGTGTGAATTACAGAGGGTGCAGTGTGAATCACAGAGGGTGCAGTGTGAATCACAGAGGGTGCAGTGTGAATCACAGAGGGTGCAGTGTGAATCACAGAGGGTGCAGTGTGAATCACAGAGGGTGCAGTGTGAATCACAGAGGGTGCAGTGTGAATCACAGAGGGTGCAGTGTGAATCACAGAGGGTGCAGTGTGAATCACAGAGGGTGCAGTGTGAATTACAGAGGGTCAGTGTGAATTACAGAGGGTCAGTGTGAATTATAGAGGGTCAGTGTGAATTACAGAGGGTGCTGTGTGAATTACAGAGTGTATGTGTGAATTACAGAGGGTGCAGTGTAAATTATAGTGGGTTTTGTGTGAATTACAGACAGGCAGTATGAATTACAGAGGGTGCAGCGTGAATTACAGAGGGTGCAGCGTGAATTACAGAGGGTGCAGCGTGAATTACAGAGGGTGCAGCGTGAATTACAGAGGGTGCAGCGTGAATTACAGAGGGTGCAGCGTGAATTACAGAGGGTGCAGCGTGAATTACAGAGGATCACTGTGAATTAGAGATGATCACTGTGAATTAGAGATGATCACTGTGAATTAGAGATGATCACTGTGAATTAGAGATGATCACTGTGAATTAGAGATGATCACTGTGAATTAGAGATGATCACTGTGAATTAGAGATGATCACTGTGAATTAGAGATGATCACTGTGAATTAGAGAGGGTCTGTGTGAATTACAGAGGGTCTGTGTGAATTACAGAGGGTCTGTGTGAATTACAGAGGGTCTGTGTGAATTACAGAGGGTCTGTGTGAATTACAGAGGGTCTGTGTGAATTACAGAGGGTCTGTGTGAATTACAGAGGGTGCTGTGTGAATTACAGAGGGTGCTGTGTGAATTACAGAGGGTGCTGTGTGAATTACAGAGGGTGCTGTGTGAATTACAGATGATTGATGTGAATTACATAGTGTGCTGTGTGATTTACAGAGGGTCAGTGTGAATTACAGTGTTCAGCGTGTTTTACAGATGATTAGTGTGAATTACAGAGGGTGCAGTGTGAATTACAGAGGGTGCAGTGTGAATTACAGAGGGTGCAGTGTGAATTACAGTGTTCAGCGTGTTTTACAGATGATTAGTGTGAATTACAGAGGGTGCAGTGTGAATTACAGAGGGTGCAGTGTGAATTACAGAGGGTGCAGTGTGAATTGCAGAGGGTGCAGTGTGAATTGCAGAGGGTGCAGTGTGAATTGCAGAGGGTGCAGTGTGAATTGCAGAGGGTGCAGTGTGAATTGCAGAGGGTGCAGTGTGAATTGCAGAGGGTGCAGTGTGAATTGCAGAGGGTGCAGTGTGAATTGCAGAGGGTGCAGTGTGAATTGCAGAGGGTGCAGTGTGAATTGCAGAGGGTGCAGTGTGAATTACAGAGGGTGCAGTGTGAATTACAGAGGGTGCAGTGTGAATTACAGAGGGTGCAGTGTGAATTACAGATGATTGATGTGAATTACAGAGGGCACTGTGTGAATTACAGAGTGTGCTGTGTGGATTACAGAGTGTGCTGTGTGATTTACAGAGGGTCAGTGTGAATTATAGTGTTCAGTGTGTTTTACAGATGATTAGTGTGAATTACGGTGGCTTCTGTTTGAATTACAGAGAGCCCTGTGTGAATTTCAGAGGGTGGTGTGTGAATTACAGACAGGCAGTATGAAGTACAGAGGGTGCTGCGTGAATTACAGATGATCAGTGTGAATTAGAGAGGGTGCTATGTGAATTACAGAGTGTGCAGTGTGAATTACAGAGGGTGCAGTGTGAATTACAGAGGGTGCAGTGTGAATTACAGAGGGTGCAGTGTGAATTACAGAGGGTGCAGTGTGAATTACAGAGGGTGCAGTGTGAATTACAGAGGGTGCAGTGTGAATTACAGAGGGTGCAGTGTGAATTACAGAGGGTGCAGTGTGAATTACAGAGGGTCAGTGTGAATTACAGAGGGTGCAGTGTGAATTACAGAGGGTCAGTGGAATTACAGAGGGTGCAGTGTGAATTACAGAGGGTGCAGTGTGAATTACAGAGGGTGCAGTGTGAATTACAGAGGGTGCAGTGTGAATCACAGAGGGTGCAGTGTGAATCACAGAGGGTGCAGTGTGAATCACAGAGGGTCAGTGTGAATTATAGAGGGTCAGTGTGAATTACAGAAGGTGCAGTGTGAATTACAGAGGGTGCAGTGTGAATTACAGAGGGTCAGTGTGAATTATAGAGGGTCAGTGTGAATTACAGAGGGTGCTGTGTGAATTACAGAGTGTATGTGTGAATTACAGAGGGTGCAGTGTAAATTATAGTGGGTTTTGTGTGAATTACAGACAGGCAGTATGAATTACAGAGGGTGCAGCGTGAATTACAGAGGGTGCAGCGTGAATTACAGAGGGTGCAGCGTGAATTACAGAGGGTGCAGCGTGAATTACAGAGGGTGCAGCGTGAATTAGAGATGATCACTGTGAATTAGAGATGATCACTGTGAATTAGAGATGATCACTGTGAATTAGAGATGATCACTGTGAATTACAGTGTTCAGTGTGAATTACAGTGTTCAGTGTGTTTTACAGAGGGTGCAGTGTGAATTACAGAGGGTGCAGTGTGAATTACAGAGGGTGCAGTGTGAATTACAGAGGGTGCAGTGTGAATTACAGAGGGTGCAGTGTGAATTACAGAGGGTGCAGTGTGAATTACAGAGGGTGCAGTGTGAATTACAGAGGGTGCAGTGTGAATTACAGAGGGTGCTGTGTGAATTACAGAGGGTGCTGTGTGAATTACAGAGGGTGCTGTGTGAATTACAGAGGGTGCTGTGTGAATTACAGAGGGTGCTGTGTGAATTACAGAGGGTGCTGTGTGAATTACAGAGGGTGCTGTGTGAATTACAGTGTGCTGTATGAATTACAGATTATTAGTGTGCATTACAGAGGGTGCTGTGTGAATTACAGACAGGCAGTATGAATTACAGAGGGTGCTGTGTGAATTACAGATGATCAGTGTGAATTACAGATGGTCAGTGTGAAATACAGAGGGTCAGTGTGAAATACAGAGGGTCAGTGTGAAATACAGAGGGTCAGTGTGAAATACAGAGGGTCAGTGTGAAATACAGAGGGTCAGTGTGAAATACAGAGAGTCAGTGTGAATTACAGAGAGTCAGTGTGAATTACAGAGAGTCAGTGTGAATTACAGAGAGTCCTGTGTGAATTACAGAGAGTCCTGTGTGAATTACAGAGAGTCAATGCGAATTACAGAGAGTACTGTGTGAATTACAGAGGGTGCAGTGTGAATTACAGAGGGTGCAGTGTGAATTACAGAGGGTCAGTGTGAATTAGAGTGTGCAGTGTGGAATACAGAGGGTCAGTGTGAATTACAGAAGATGCTGTGTGAATTACAGAGGGTGCTTTGTGAATTACAGAGGGTGCTGTGTGAATTACAGAGGGTGCTGTGTGAATTACAGAGGGTGCTGTGTGAATTAGAGTGTGCAGTGTGGAATACAGAGGGTCAGTGTGAATTACAGAAGATGCTGTGTGAATTACAGAGGGTGCTGTGTGAATTACAGAGGGTCAGTGTGAATTAGAGTGTGCAGTGTGGAATACAAAGGGTCAGTGTGAATTACAGAAGATGCTGTGTGAATTACAGAGGGTGCTTTGTGAATTTTCAGAGGGTGCTGTGTGAATTACAGAGGGTGCAGCGTGAATTACAGAGGGTGCAGCGTGAATTACAGAGGGTGCAGCGTGAATTACAGAGGGTGCAGCGTGAATTACAGAGGGTGCAGCGTGAATTACAGAGGGTGCAGCGTGAATTACAGAGGGTGCAGCGTGAATTACAGAGGGTGCAGCGTGAATTACAGAGGGTGCAGCGTGAATTACAGAGGGTGCAGCGTGAATTACAGAGGGTGCAGCGTGAATTACAGAGGGTGCAGCGTGAATTACAGAGGGTGCAGCGTGAATTACAGAGGGTGCAGCGTGAATTACAGAGGGTGCAGCGTGAATTACAGAGGGTGCAGCGTGAATTACAGAGTGCACTGTGTGCATTACAGAGTGTTCTGTGTGATTTACAGAGGGTCAGTGTGAATTACAGTGTTCAGTGTGTTTTACAGATGATTAGTGTGAATTACGGTGGCTTCTGTTTGAATTACAGAGAGCCCTGTGTGAATTACAGAGGGTGCTGTGTGAATTACAGAGGGTGCTGTGTGAATTACAGAGGGTGCTGTGTGAATTACAGAGGGTGCTGCGTGAATTAGAGAGGGTGCTGTGTGAATTACAGAGGGTGCTGTGTGAATTACAGAGGGTGCTGTGTGAATTACAGAGGGTGCTGTGTGAATTACAGAGGGTGCTGTGTGAATTACAGAGGGTGCTGTGTGAATTACAGAGGATCAGTGTGAATTACAGAGAGTGCAGTGTGAATTACAGAGTGTATGTGTGAATTACAGAGGGTGCAGTGTAAATTATAGTGGGTTTTGTTTGAATTACAGAGAGTCCTGTGTGAATTACAGAGGGTGCTGTCTGAATTTCAGACTGTGCTGTGTGAAGTACAGACGGTGCTGTGTGAATTACAGATGATTGATGTGAATTACAGAGTGTTCTGTGTGAATTACAGAGGGTCTGTGTGAATTACAGAGGATTGATGTGAATTATAGAGTGTACTGTGTGAATTACAGAGTGTTCTGTGTGAATTACAGTGTGCTGTGTGAATTACAGCGTGCTGTGTGAATTACAAAAGGTCAGTGTGAATTACAGTGTGCAGTGCGATTTACAGATGATTAGTGTGAATTACAGAGGGTGCTGTGTGAATTACAGATGATTGATGTGAATTACAGAGTGCACTGTGTGCATTACAGAGTGTTCAGTGTGATTTACAGAGGGTCAGTGTGAATTACAGTGTTCAGTGTGTTTTACAGATGATTAGTGTGAATTACGGTGGCTTCTGTTTGAATTACAGAGAGCCCTGTGTGAATTACAGAGGGTGGTGTGTGAAATACAGACAGGCAGTATGAAGTACAGAGGGTGCTGCGTGAATTAGAGAGGGTCAGTGTGAATTAGAGAGGGTCAGTGTGAATTACAGAGAGTGCAGTGTGAATTACAGAGAGTGCAGTGTGAATTACAGAGAGTGCAGTGTGAATTACAGAGAGTGCAGTGTGAATTATAGTGGGTTTTGTTTGAATTACAGAGAGTCCTGTGTGAATTACAGAGGGTGCTGTGTGAAGTACAGATGGTGCTATGTGAATTACAGATGATTGATGTGAATTACAGAGTGTTCTGTGTGAATTACAGAGGGTCTGTGTGAATTACAGTGTGCTGTGTGAATTGCAAAAGGTCAGTGTGAGTTACAGTGTGCAGTGCGATTTACAGATGATTAGTGTGAATTACAGAGGGTCTGTGTGAATTACAGTGTGCTGTGTGAATTACAAAAGGTCAGTGTGAATTACAGTGTGCAGTGCGATTTACAGATGATTAGTGTGAATTATAGAGGGTGCTGTGTGAATTACAGAGGGTCAATGTGGATTACAGAGGGTGCAGTGTGAATTACAGAGAGTCCTGTGTGAATTACAGGTGGGCAGTATGAATTACAAAGGGTGCAGTGTGAATGACAGAGGGTGCAGTGTGAATGACAGAGGGTGCAGTGTGAATGACAGAGGGTGCAGTGTGAATGACAGAGGGTGCAGTGTGAATGACAGAGGGTGCAGTGTGAATGACAGAGGGTGCAGTGTGAATGACAGAGGGTGCAGTGTGAATGACAGAGGGTGCAGTGTGAATGACAGAGAGCGCAGTGTGAATGACAGAGAGCGCAGTGTGAATGACAGAGAGCGCAGTGTGAATGACAGAGAGCGCAGTGTGAATGACAGAGAGCGCAGTGTGAATGACAGAGAGCGCAGTGTGAATGACAGAGAGCGCAGTGTGAATGACAGAGAGCGCAGTGTGAATGACAGAGAGCGCAGTGTGAATGACAGAGAGCGCAGTGTGAATGACAGAGAGCGCAGTGTGAATGACAGAGAGCGCAGTGTGAATGACAGAGAGCGCAGTGTGAATGACAGAGAGCGCAGTGTGAATTACAGAGGATCAGCGTGAATTACAGAGAGTCCTGTGTGAATTACAGGTGGGCAGTATGAATTACAAAGGGTGCTGTGTGAATTACAGAGGGTCTGTGTGAATTACAGAGAGTTTGTGTAAATTAAGAGGGTGCAGTGTGAATGACAGAGGGTGCAGTGTGAATGACAGAGGGTGCAGTGTGAATGACAGAGAGCGCAGTGTGAATGACAGAGAGCGCAGTGTGAATGACAGAGAGCGCAGTGTGAATGACAGAGAGCGCAGTGTGAATGACAGAGAGCGCAGTGTGAATGACAGAGAGCGCAGTGTGAATGACAGAGAGCGCAGTGTGAATGACAGAGGATCAGCGTGAATTACAGAGAGTGCAGTGTGAATTACAGAGGGTGCTGTGTGAATTACAGAGGGTGCAGTGTGAATCACAGAGGGTGCAGTGTGAATCACAGAGGGTGCAGTGTGAATCACAGAGGGTCAGTGTGAATTATAGAGGGTCAGTGTGAATTACAGAAGGTGCAGTGTGAATTACAGAGGGTGCAGTGTGAATTACAGAGGGTCAGTGTGAATTATAGAGGGTCAGTGTGAATTACAGAGGGTGCTGTGTGAATTACAGAGTGTATGTGTGAATTACAGAGGGTGCAGTGTAAATTATAGTGGGTTTTGTGTGAATTACAGACAGGCAGTATGAATTACAGAGGGTGCAGCGTGAATTACAGAGGGTGCAGCGTGAATTACAGAGGGTGCAGCGTGAATTACAGAGGGTGCAGCGTGAATTACAGAGGGTGCAGCGTGAATTAGAGATGATCACTGTGAATTAGAGATGATCACTGTGAATTAGAGATGATCACTGTGAATTAGAGATGATCACTGTGAATTAGAGATGATCACTGTGAATTAGAGATGATCACTGTGAATTACAGTGTTCAGTGTGAATTACAGTGTTCAGTGTGTTTTACAGAGGGTGCAGTGTGAATTACAGAGGGTGCAGTGTGAATTACAGAGGGTGCAGTGTGAATTACAGAGGGTGCAGTGTGAATTACAGAGGGTGCAGTGTGAATTACAGAGGGTGCAGTGTGAATTACAGAGGGTGCAGTGTGAATTACAGAGGGTGCAGTGTGAATTACAGAGGGTGCAGTGTGAATTACAGAGGGTGCAGTGTGAATTACAGAGGGTGCTGTGTGAATTACAGAGGGTGCTGTGTGAATTACAGAGGGTGCTGTGTGAATTACAGAGGGTGCTGTGTGAATTACAGTGTGCTGTATGAATTACAGATTATTAGTGTGCATTACAGAGGGTGCTGTGTGAATTACAGACAGGCAGTATGAATTACAGAGGGTGCTGTGTGAATTACAGATGATCAGTGTGAATTACAGATGGTCAGTGTGAAATACAGAGGGTCAGTGTGAAATACAGAGGGTCAGTGTGAAATACAGAGGGTCAGTGTGAAATACAGAGGGTCAGTGTGAAATACAGAGGGTCAGTGTGAAATACAGAGAGTCAGTGTGAATTACAGAGAGTCAGTGTGAATTACAGAGAGTCAGTGTGAATTACAGAGAGTCCTGTGTGAATTACAGAGAGTCCTGTGTGAATTACAGAGAGTCAATGCGAATTACAGAGAGTACTGTGTGAATTACAGAGGGTGCAGTGTGAATTACAGAGGGTGCAGTGTGAATTACAGAGGGTCAGTGTGAATTAGAGTGTGCAGTGTGGAATACAGAGGGTCAGTGTGAATTACAGAAGATGCTGTGTGAATTACAGAGGGTGCTTTGTGAATTACAGAGGGTGCTGTGTGAATTACAGAGGGTGCTGTGTGAATTACAGAGGGTGCTGTGTGAATTAGAGTGTGCAGTGTGGAATACAGAGGGTCAGTGTGAATTACAGAAGATGCTGTGTGAATTACAGAGGGTGCTGTGTGAATTACAGAGGGTCAGTGTGAATTAGAGTGTGCAGTGTGGAATACAAAGGGTCAGTGTGAATTACAGAAGATGCTGTGTGAATTACAGAGGGTGCTTTGTGAATTTTCAGAGGGTGCTGTGTGAATTACAGAGGGTGCAGCGTGAATTACAGAGGGTGCAGCGTGAATTACAGAGGGTGCAGCGTGAATTACAGAGGGTGCAGCGTGAATTACAGAGGGTGCAGCGTGAATTACAGAGGGTGCAGCGTGAATTACAGAGGGTGCAGCGTGAATTACAGAGGGTGCAGCGTGAATTACAGAGGGTGCAGCGTGAATTACAGAGGGTGCAGCGTGAATTACAGAGGGTGCAGCGTGAATTACAGAGGGTGCAGCGTGAATTACAGAGGGTGCAGCGTGAATTACAGAGGGTGCAGCGTGAATTACAGAGTGCACTGTGTGCATTACAGAGTGTTCTGTGTGATTTACAGAGGGTCAGTGTGAATTACAGTGTTCAGTGTGTTTTACAGATGATTAGTGTGAATTACGGTGGCTTCTGTTTGAATTACAGAGAGCCCTGTGTGAATTACAGAGGGTGCTGTGTGAATTACAGAGGGTGCTGTGTGAATTACAGAGGGTGCTGCGTGAATTAGAGAGGGTGCTGTGTGAATTACAGAGGGTGCTGTGTGAATTACAGAGGGTGCTGTGTGAATTACAGAGGGTGCTGTGTGAATTACAGAGGGTGCTGTGTGAATTACAGAGGGTGCTGTGTGAATTACAGAGGGTGCTGTGTGAATTACAGAGGATCAGTGTGAATTACAGAGAGTGCAGTGTGAATTACAGAGTGTATGTGTGAATTACAGAGGGTGCAGTGTAAATTATAGTGGGTTTTGTTTGAATTACAGAGAGTCCTGTGTGAATTACAGAGGGTGCTGTCTGAATTTCAGACTGTGCTGTGTGAAGTACAGACGGTGCTGTGTGAATTACAGATGATTGATGTGAATTACAGAGTGTTCTGTGTGAATTACAGAGGGTCTGTGTGAATTACAGAGGATTGATGTGAATTATAGAGTGTACTGTGTGAATTACAGAGTGTTCTGTGTGAATTACAGTGTGCTGTGTGAATTACAGCGTGCTGTGTGAATTACAAAAGGTCAGTGTGAATTACAGTGTGCAGTGCGATTTACAGATGATTAGTGTGAATTACAGAGGGTGCTGTGTGAATTACAGATGATTGATGTGAATTACAGAGTGCACTGTGTGCATTACAGAGTGTTCAGTGTGATTTACAGAGGGTCAGTGTGAATTACAGTGTTCAGTGTGTTTTACAGATGATTAGTGTGAATTACGGTGGCTTCTGTTTGAATTACAGAGAGCCCTGTGTGAATTACAGAGGGTGGTGTGTGAAATACAGACAGGCAGTATGAAGTACAGAGGGTGCTGCGTGAATTAGAGAGGGTCAGTGTGAATTAGAGAGGGTCAGTGTGAATTACAGAGAGTGCAGTGTGAATTACAGAGAGTGCAGTGTGAATTACAGAGAGTGCAGTGTGAATTACAGAGAGTGCAGTGTGAATTATAGTGGGTTTTGTTTGAATTACAGAGAGTCCTGTGTGAATTACAGAGGGTGCTGTGTGAAGTACAGATGGTGCTATGTGAATTACAGATGATTGATGTGAATTACAGAGTGTTCTGTGTGAATTACAGAGGGTCTGTGTGAATTACAGTGTGCTGTGTGAATTGCAAAAGGTCAGTGTGAGTTACAGTGTGCAGTGCGATTTACAGATGATTAGTGTGAATTACAGAGGGTCTGTGTGAATTACAGTGTGCTGTGTGAATTACAAAAGGTCAGTGTGAATTACAGTGTGCAGTGCGATTTACAGATGATTAGTGTGAATTATAGAGGGTGCTGTGTGAATTACAGAGGGTCAATGTGGATTACAGAGGGTGCAGTGTGAATTACAGAGAGTCCTGTGTGAATTACAGGTGGGCAGTATGAATTACAAAGGGTGCAGTGTGAATGACAGAGGGTGCAGTGTGAATGACAGAGGGTGCAGTGTGAATGACAGAGGGTGCAGTGTGAATGACAGAGGGTGCAGTGTGAATGACAGAGGGTGCAGTGTGAATGACAGAGGGTGCAGTGTGAATGACAGAGGGTGCAGTGTGAATGACAGAGAGCGCAGTGTGAATGACAGAGAGCGCAGTGTGAATGACAGAGAGCGCAGTGTGAATGACAGAGAGCGCAGTGTGAATGACAGAGAGCGCAGTGTGAATGACAGAGAGCGCAGTGTGAATGACAGAGAGCGCAGTGTGAATGACAGAGAGCGCAGTGTGAATGACAGAGAGCGCAGTGTGAATGACAGAGAGCGCAGTGTGAATGACAGAGAGCGCAGTGTGAATGACAGAGAGCGCAGTGTGAATGACAGAGAGCGCAGTGTGAATGACAGAGAGCGCAGTGTGAATGACAGAGAGCGCAGTGTGAATGACAGAGAGCGCAGTGTGAATGACAGAGGATCAGCGTGAATTACAGAGAGTCCTGTGTGAATTACAGGTGGGCAGTATGAATTACAAAGGGTGCTGTGTGAATTACAGAGGGTCTGTGTGAATTACAGAGAGTTTGTGTAAATTAAGAGGGTGCAGTGTGAATGACAGAGGGTGCAGTGTGAATGACAGAGGGTGCAGTGTGAATGACAGAGAGCGCAGTGTGAATGACAGAGAGCGCAGTGTGAATGACAGAGAGCGCAGTGTGAATGACAGAGAGCGCAGTGTGAATGACAGAGAGCGCAGTGTGAATGACAGAGAGCGCAGTGTGAATGACAGAGGATCAGCGTGAATTACAGAGAGTGCAGTGTGAATTACAGAGGGTGCTGTGTGAATTACAGAGGATCAGCGTGAATTACAGAGGATCAGCGTGAATTACAGAGGGTGCTGTGTGAATTACAGAGGGTGCTGTGTGAATTACAGAGGGTGCTGTGTGAATTACAGAGGGTGCTGTGTGAATTACAGAGGGTGCTGTGTGAATTACAGAGGGTGCTGTGTGAATTACAGAGGGTGCTGTGTGAATTACAGATGATTGATGTGAATTATAGTGTTCAGTGTGTTTTACAGATGATTAGTGTGAATTACGGTGGCTTCTGTGTGAATTACAGAGAGCCCTGTGTGAATTACAGAGGGTGGTGTGTGAATTACAGACAGGCAGTATGAAGTACAGAGGGTGCTGCGTGAATTAGAGAGGGTCAGTGTGAATTAGAGAGGGTCAGTGTGAATTACAGAGGGTGCTATGTGAATTACAGAGGGTCTGTGTGAATTACAGAGGGTGCAGTGTGAATTACAGAGGGTCAGTGTGAATTACAGAGGGTGCAGTGTGAATTACAGAGGGTGCAGTGTGAATTACAGAGGGTGCAGTGTGAATTACAGAGGGTGCAGTGTGAATTACAGAGGGTGCAGTGTGAATTACAGAGGGTGCAGTGTGAATTACAGAGAGTCAGTGTGAATTACAGAGGGTGAGTGTGAATTACAGTATGCTGTATGAATTACAGATTATTAGTGTGAATTACAGAGGGTGCCGTGTGAATTATAGAGGGTGCAGTGTGAATTACAGAGGGTGCAGTGTGAATTACAGAGGGTGCAGTGTGAATTACAGAGGGTGCAGTGTGAATTACAGAGGGTGCAGTGTGAATTACAGAGGGTGCAGTGTGAATTACAGAGAGTCAGTGTGAATTACAGAGGGTGAGTGTGAATTACAGTATGCTGTATGAATTACAGATTATTAGTGTGAATTACAGAGGGTGCCGTGTGAATTATAGAGGGTGCAGTGTGAATTACAGAGGGTGCAGTGTGAATTACAGAGGGTGCAGTGTGAATTACAGAGGGTCAGTGTGAATTACAGAGGGTCAGTGTGAATTACAGAGGGTCAGTGTGAATTACAGAGGGTCAGTGTGAATTACAGAGGGTGCAGTGTGAATTACAGAAGGTGCAGTGTGAATTACAGAGTCTACTGTGTGAATTACAGAGTCTACTGTGTGAATTACAGAGAGTCAGTGTGAATTACAGAGGGTGAGTGTGAATTACAGTATGCTGTATGAATTACAGATTATTAGTGTGAATTACATAGGGTGCCGTGTGAATTATAGAGGGTGCAGTGTGAATTACAGAGGGTGCTGTGTGAATTACAGAGGGTGCTGTGTGAATTACAGAGGGTGCTGTGTGAATTACAGAGGGTGCTGTGTGAATTACAGATGATTGATGTGAATTATAGTGTTCAGTGTGTTTTACAGATGATTAGTGTGAATTACGGTGGCTTCTGTTTGAATTACAGAGAGCCCTGTGTGAATTACAGAGGGTGGTGTGTGAATTACAGACAGGCAGTATGAAGTACAGAGGGTGCTGCGTGAATTAGAGAGGGTCAGTGTGAATTAGAGAGGGTCAGTGTGAATTAGAGAGGGTCAGTGTGAATTAGAGAGGGTCAGTGTGAATTAGAGAGGGTCAGTGTGAATTAGAGAGGGTCAGTGTGAATTACCGAGGGTGCTATGTGAATTACAGAGGGTCTGTGTGAATTACAGAGGGTGCAGTGTGAATTACAGAGGGTCAGTGTGAATTACAGAGGGTGCAGTGTGAATTACAGAGGGTGCAGTGTGAATTACAGAGGGTGCAGTGTGAATTACAGAGGGTGCAGTGTGAATTACAGAGGGTGCAGTGTGAATTACAGAGTCTACTGTGTGAATTACAGAGAGTCAGTGTGAATTACAGAGGGTGAGTGTGAATTACAGTATGCTGTATGAATTACAGATTATTAGTGTGAATTACAGAGGGTGCCGTGTGAATTATAGAGGGTGCAGTGTGAATTACAGAGGG
This sequence comes from Chiloscyllium punctatum, assembly GCF_047496795.1. NCBI lineage: Eukaryota > Metazoa > Chordata > Chondrichthyes > Orectolobiformes > Hemiscylliidae > Chiloscyllium > Chiloscyllium punctatum. The sequence continues at coordinate 4,338,211 of NC_092764.1, read as the reverse complement.
TCTGTGTGAATTACAGAGGGTCTGTGTGAATTACAGAGGGTGCAGTGTGAATTACAGAGGGTCAGTGTGAATTACAGAGGGTGCAGTGTGAATTACAGAAGGTGCAGTGTGAATTACAGAGTCTACTGTGTGAATTACAGAGTCTACTGTGTGAATTACAGAGTCTACTGTGTGAATTACAGAGTCTACTGTGTGAATTACAGAGTCTACTGTGTGAATTACAGAGGGTGCTGTGTGAATTACAGAGGGTGCTGTGTGAATTACAGAGGGTGCTGTGTGAATTACAGAGGGTGCTGTGTGAATTACAGAGAGTCAGTGTGAATTACAGAGGGTGAGTGTGAATTACAGTATGCTGTATGAATTACAGATTATTAGTGTGAATTACATAGGGTGCCGTGTGAATTATAGAGGGTGCAGTGTGAATTACAGAGGATCAGTGTGAATTACAGAGAGTGCAGTGTGAATTACAGAGTGTATGTGTGAATTACAGAGGGTGCAGTGTAAATTATAGTGGGTTTTGTTTGAATTACAGAGAGTCCTGTGTGAATTACAGAGGGTGCTGTGTGAATTACAGACAGGCAGTATGAATTACAGAGGGTGCTGTGTGAATTACAGAGGGTGCGGTGTGAATTACAGAGGGTGCGGTGTGAATTACAGAGGGTGCGGTGTGAATTACAGAGGGTGCGGTGTGAATTACAGAGGGTGCGGTGTGAATTACAGAGGGTGCGGTGTGAATTACAGAGGGTGCGGTGTGAATTACAGAGGGTGCGGTGTGAATTACAGTGGGTGCGGTGTGAATTACAGTGGGTGCGGTGTGAATTACAGTGGGTGCGGTGTGAATTACAGTGGGTGCGGTGTGAATTACAGTGGGTGCGGTGTGAATTACAGTGGGTGCGGTGTGAATTACAGAGGGTGCGGTGTGAATTTCAGAGGGTGCGGTGTGAATTTCAGAGGGTGCTGTGTGAATTACAGAGGGTGCTGTGTGAATTACAGAGGGTGCTGTGTGAATTAGAGATGGTCAGTGTGAATTACAGAGGGTGCAGCGTGAATTACAGAGGGTGCAGCGTGAAATACAGAGGGTGCAGCGTGAATTACAGAGGGTGCAGCGTGAATTACAGAGGGTGCAGCGTGAATTACAGAGGGTGCAGCGTGAATTACAGAGTGTGCTGCGTGAATTACAGAGTGTGCTGCGTGAATTACAGACGGTGCTGCGTGAATTACAGACGGTGCTGCGTGAATTACAGACGGTGCTGCGTGAATTACAGAGGGTGCTGTGTTAAATACAGAGGGTGCTGTGTTAAATACAGAGGGTGCAGTGTTAAATACAGAGGGTGCAGTGTGAAATAGAGGGTGCAGTGTGAATTACAGAGGGTGCAGTGTGAATTACAGAGGGTGCTGTGTGAATTACAGAGGGTGCAGTGTTAAATACAGAGGGTGCAGTGTTAAATACAGAGGGTGCAGTGTTAATTACAGAGGGTGCAGTGTGAATTACAGAGAGCCCTGTGTGAATTACAGAGAGCCCTGTGTGAATTACAGAGAGCCCTGTGTGAATTACAGAGAGCCCTGTGTGAATTACAGAGGGTGCAGTGCGAATTACAGAGGGTGCAGTGCGAATTACAGAGGGTGCAGTGCGAATTACAGAGGGTGCAGTGCGAATTACAGAGGGTGCAGTGCGAATTACAGAGGGTGCAGTGCGAATTACAGAGGGTGCAGTGTGAATTACAGAGTGTATGTGTGAATTACAGAGTGTATGTGTGAATTACAGAGTGTATGTGTGAATTACAGAGGGTGCAGTGTAAATTATAGTGGGTTTTGTTTGAATTACAGAGTCCTGTGTGAATTACAGAGGGTGCAGTGTAAATTATAGTGGGTTTTGTTTGAATTACAGAGTCCTGTGTGAATTACAGAGAGTCCTGTGTGAATTACAGAGAGTCCTGTGTGAATTACAGAGAGTCCTGTGTGAATTACAGAGAGTCCTGTGTGAATTACAGAGAGTCCTGTGTGAATTACAGAGGGTGCTGTGTGAATTACAGAGGGTGCTGTGTGAAGTACAGAGGGTGCTGTGTGAAGTACAGAGGGTGCTGTGTGAAGTACAGAGGGTGCTGTGTGAAGTACAGACGGTGCTGTGTGAAGTACAGACGGTGCTGTGTGAAGTACAGACGGTGCTGTGTGAAGTACAGACGGTGCTGTGTGAAGTACAGACGGTGCTGTGTGAAGTACAGACGGTGCTGTGTGAAGTACAGATGATTGATGTGAATTACAGAGTGTTCTGTGTGAATTACAGAGGGTCTGTGTGAATTACAGAGGATTGATGTGAATTATAGAGTGTACTGTGTGAATTACAGAGAGTCAGTGTGAATTACAGATGATTGATGTGAATTACAGAGTGTGCTGTGTGAATTACAGAGTGTGCTGTGTGAATTACAGCGTGCTGTGTGAATTACAAAAGGTCAGTGTGAATTACAGTGTGCAGTGCGATTTACAGATGATTAGTGTGAATTACAGAGGGTGCTGTGTGAATTATAGAGGGTGCTGTGTGAATTACAGAGGGTGCAGTGTGAATTATAGAGGATCAGTGTGAATTACAGAGAGTCCTGTGTGAATTACGGAGGGTGCTGTGTGAATTACAGGCGGGCAGTATGAATTACAAAGGGTGCTGTGTGAATTACAGAGGGTCTGTGTGAATTACAGAGGGTGCAGTGTGAATGACAGAGGGTGCAGTGTGAATGACAGAGGGTGCAGTGTGAATGACAGAGAGGACCGTGTGAATTACAGAGAGTGCAGTGTGAATTACAGAGAGTGCAGTGTGAATTACAGAGAGTGCAGTGTGAATTACAGAGGGTGCAGTGTGAATTACAGAGGGTGCTGTGTGAATTACAGAGGGTGCTGTGTGAATTACAGAGGGTGCTGTGTGAATTACAGAGGGTGCTGTGTGAATTACAGAGGGTGCTGTGTGAATTACAGAGGGTGCTGTGTGAATTACAGAGGGTGCTGTGTGAATTACAGATGATTGATGTGAATTACAGAAGGCACTGTGTGAATTACTGAGTGTGCTGTGTGGATTACAGAGTGTGCTGTGTGATTTACAGAGGGTCAGTGTGAATTATAGTGTTCAGTGTGTTTTACAGATGATTAGTGTGAATTACGGTGGCTTCTGTTTGAATTACAGAGAGCCCTGTGTGAATTACAGAGAGCCCTGTGTGAATTACAGAGAGCCCTGTGTGAATTACAGACAGGCAGTATGAAGTACAGAGGGTGCTGCGTGAATTAGAGAGGGTCAGTGTGGATTAGAGAGGGTCAGTGTGAATTAGAGAGGGTCAGTGTGAATTACAGAGAGTGCAGTGTGAATTACAGAGAGTGCAGTGTGAATTACAGAGAGTGCAGTGTGAATTACAGAGAGTGCAGTGTGAATTATAGTGGGTTCTGTTTGAATTACAGAGAGTCCTGTGTGAAATATAGAGGGTGCTGTGTGAATTACAGGCAGGAAGTATGAATTACAGAGGGTGCTGTGTGAATTACAGATGATCAGTGTGAATTAGAGATGATCAGTGTGAATTACAGAGGGTGCTGTGTGAATTACAGATGATTGATGTGAATTACAGAGGGTCTGTGTGAATTACAGACAGTGCTGTGTGAATTACAGATGATTGATGTGAATTACAGAGTGTACTGTGTGAATTACAGAGGGTGCTGTGTGAATTATAGAGGGTCAATGTGGATTACAGAGGGTGCAGTGTGAATTACAGAGGGTGCAGTGTGAATTACAGAGGGTGCAGTGTGAATTACAGAGAGTGCAGTGTGAATTCCAGAGTGTATGTGTGAATTCCAGAAGGTGCAGTGTAAATTACAGAGGGTGCTGTGTGAATTACAGAGGATGCAGTGTGAATTACAGAGGGTGCAGTGTGAATTACAGAGGGTGCAGTGTGAATTACAGAGTGTCCTGAGTGAATTACAGAGGGTGCAGTGTGAATTACAGAGGGTGCAGTGTGAATTACAGAGGGTGCAGTGTGAATTACAGAGGGTGCAGTGTGAATTACAGAGTGTCCTGAGTGAATTACAGAGGGTGCAGTGTGAATTACAGAGGGTCCTGAGTGAATTATAGAAGGGGAACTGTGAATTTCAGAATGTCTGTGTGAATTACAGAGGGTCAGTGTGAATTACAGTGGTTCCTGTGTGTGAATTACAGAGGGTGCTGCATGAATTACAGATGGTCCTATGTGAATTACAGAGGGTCAGTGTGAATTATAGAGGGTGCTGTGTGGATTACAGAGGGTCCGTGTGGATTACAGAGTCTTTTGTGTGAATTACAGAGGGTCAGTGTGAATTACAGAGGGTGCAATGTGGATTCTCAACAAACAGTATTTCAATTCCATCTCAAACATCAAAAACTGTAAGTACAACAAACGTTTATACACCCACCTCCATAACCAGCGCTCCTCAAACATTCCAGAAGATTCCCCTGGCCTCGGAACCTATTCCACCATTAGCCATGTGGCTGATGCAGCTGCCACCCCCACCCTGATTGATGATGTCACTTCCGCCCCCATCATGGCCACTCCCACAACCACTTCCACCCCTCACAATTCCTCATGCATCACACCTGACATCACTTCTGCCCCTCACATCATCGCTGATGCCACACGCTCAGTGATTCCCGCCACCCCTACTGCCGTGGTCACCACCACGTCCCCCCCCACCAGCGCCACTCACGTGCATTCTGCTGACACGGCCCCCACAGACCCCAATGTCACTATCCCCACCCCCCAGAACCCCGAGGGGAACACTACCCCTGCTCATGACTCCACCCCCATTCCCCCCACCATCACACATTACAAAGTGTCAGTGTGAATTATAGAGGGTGTGTGTGAATTACAGAGGGTGCAGTGTGAATTACAGAGGGTCAGTGTGAATTACAGAGGGTGCAGTGTGAATTACAGAGGGTCCTGTGTGAATTACAGAGGGTCCTGTGTGAATTACAGAGGGTGCTGTGTGAATTACAGAGGGTCAGTGTGAATTACAGAGGGTCCTGTGTGAATTACAGAGGGTGCTGTGTGAATTACAGAGGGTCAGTGTGAATTACAGAGGGTCCTGTGTGAATTACAGAGGGTGCTGTGTGAATTACAGAGGGTCCTGTGTGAATTACAGAGGGTGCTGTGTGAATTACAGAGGGTCAGTGTGAATTACAGAGGGTCCTGTGTGAATTACAGAGGGTGCTGTGTGAATTACAGAGGGTGCAGTGTGAATTACAGAGGGTCAGTGTGAATTACAGAGGGTCCTGTGTGAATTACAGAGTGTGCAGTGTGAATTACAGAGGGTCCTGTGTGAATTACAGAGGGTGCAGTGTGAATTACAGAGGGTGCAATGTTTTGGGTTTGGACCCTGCTGTGTACAGATTTCCTGCTGCATATTTTCCATTAAAGCTGGAGTTGCATTTGAAAACAGATTATTGTTCATGGACATAGTGACATGCTGTGGTAGGGAACTGTGCTATGGAAATGGAGGTCTCTCTTTATGTGGAAAGAAATTGCATGTGATTTGACAGTTTCTGATTACTCTGGGCCCTCACCCTGTCAGGTTCCTTTGGGAGCTCAGTGTGTACCGGCAAGGCTCAATGACATTGTTGAAAGACTGGGAGAAGCTGTGTGTGTCAGGAATTTAATTCTGAAGATTAACTATTTGAAATGTGACAGCTGAGGATATACAGAGAGCTCAGCTCAGTCTGTGTCAGATGGTGCTCTCGCAGCTTGGAATTCTCACTGTCGGGATGGAGGGGACGGGAGGGGCGCTGGGGATGAGGGAGGGAGAGGAGGGCTGGGGATGAGGGAAGGAGGGGAGGGCTGGGGATGAGGGAGGGAGGGGAATGGAGCTGGGGATGGTGAGAGAAAGGAGTTGAGCTGGGGATGAGGGAGGGAGGGTAGTTGGGGATGAGGAGGGGGTAGGGGAGATTGCAGGTAGCTGTAGAGCCAGCTGAGAGAAACACAAAGCAAGGTCATTTTCTTGCTCACTCATCAACACTGACTGGAAATGTAATTTACATAGAGCTTCTTGGGATCAGAAATTTCAATTATTTATTAAATATTACACTCCAAGAAAAGCTTCAGCATCCTGAGCCATCTGAGTCTGACTGGATTAAGGAGAAAATTGTTTTCCCTTCAATTCATATTTGTAGAAATATTTGGAATTGAAAATGAACATCAACCCCACTCTCAGCACCCTCCACCAGTTAGAGTGAGATCCAGAGTAAAGATCCCTCTACACTGTCCCCATCAAATACTCCCAGGGTAGGGACAGCATGGGGTTAGATACAGAGTAAAGCTCTCTCTACACTGTCCCCATCAAACACTCCCAGGACAGGGACAGCACGGGGTTAGACACAGAGTAAAGCTCTCTCTACACTGTCCCCATCAAACATTCCCAGGACAAGGACAGTACGGGGTTAGACACAGAGTAAAGCTCTCTCTACACTGTCCCCATCAAATACTCCCAGGGTAGGGACAGCATGGGGTTAGATACAGAGTAAAGCTCCCTCTACACTGTCTCCCATCAAATACTCCCAGGGTAGGGACAGCATGGGGTTAGATACAGAGTAAAGCTCTCTCTACACTACGCTGAGACAGATGGGATTTTGAGGGCAGTGGGATTAGAGGGAGGGTCTCTGTTGTGGGACAGACATTGAGAGTGGTTTGCCAGCCTTTTACAGGGGTCTGACTGCTGAACGATGATGTTTTGCTGAGGGAGAATTGAAGCTGGCAGCTTGTATATCTCTCACTGTCAGTCAATGCGGCCTGGCTGGTTTCTGATCTAATGACCTGACCTGGAGAGAGCTGAATGGTGATGATTAGGTCATTGCTTCTTTCTGACAGCAGCGACATGCCTCATTACTAACTGAGCGCCTCTTGGTTGGTTCACTCCATCACTGTGTTACTGAGCTACAACCTTGGTCTACCTGTCGATATCTACCAGGGCTACACAGCAGGAACAAACCCCATCAGCCTCCTGAAAATAAAGCAACGATTCAATCTCAGCCCAGCTTGCTATTGTTATGGATAAGGCTGGAATCTTTACACATAGCCGCAGGCGATCATAGACTCACAGAGTCATACAGCACAGAAACAGACCCTTCGGTCCAACTCATCCATGCTGACCAGGATTCCCAAACTGAACTAGTCCCACTTGCCTGCGAATGGTACATATCCCTCTAAACCATTCCTATCCTTGTACCTGTTCAAATGTTGCAATTGTGTCTGCATTCACCACTTCCTGTGGCAGCTTGTTCCATACACCCACCACCCTCTGTGTGAAAACATTGCCCCTCATGTCCCCTTTCAATCTTGCTCCTCTCACCTTAGGTTTGAACTCCATCACCCCAGGGAAAAGACCTTGGCTATTCACCTTATCCAAGACCCTTATGATTTTGTAGACCTCTATAATGTCCCTCAACTTCCTACGCTCCAGTGAAAACAGTCACAGCCTCCCCACCTTCTCCTCATAACTCAAACCCTCCTTTCTCAGCAACACCCTGGTAAATCTTTGCTGAGCCCTCTCCAGTTTAATAATGTCCTTCCTATCGCAGAGTGACCCAACTGTGTACAGTCATTGCCAGCAACTGGGCAGACAGTAACACTATGTCTCAATTCTGCTTCAGAAATAGACTCCGTGATGGACTTCTGTTCAACAACACTTTCCATTACATTTCTGACGAAATTACAAACAAACCCCCTGACAACAGTCACGTTTCACCGTCTGTATTCGGAGAGGGGTCAACAGAACTGAAACAGTGAAGTCATGAGGCCAGTTCACACAGAGTAAAGGAGGATCACCCGAATTGTAGAAGATTAATGTCGAAGATTACAATATTTTTATGGTTGCCAATCAAGCATTATGTCTATTGTGTACAGACATCTATAACTCTGTAAAATAAACACTCACACAGCCATGTACATTATAAATACAAACATAATCTGTACACATACTGCACTGTGTATGCATCACATACATCCCTGTATACATAATGCAAATACAGCACTGTCCGTATATTCTATACAACCATATAACTGTATTTTTTAAACATATATACATGACATTCCATGTATATTGTAAACACTGATACAACATCCTGTGTAAACAAGAGCTTCTACAGATATAAAAACAGAGTATGTGAAGTAAGTGTGTGATTCTTATAGGATGTGACTGGGGAACTGACAACAGGGAACTAGGAAATAGATAATTTTACTCAATATTTTGCCTCAGTCTTTCCCTCCAACCATAACATGCATTTTTTTTCTTTCTGTCTGCACCTGTTTGTTTCTGTGTGAGGAGGAATTTATAGAGCTTCTGAGTTTTAATCAGTAGGGTGGGGTTTATAATTGTTTCCCTGAACGAGAATTTATTTGCTTGTCACAAATGGAACTTTTTGTGAAGTACTGAAATCTGCTCCATTGTTTCCTGCTAACCTGGGTCTGGAACTCCGTTAAGTTGGGAAATGCCTTGTGCTTTATTAAGTCTTGACCTTTTGTGACACCTGTGGGAATGGCAGGACCTTGATTTCCATTGCCCTGTCCCAGTGAGGGTGACAGCTACAACACTGGCATCTACCTGACAATGTGGAAGATTGCCCAGGTATGTCCTGAACATTAAAAGCAGGACAAATCCAACCCGGCCAGTTACTGCCTCATCAGTCTCCTCTCGATCCTCGGTACAGTGATGGAAGGGCTCATCAACAGAGCTATCAAGCAGCACCTGCTCAGAAAAAAAACCTGCTCAGTGACACCCCGTTTGGGTTCACCCAGGGTCACTCAGCTCCTGGCCTCATCACAGCCTTGGGTCAAACATGGACAAAGGAGCTGGATTCCAGAGGGGAGGGGAGAGGGACAGCCCTTGACATCAAGGTTGCATTTGACAGTGTGTGGCATCAAGGAGCCCTGGCAAAACTGGAATCATGGGTATCAGGGAGCCAATTGGAGGTCAGGTATCTCAGCTCCAGGACATCTCTTCAGGAGCTCCTCAGGGTAAAGTCCTCAGCTGCTTCATCAATTACCTTCCCTCAGAAGTGGGGGATGGTCACTGAGGATTGTACAATGTTCAGCATCATTCACAACTCCTCAGATTCTGAAACAGTCCATGTTCAAATGCAGCAAGATTTGGACAATACCCAGGCTTGGGCTGACAAGAGGCCAGTAACATGCACACTACACAAATGCCAGGCATTGACCACCTCCAATTAGACAGAATCTTAACATCTGCCCTTGACCTTCAATGGTGTTACCTTCACTGAATCTCCCACTATCAATATCCATGGGGTTACCATTAAACAGAAGCAAATAAAAATAATGGTTACAAGAGCAGGTCAGCAGCTGGGAATCCTGCAGCAAGTAACTCCCCTCCTGACTCCCTAAAGCCTGTCAACCATCTGCAAGGCACAAGTCAGGAGTGGGATGAAATACTCCCCATTGGATTATTGCCTGGATGGGAGCAGCTCCAACATCATTTCAGAAGCCTGACACCATCCAGGACAAAGCAGTTCACTTGATTGGCACCACATTCACAAACACGCATCCACCACTGATGCTCAGTAATAGCAGTGTGTACCATCTACAAGATACACTGCAGAAACTCACCAAGGCTCCTTAGACAGTACCTTCCAAACTCATGGCCATTTTAATCCACAAGGACAAGGGCAGCAGATACATGGGAACATCACCCCCTGCAAGTTCCCCTCCAAGCCACTCACCATCCTGACTTGGAAATATATCACCGTTCCTTCAGTGTCACTGGGCCAGTGTCCTGGAATTCTCTCTATAAGGGACAGTCTGGATCTATCTACAGCACATGGACTGCAGTGAGTCAAGAAGGCGGCTCACTCCAATCTTCTCAAGGGGCAACTAGGGACGGGTAATAAATACTGGGCCCAGCCAGCGACCCCCACATCCCACCATTGAATAAGAAAAGACAAGAGCAACTAAACAGGTTAGGAATGTATTTGTTGGTATTTAGAAGAATAATGGATGATCAAAAACACATGATCCTGAGGGGCCTTGACAGGGTGGGGGATGAGACAATGTTTCCACGAGTGAGTGTGTCTCAATCAAGTGGGCATAATGACAGAAGGAGGCACTCAGTTAATACTGAGCTGCAAAGGAACTGCTTCTCCAAGAGAGCAATGAACATGTGGAATTCGGTACCTGAGAGAGATGTGATGGCTACATCACTGAGACCAGAAGAGCAGGTGGAGAAGCAGAATCAGGCCATTTGGCCCATTGAGTCTGCTCCACCATTCGTTCATGGTTGATATATTTCCCAACCTCACTCTCCTACCTTCTCTCCATAGCCTTTGATCCCTTTACTAATCAAGAGCCTATCCAAGTCTGTCTTAAATACACTCAGTGACATGGCCTCCACAGCCCTCTGCAGCAATGAGTCCCACAGATTCCCCACCCTCTGGCTGAAGAAACTTTCCCTCATCTCAGTTCTAAAGGGTCGCCCCCTTCCGTCTGAGGCGGTGCACTTGGGTCCCAGTCTCTCCTACTCGTGGAAACATCCTCTCCGTGTCCACGCTATCCAGGACTCTCCGTATTCTGTATGTTTCAATCAGATCCCCCCCTCATCCTTCTCAACTCCGTTGAGCACAGACCCAGAGTCCTCAACCACTCTTCATATAGAGTCATAGAGTCATAGAGATGTACAGCATGGAAACAGACCCTTTGTTCCAACCTGTCCATGCCGACCAGATATCCCAACCCAATCTAGTCCCACCTGCCAGCACCCGGCCCATATCCCTCCAAATCCTTCCTATTCATATACCCATCCAAATGCCTCTTAAATGTTGCAATAGTACCAGCCTCCTCTGGCAGCTCATTCCATACACGTACCACCCTCTGTGTGAAAATGTTGCCCCTTAGGTCTCTTTTATATCTTTCCCCTCTTACCCTAAACCTATGTCCTCTAGTTCTGGACTCCCCCACCCCAGGGAAAGGACTTTGTCTATTTATCCTATCCTTGCCCCTCATAATTTTGTAAACCTCTATAAGGTCACCCCTCAGCCTCTGACGCTCCAGGGAAAACAGACCCAGCCTGTTCAGCCTCTCCCTATAGCTCAAATCCTTCAACCCTGGCAACATCCTTGCAAATCTTTTCTGAACCCTTTCAAGTTTCACAACATCTTTCCGATAGGAAGGAGACCAGAATTGGACGCAATATTCCAACAGTGGCCTAACCAATGTCCTGTACAGCCACAACATGACCTCCCAAATCCTGTACTCAATACTCTGACCAATAAAGGAAAGCATACCAAACACCTCCTTCACTATCCTATCTACCTGCAACTCCACTTTCAAGGAGCTATGAACCTGGACTCCAAGGTCTCTTTGTTCAGCACCACTCCCTAGGACCTTACCATTAAGTATATAAGTCCTGCTAAGATTTGCTTTCCCAAAATGCAGCACCTCGCATTTATCTGAATTAAACTCCCTCTGCCACTTCTCAGCCCATTGGCCCATCTGGTCAAGATCCTGTTGTAATCTGAGGTAACCCTCTTCACTGTCCACTACACCTCCAATTTTGGTGTCATCTGCAAACTTACTAACTGTACCTCTTATGCTCGCATCCAAATCATTTATGTAAATGACAAAAATTAGAGGACCCAGCACTGATCCTTGTGGCACTCCACTGGTCACAGGCTTCCAGTCTGAAAAACAACCCTCCACCACCACCCACTGTCTTCTACCTTTGAGCCAGTTCTGTATCCAAATGGCTAGTTCTCCCTGTATTCCATGAGATCTAACCTTGCTAATCAGTCTCCCATGGGGAACCTTGTCGAACGCCTTACTGAAGTCCATATAGATCACATCTACCACTCTGTCCTCATCAATCCTCTTTGTTACTTCTTCAAAAAACTCAATCAAGTTTGTGAGACATGATTTCCTACGCACAAAGCCATGTTGACCATCCCGAATCAGTCCTTGCCTTTCCAAATACATGTACATCCTGTTCCTCAGGATTCCCTCCAATAACTTGCCCACCACCGAGGTCAGGCTCACTGGTCTATAGTTCCCTGGCTTGTCCTTACCGCCCTTCTTAAACAGTGGCACCACATTTGCCAACCTCCGGTCTTCCGGCACCTCACCTGTGACTATCGATGATACAAATATCTCAGCAAGAGGCCCAGCAATCACTTCTCTAGCTTCCCACAGAGTTCTCGAGTACACCTGATCAGGTCCTGGGGATTTATCCACCTTTAACCATTTCAAGACATCCAGCACTTCCTCCTCTGTAATTTGGACATTTTGCAAGATGTCACCATCTATTTCCCTGCAGTCTATATCTTCCATATCCTTTTTCACAGTAAATACTGATGCAAAATATTCATTTAGTATCTCTCCCATTTTCTGTGGCTCCACACAAAGGCTGCCTTGCTGATCTTTGAGGGGCCCTATTCTCTCCCTAGTTACCCTTTTGTACTTAATATATTTGTAAAAACCCTTTGGATTCTCCTTAATCCTATTTGCCAAAGCTATCTCATGTCCCCATCTTGCCCTCCTGATTTCCCTCTTAAGTATACTCCTACTTCCTTTATACTCGTCTAAGGATTCACTCGATCTATCCTGTCTATACCTGACATATGCTTCCTTCTTTTTCTTAACCAAACCCTCAATTTCTTTAGTCATCCAGCATTCCCTACACCTACCAGCCTTCCCTTTCACCCTGACAGGAATATACTTTCTCTGGATTCTTGTTATCTCATTTCTGAAGGCTTCCCATTTTCCAGCCGTCCCTTTACCTGTGAACATCTGCCTCCAATCAGCTTTCGAAAGTCCTTGCCTAATACTGTCAAAATTGGCCTTTCTCCAATTTAGAACTTCAACTTTTAGATCTGGTCTATCCTTTTCCATCACTATTTTAAAACGAATAGAATTACGGTCACTGGCCCCAAAGTGCTCCCCCACTGACACCTCAGTCACCTGCCCTGCCTTATTTCCCAAGAGTAGGTCAAGTTTTGCACCTTCTCTAGTAGTTACATCCACATACTGAAACAGAAAATTGTCTTGCACACACTTAAGAAATTCCTCTCCATCTAAACCTTTAACACTATTGCAGTCCCAGTCTATGTTTGGAAAGTTAAAATCCCCTACCATAACCACCCTATTATTCTTACAGATAGCTGAGATCTCCTTATAAGCTTGTTTCTCATTTCCTTCTGACTGTTAGGGGGTCTATAATACAATCCCAATAAAGTGATTATCCCTTTCTTATTTCTCAGTTCCACCCAAATAACTTCCCTGGATGTATTTCCGGGAATATCCTCCCTCAGCGCAGCTGTAATGCTGTCCCTTATCAAAAACACCACTCCCCCTCCTCTCTTGTCTCCCTTTCTATCCTTCCTGTAGCATTTGTATCCTGGAGCATTAAGCTGCCCGTCCTGCCCATCCCTGAGCCATGTTCCTGTAATTGCTATGATATCCCAGTCCCATATTCCTAACCATGCCCTGAGTTCATCTGCCTTCCCTGTTAGGCCCCTTGCATTGAAATAAATGCAGTTTAATTTATTTGTCCTACCTTGTCCCTGCCTGCCCTGACTGTTTTAGACTCGCTTCTGTTCTCAGCTGTACCTGTCTCAGATCGATCTCTTTCCTCACTATCTCCCTGGGTCCCACCCCCCCCACCTTATAGTTTAAATCCTCCCGAGCAGTTCTAGCAAATTTCCCTGCCAGTATATTAGTCCCCTTCCGATTTAGGTGCAATCCGTCCTTCTTGTACAGTTCACTTCTACCCCAAAAGAGATTCCAATGATCCAAAAATGTGAATCCTTCTCCCATACACCAGCTCCTCAGCCATGCATTCATCTGCTCCATCCTCCTATTCCTGCTCTCACTAGCTCGTAGCACTGGGAGTAATCCAGATATTACTATTCTCGAGGACCTCCTTTTTAAATTCCTGCCTAACTCTCTGTAATCTCCCTTCAGAATCTCAACCTTTTCCCTTCCTATGTCATTGGTTCCAATGTGGACAATGACCTCTTGCTGACCCCTCTCCCACTTGAGAACATTCTGCACCCTTTCTGAGACATCCTTGATCCTGGCACCAGGGAAACAACACACCATTCTGCTTTTTTTCTGCTGGCCACAGAAATGTCTGTCTGTACCTCAGACTACAGAATCCCCTAACACAAATTATCTCTTGAGAGCCGATGTACCCCTCCTTGCATTAGAGCCAGTCTCAACACCAGAAACTTGGCTGTTCGTGCTATGTTCCCCTAAGAATCCATCACCCCCTACATTTTCCAAAACAGCATACCTTTTTGAAATGGGCATATCCACAAAAGACTCCTGCCCTAGGTGCCTACCTCTCTTACCCTTCCTGGAGTTAACCCATCTATGTGACTGTATCTGAGACTTTCCCTCCTTCCTATAACTGCTGTCCATCACATACTGTTGCTGTTGCAAATTCCTCATCGCTTCTAACTGTCTCTTCAACCGATCCATTCGATCTGATAAGATTCGCATCCCACACCATTTATGGCAGATATAATCTGCAGTAACCCTTAAACTCTCTTTAAACTCTCACATCTGACAAGAAGTACATATCACTGCAAAGGCTATTTTTGCTCCTTCACAATCTACAGACCCAGAAAATAACACCCTCTTATTCCTCTACAAACACTGCCTCAGGTTAAATTAATAGCTATGGCTTATATTTTAAGTTTACTAAAGAGACTTATCTCCAAAAACATATAATCAAGAAAGAACCCATTTTACTCACTAATACAGCCTTTCTCTTGGACAGATTTAAAACAACAATTAACTTGTCTGATTCTGTGCTGTGAACTTTGCCCAACAGTTCCTCCAAGATTAGTTGTGAATTTCAGTTCTTCTCCCCTTTAATATGACAAGCCCTTCTTCCCAGGATTACTCTTATAAACCTCCTGGGGCTTCTCCAAGGTCAGCACATCCTTCCTTAGATACAGGGCCCAGAACTGATCACAATATTCTGAATGGGGTTTGACCACAGCCTTATCCAGCCTCAGCAGTACATCCCTGCTCTTGTATTCTAGCCCTCTCGAAATGAATGCTAACATTGTATTTGTATTCCTAACAGCCAACTGAACCTTCATGTTAACCTGAAGAGAATCCTGAACAAAGACTCCCAAGTCTCTTTGTGCTTCAGATTTCCACAGCTTTTCCCTGTTTCGAAAATATTCTATACCTCTATTCTTCCTAACGAAGTGTATAACCTCACACTTTCCCACATTGTACTCCGTCTGCCACTTCTGTGCCCACTCTCCCAGCCTGTCCACACCCTCCTGCAGCCTCTCTGCTTCCTCAGCACTACCCACCCCTCCACCCATCTTCATATCATCTACAAACTTAACAACAATGCCTTTGGTTCCTTTGTTCAGATCATTAATGTATAACATGAATAGCTGTGGTCCCAACACTGACCCCGATGGAACTCCACTAGTCACTGGCTGCCATCCTGAAAAAGACCCCTTTATCCCCACTCTCTGCCTCCTCCCAGTCACACAATCCTCCATCCATGCCAGGACCTTGCCCCTAACACCATGGGCTCTTATTTAGCAGCCTCCTGTGTGGAACCTTGTCAAAGGCCTTCTGGAATTCCAAATAGATCACATCCATTGGCTCTCCCTCGTCTAAACTGCTTGTTACCTCCTGAAAGAATTCTAACAGATTTGTCAGGTATGATCTCCCTCTGATGAAGCCTTCCTAACTCAGCCCTATTTTCCCAAATACCTCCAAGTACTCCGCAATCTCATCCTTAATAATGGTCTCTAAAATCTTACCAATGACTGAGGTCAGGCTAACAGGCCTATAGTTTCCTGTCTTCTGGACCCCTCCCTTCTTAAACAGGGTTGTTATATTTTCTGGTCCTCTGGGACCCTCCCTAACTCCAATGATTCCTGAAAGACCACCATTAGAGTCTCCGCAGTCTCCTTAGCTATTACCTTCAGAACTCCGGGGTGTAGTCAGGTTCAGGTGATCTATCTAACTTCAGACCTTTCAGCTTCTTCAGCACCTTCTCCTGAGTGATGGCCACTACACTCATCTCTGCCCCTGACTCTCGAAGTTCTGGTGTGCTGCTGGTGTCTTCCACAGTGAAAACTGATGCAAAGTACCCATTCAATTCCTCCACCGTTTCTTTGTTCCCTACTACTGTTTCTCCAGCTTTACTTGTCGGCATTCCAAAATCCATTCTTCCTTCTCTCTGACCTTTTATATCTCTAAAGATGTTCCTGTGGTCTTCTTTTATATTACTAGCTTCGTTACCCTCATATTTCATCTTCTCCCTCTTATTGTTTGATGGAGGTTCTCTTCTGGTTGATGGAGGCTTCCTAATCCCCTGGCATCACTAATCTTCACCACATTGTAGGATTGTTATTTTGTTTTTATGCTGTCCCTGATTTCCTATCAGCTATGGTTTCATCACCCTCCCTTTAGTGTGTTTCTTCTTCCTTGGGATGATTTTCTGCTGTGCCTCTCAAATTGCCTCCAGAACCTCCTGCCGTTGCTTCCCCACTGTCTTCCCTACTTGACTTCCCTTCCAATCAACTCTGGCCAGCTCCTCCTTCATGCTCTTAACCTGTCCACATCTCTCTGTAGACACTTTGTGTCATCCTCAGCACTTACCTTCCCATCTATTTTTGTGTCATCCATAAACTTGGTGACTGTCCATTCACTTCCACATCCAAGGCATGAATATATATTGGAAACAATTGTGGCCCCATCACTGATCCATGTGACACACCTCTAGTTAGGAACTGCCATCCTGAAAATGTCCCCCTTATCCCAACTGTTTATTTTCTATTAGTTAACCAATCCTCTATCCACGCTAATAACACTATTGACTTTTTTTGAGTAGCCTGGTGTGTGATACCTTATTGAACACCTTCTGAAAATCCAAAAATATAACATCCACTGCCTTATCTTTATCATAATACTTGTTACCTGCTCAAAGAATTCTAATAAATTTCTCAGACATGATTTCCCTTCATGACGTCACGTCTTCATCTTCACTGCTCCAAAGATAGTGAGCCAAATCTCTCTAATCTTTCCCTGTATCTAAAATTCCTCATCCTGGTATCATTCAGGTAAATCTCCTTTGAACTGTCTCAGATTTTAACATCCTTCCTTAAATAAGGTGCCCAGAACTGAACACAATATTCCAGACATGGTCTGACCAATGATTTGTAGAGGTGTAGCATCACCTCCTTGCTTTTATACTCTATGCCTCTATTTATAAACCCAAGGATCCCATTAGCCTTCTGTTTGTCTAATTGAACAAAAATGCTGTGTGTATGTTATAAATAGAAACACTGTGCTGTCTGTCTGAGTAAAAATACAATGCGGTGTGTATATGATAAATACAAATACCATACTATCTTAGAAAGACACAGTGCCATGCATATATTATAGATACAAATACTGTGCTGTCGGTCTAAGTAAAAATAAAATGCTGGGTGTATACCATAAAAGCAAATATAGTACAGACTGTCTAAATAAAAATACAAAAACTGCACTGCCTTTGTAAATTAAAACACAATGCTGTGTGTACATTATAAATACAAATACTGCACTATCTGTCTAAATAAACATATAATGCTCTGTATATATTGCAAATAGAAATACGGTATTGTCAATGTTGAAATACAATGCTGAATGTATATTTGTACTGACTGTATAAATAAAGATTCAGTGCTGTGAGTATTATAAATACAAATACCGTACTAAGTAAAACTGTAATGCTGTGTGCATATCATAAATACAAATAATGTATTGTCTAAGTAGAAATACGATGCTGTGTTGTATATTATAAATACCTAGACTGTCCTGTCATCGAATGATCAAGTTTTACTGTACAGAATGAGGACATTCAATCCATCATGTCTGTACTCGCTCTTGAAAGAGCCACCCAGCTAATCCTGCTCTCCAACTCTCTCTCTGCACCCCTCTGATATCAGAACTTCCAAATATACATCCAAACCTCTTTTGAAATCTCCTATTGAATCCGCCTCCAAACCTCACTGCCAGCTCTCTTGCTAACAGTCTTGAAACTGTGACCACTAGTTACTGACAAACTGATGAGTGGAAACCGAATACCCTCCTTTACCTTGTCAGAATTATTCAGTTTGACCACCTCAGTGACATCACGTCTTAATCTTCACTGCTCTAATGACAATAAACCCTATTTCTGTAATTATTCCTTGCATCTAAAACCCTGTATTCCTAGTGTTATTCAGGTAAATCTCCTTTGAACTGTCTCCAGATTTTAACATCCTTCCTTAAATAAGGTGCCCAGAACTGAACACAATATTCCAGATATGGTCTGACCAATGATTTGTAGAGGTGTAGCATCACCTCCTTGCTTTTATACTCTATGCCTCTATTTATCTGGGTGTTCTTGTACACCAGTCAATGAAGGTAAGCATGCAGGTACAGCAGGTAGTGAAGAAGGCTAATAGCATGCTGGCCTTCATAACAAGAGGGATTGAGTATAGAAGCAAAGAGGTTCTTCTGCAGCTGTACAGGGCCCTGGTGAGACCGCACCTGGAATATTGTATACAGTTCTGGTCTCCAAATTTGAGGAAAGACATTCTGGCTATTGAGGGAGTGCAGCGTAGGTTCACGAGGTCAATTCCTGGAATGGCGGGACTACCTTACGCTGAAAGACTGGAGCGACTGGGCTTGTACACCCTTGAGTTTAGAAGACTGAGAGGGGATCTGATTGAGACATATAAGATTATTAAAGGATTGGACACTCTGGAGGCAGGAAACATGTTTCCGCTGATGGGTGAGTGCCGAACCAGAGGACACAGCTAAAAAATACGGGGTAGACCATTTAGGACAGAGATGAGGAGAAACTTCTTCACCCAGAGAGTGGTGGCTGTGTGGAATGCTCTGCCCCAGAGAGCAGTGGAGGCCCAGTCTCTGGATTCATTTAAGAAAGAGTTGGATCGAGCTCTCAAGGATAGTGGAATCAAGGGTTATGGAGATAAGGCAGGAACAGGATACTGATTAAGGATGATCAGCCAGAATCATAATGAATGGTGGTGCAGGCTCGAAGGGCAGAATGGCCTACTCCTGCACCTATTGTCTATTGTCTATTATAAACCCAAGGATCCCATTAGCTTTCTGTTTGTCTAATTGAACAAAAATGCTGTGTGTATGTTATAAGTAGAAACACTGTGCTGTCTGTCTGAGTAAAAATACAATGCGGTGTGTATATGATAAATGTAAGTACAGTGCAGCATGTACATTGTAAATACACAGACAGCGCCGCGCAGATATTAAAATGCACACAGAGTACTGCTTGAGTACTACAAACACACAGATTTTGCTGTGTGTGTTACACAAATGTACACCATATTGTGTATATTGGAATTATAAATTTTGCACTCTGTGTATGTTACAAACCCGTACACTGCACCTGGTGTACAGTACAAACAGAGCTACCTTCCTGTGGGACATACGACATTGTATAAATCCCTCATGACAGCCGTTACTAAGGTATCATCAACTCGATGGAATCATCTTTCTGATTCTATTCTCCAGGACAAAGTGCATTGCAGTTTGATCAGTAAAGAGTAGTTTCTGTGCTGTGGGCACACTGACCAATTAACAGTGTATCAGGAGATTGGCCAAAGTTTCAGTCTTTTCACCATTTTGAGTTTTCTGTGGTGTCTGTTCACTGTGAACTGACTGTGAAATTCCCCTATGTCTCTTTGAATGAACAAACTCTGCTTGAATTCATCTCAGTGAACTGTGAATGGGTATACACACACACACACACACACACACACACACACACACACACAAACAGCATGCACACAACATACTCACATGCACACTCACAGACACATTCACTCACAAACTCCTTCACACACTCCCACACATTCTCTCACACTCATCCACAATCTGATACATTCAATGCACACTCACTCACCCCCCCCCACCCTGGTTGTATGCAGACAGATCCACATAAATTAGCACAAATTGGTACAAACTGGAAGACACAGTGAGCGATACAGATAATTCCAAATCCACACTAACCTGCGAGCTGATAGTGTCGGCTGACTCTGATCTCCGGAATAAAGGGCTTAGGCAAGGTCAGGAGAAATCTCTGTGACGGTACGTTCCTCCCCTTCCTGCAAACAGCACTTGTTTTTGCTGTTTGAATTGAATGAAAGTTAGCTCCCAGAAAAGGGATGGTTTCAAAAGATGATTTCAGAAATAAAGCTTTAGCAGATGTAGAGAGAAAGAGGGGGGATGTGAGCTGGTGAGCAGTGAGCTCAGTTCTGAGCACTGCTTCACTCTGCCCTCTCTCAGAGAGAGGAGCCAGCTCCAGGCAATAGTAGCCTCTCTCAAGCCAGAGAAATCTCTGCTGCTGGCACAGAGTGTCAGCAGCACCAGGGACAGCGATTCAGAACAACCCATCCCCATCACAGCAACCGGCTGGAGGCAAAACCTGACAAAGCACAGCCTCCCTGGGACAGGACCCAGGGGGGATCTCTGGCCCCTCTCTGACACCTCACCCCACCCTCCCTCCCTGACACACACCCACCGTCCCTGACGCCCCTCACCCTCTCTGACCCTCACCCTCCCTGACCACCCCTCACCCTCTCTGACCCCCTCACCCTCTCTGACCCCCCTCACCCTCTCTGACCCCCACCTACCCTGACCCCTCTCACCCTCTCTGACCCCCACCCTCCCATACCCCCCCACCCTCTCTGACCCCCACCCTCCCATACCCCCTCACCCTCTCTGACCCCCACCCTCCCTTACCCCCCTCACTCTCTCTGACCTCTCACCCCACCCTCCCTCCCTAACCACCCCTCACCCTCTCTGACCCCCCTCACCCTCTCTGACACTCACCCTCCTAGACCCCCTCACCCTCTCTGACCCTCACCCTCCCAGACCCCCCCTCACCCTCTCTGACTCTCACCCTCTCTGACCCCCCCAACCTCTCTGACCCCCACCCTCTCTGACCCCCCTCACCCTCTCTGACCCCCACCCTCTCTGACCCCCCTCACCCTCTCTGACCCCACCCTCTCTGACCCCCCTCACCCTCTCTGAGCCCCCTCACCCTCTCTGACCCTCACCCTCTCTGACCCCCACCCTCTCTGACCCCCCTCACCCTCTCTGACCCCCACCCTCTCTGACCCCCCTCACCCTCTCTGACCCCCACCCTCTCTGACCCCCACCCTCTCTGACCCCCCTCACCCTCTCTGACCCCCACCCTCTCTGACCCCCAACCTCTCTGAAACCCACCCTCTTTGACCCCCCTCACCCTCTCTGACCCCCTCACCCTCTCTGACCCCCACCCTCTCTGACCCCCACCCTCTCTGACCCCCCTCACCCTCTCTGACCCCCACCCTCTCTGACCCCCAACCTCTCTGAAACCCACCCTCTCTGACCCCCTCACCCTCTCTGACCCCCACCCTCTCTGACCCCCTCACCCTCTCTGACCCCCACCCTCTCTGACCCCCTCACCCTCTCTGACCCCCTCACCCTCTCTGACCCCCACCCTCTCTGACCCCCCTCACCCTCTCTGACCCCCTCACCCTCTCTGACCCCCACCCTCTCTGACCCCCTCACCCTCTCTGACCCCCACCCTCTCTGACCCCCCTATCGTTTGTTCCCAATTGTTATCCTCTGAATCAATGAAGTGTTGATTTCTCCTTTCAGTTCCTGACGGAGTTTAAAGAGACAATTACAACCCTGTCCCTGGTACAGATTTAGAAAAAGTACATTGAACAAAGGAACAAAAGATGATAAAAGTGTGTGGGCAGGTTCTTCAAATGTTTGTGCAACCATTCAGGTGTGAGTGTGTCACATAGGTGTGCAATGGTCACTCCTGTATGAGGAGGATTTAATTTAAATCACTTGTCCTCTGTACATGGGGGAGAGTGAGTGTATGTGTGTGAGGATTAGTGTGTTAGTGACGGTGGGTCTGTGCGTGTGTCAATGCGAGTGAGAGTGTGTGTGTAAGTGTATGTAAGTGAATGTGTTAGTGAGAGACAGTGTGTGAGTGTGTGTGTGTCTACATATGAGTGTGTGTTAGTGTGTGAGATAGAGTGTATGTGTAAGTGTGAATGTGTTAGTGTGTGAGAGTGTGTATGTGTGTAAGTGTGAGTGTGTTAGTGTGTGAATCAGATAAAGTGAATGTGTGTAAATTGTGTGTTCGAGTGTGAAAGTGGGTGTGTGAGTGAGAGTGTGTGTGTGCAAGTGTGAGTGTATTAGTGTGTAAGTCTGTGTGTTGTGTGTGAGAGTAAGTGTGTATGTTAGTGTGTGAGAGTGTGTATGTGTAAGTGTGAGTGAGAGAGTGTGTTAGTGAGTGTTAGTGTGTGAGAGTAAGTATGTGTGAGTGTGTATGTGCGTGAGAGAGTGTGTCTGTGTTCGTGTGAGAGAGTGTGTATGTGTGAGTGAGAGGGAGTGTGTGTTGGTGAGTGTATTAGTGAGTGAGACAGTGTGTGTGAGCGCGTAAGTGAGTGTGTTAGTGTGTGACTGAGAGACAGTGTGTACCAAACCCCTGCCTTCTCCCCCTAACCCTATACATTGTTTCTGTTTAAGTCACTACCCTCTGTCCTTTGGAATGCTTCAGTTGAACCTGTCTCCATCCACACGTCCAGCCCCTGAACTTCAGATAATCTTATTTCATTTATTTTATTTATATTTTTATATATATTTTTTTCACTGTTCTGTACCTCTTATTTCTTGATCGTCTCTCTTTCTCTCGCTCCCCACTCTCTCATCACCTTTTTCCTCTCCTCTTCCCCCTTTGCTGTCCTTCTCCCCTGTTTTCCATTTTGCCTCTGCTTCACCCATCTCCCACATATTTTGTCACATAGCACTGGCTTCAGCCTTGGTCATTCACAGCTCCTAATCTCCCTATAATCTCTCTATGCACTGTCATTATCACCCCTTTATTGCTACCTTTGCTTCTGGAGCCATGACTCACCTTCTCTCAGCCTAGTATAAATACCTCCCTATTTCTCCCCTTTTTTTTAGCTTTGAAAAAGGGTCAGTTAGACTCGAAAGGTCAGCTCTTTTCTCTCCTTACAGATGCTGCCAGACCTGCTGAGATTTTCCAGCCTTTTCTCTTTTGGGATTGAGAAAAACAGCCTCAACTTCTTTAATCTATCTCTATAACTGAAGGATTGTCTTCCTTCAAACCATTCAGCGTTCGTCTGTGCTCTCTCCAATGTGTTCACATCATTCCCAAAGTGTGCTCCCCGGAACTGTACACAATACTCCAGCTGAGCTTGAAGCAATGTCCTGTACAGGTTCAACACCTCCTGCTTCCTCTTCGTCACAGAGTCATAGAGATGTACAGCATGGAAACAGACCCTTTGATCCAACTCATTCATGCCGACCAGATACCATAAATTAATTTAGTCCCATTTGCCAGCACCCGGCCCATATCCCTCCAAACCCTTCCTATTCATGTCCCCATCCATATGCCTTTTAAATGCTGTCATTGTACCAGCCTCCACCACTTCCTCTGGCAGCTCATTCCATACACATACCACCCTCTGCGTGAAAAAGTTGCCTCTTAGGTCTCTTTTATATCTTTCCCCTCTCACCCTAAATCTATGCCCTCTAGTTCTGGACTCCCCAACCCCAGGGAAAAGACCTTGTCTATTTACCCTATCCATGTCCCTCATGATTTTATTCTTGTGCTCTATACCCCTGTTAACAAAGCCTGTGGAAAACTGTATGATTTATTAACAGCTTTCTCTACCTGTCCAGCGACCTTTAATGACATTAGCAGATGCTGGAGATCAGAGTTGAGAGCGTGTTGCTGGAAAAGCACAGCAGATCAGGCAGCATCTGAGGAGCAGGAGAGTCGACATTTCAGGCATAAGCCCTTCATCCTGATGAAGCCATTCCTGATGAAGGGCTTATGCCCAAAACTTTGATTCTTCTGCTCCTCAGATGCTGCTTGATCTGCTGTGCTTTTCCAGCAACACACTCTCAACTCTGATCTCCAACATCTGCAGTCCTCACTTTCTCCTGTACAGATATACAGCCAGGTCGCTCTGCTCCCACACAGCCTTTAGAACAGTTTCCTTTATTTGATACTATCTCCACATTCCATGCACCAAAGTGCACCCCATCTCTTAGCTTTTGGTGCGACACAGTGGCAGCGCTGCTGCCTCACAGCGTCAGGGACCAGGGCTCAATTCTAGCCTCGGGGGACTGTCTGTGTGGAGTTTGCACATTCTCCCCGTGTCTGTATGGGTTTCCTATGGGTGCTCTGGTTTCCTCCCACAATCCAAAGATGTGTGGCTGAGGTAAGTACAGCTGATGCAGTTTATGCAGATTTCAGCAAAGCCTTTGATAAGGTTCCACATGGGACTCTGGTTGAGAAGGTTCAAGCAGATGGAATTAAGGAAAACCTAATGAGATGGATCAGGAACTGGCTTAGCAATAGGACAGAAAGGGGAGTGGTAGGTGGCTGTTTGTGTGACTGGAGACTGGGGTCAGCAGTGTACCACAAGGAGCAGCGCACCAGGACCCTTATTGTTTGTTATGTACAGATATGATATGGATGGGGGGGGGGAATGTTAAGTTAGTAAATGACACCAAGATTGGTGGAGTGGTTAATAATGAAGATGGTGGTTGTGGGTTACAGGAAGAAACGGGTGGGTTGGTCGGATGGACAGACCAATGGTAGATGGTGTTTAATCCTGATAAATGTGAGGTAATACACTTTGGAAGAAGTAACAAGATGAGGGTGTATTTAATGAATGGCAGTACACTAGGTAGCTTAGACACCAGAGGGAGCTTGGGGTAGTTATTCACAAGTCTCTGAAGTCAGCGGATCATGTGAATAGAATAGTTAAGGAGACATATGTGACACTTGCTTTCATCACTTGCTGGCACAGAGTATAAAAGGAGATAATGTCGGAGTTGTACAGAGCATTGGTCAGTGCACAACTGGAGGACAGCGTTCAGTTCTGGTCACCTCCCTGCAGGAAGGATGTGGTAGCACTAGAGGGGGTTACAGAGAAGGTTCACCAGGATGTTGCCTGGGATGGAGAAACTGAACTATAAGGAGAGACGAGATAGATTTGGATTGTTTTCTGAAGAGCAGAGATGACATGGGGGGAGATATGAGGGGCATGGACAGGGTGAACACAAAGCAGGTATTCCCTTGGGTTGAGGGGTCAATCACAAGACAGTATAGTTTTAGGGTAAGGGACAGGAGATTTGGGAAAAAAACTTTTTCACCCATCAGGTGCTGGGAATGTGGAATGCATTGCCTGGGAAGATAGCAGAGGCTGGAAACCTCACATCCTTGGGAAAAAAAATTTGGATGAGTACTTCAAATATCATAACATTCAAGGATATGGAAGAAGTGCAGGAAATCAGGATTAGTGCATTTTTAATGGTATTAATGTTGGTGCAGACTCAATGGGCTGAAGGGTCTATTCTGCACTGTGCGAATCTATGAGAGACAGAGAGAGAGGCTATTGGCCAACATCTACACTCACACAGAGTGATCAGGAGCAGGAACACTGAGTATGTTCCATCTTCTCCAGACCCAGTAACACTGGGACATAATGTTCATTCCCATTATTCCAAGACCTGCAGTCAGAACCCTGACTGAACACTTTGCTGCAGTACGTGGCTCAGAAATGCACTCACTTTCTACCACTTAGCAATACAGTGGCATGGTGGCTCTGTGGTTAGCACTGCTGCCTCACAGGGACCCGGGTTCGATTCCCACCTCAGCCGACTGTCTGAATGGAGTTTGCACATTTTCCCCAATGTCTGCGTGGGTTTCCTCCCACACTCCAAAGATGTGCAGGCCAGGTGAATTGGCCATGCTAAATTGCCCATAGAGTTAGGCGCATTAGTCAGAGGGAAATGGGTCTGGGTGGGTTAATCTTCGGAGGATCGGTGTGGACTAGTTGGGCCAAAGGGCCTGTTTGCACACTGTAGGGAATCTAATCTAATCCTCATGTTTATCTAACTCCAACACACACCCAACAGAACACACATGCCCTCAACAGGATGAGGGCACCAATCTCAGGGTCCTGCAGTGCTTATCCCATTTGCATCTGCTCATTGTGAAGACACATCCTCGGCATTGGCTCAGCTGCACTCACAAGATAACTGGCTGCTGTGGACCCCAGAGACCTTCTGTACAGTAAAATGTCCACTGGATAGTGAGCTCTCGAGTGTGTCTCTCCCTGTTGGAAGGACCTTTACCAGTGAGATGTAAATGCCACGGCCCTGACCACTAGGAGATGGGCACTGACTGTTGTGCCCTCTGGAGCTGCTTGCTTCAAAGAGGTGAGAAAAAAATAAACCCACTGACCCAGGGATGAGAGAAAACGGAGCTGAATTGAAAGCTGCACATTCTCAGCCCATTCCCAGCCCCCAGTCCTTCCTGTGCAGTAAATGCAGCAGAGACTGATCCCTCAGATTGAGCCACACCAGGAGCAGCTCAGTGTTGGGCTGAGCTGGTCCCAATGGCACAAACCATTGCCTTGTCAAATGCACAGCTGCCACCCTGAGCAGGCCATGTCCTTGGCTCTGAGATCTCACTTTCAGATGTGCTATTTATAGCACTGTCGAGCTGTGAATGCAGAAACATCAAAGAACAGATTTTTTTTAATTTTCTGCTGAGGCAGTCTGAGACCTATGACTCTCCAAGACCCTCATCCTTGAGCCAGACTCTCAGCCTGTTCAAGGATACCTACCTTGAAGAAGCTCTCCTCCTCCCTCTACAAGGATCTCCGTGAGTCCTGCTTGGCACACCAGCCTCACTCCTGAAGAAGGGCTTATGCCCGAAACGTCGATTCTCCTGCTCCTCGGATGCTGCCTGGCTTGCTGTGTTTTTCCAGCACCACATTTTTCAACTCTCAGCCTGTTCATGTCACTGTGTGGCATGTGACTACAAGGTACTGAGGATAAGGGTCAAGGTTCACAGGACAGGGCATGCTGGTTGATGAAGTCGTATCAATCCATGATATTGGCAACTGTGCCTTTAGCTGCTTGGACCTTCAGAGCTTCCTCACTGTTGCTGGGTTAAAATCCTGGAATTCCCTCCCTCAGGGACATTGTGGGTCAACCTACAGCACACGGACTGCAGCGGTTCCAGAAGGTAGCTCACCCCCACCTTTTCAATGGGGCAACTAAGGACGGGTAATAGATGCTGACTCAGCCGGTGACACCCACATCCCATGTGGGGTTAGGTAGAGAGTAAAGTTGTCCCTACTGTGTCCTCATCATTGTTCTGATTCCTTCAGCCTGAGGCTAATTGCCCGGGGTTGGGGAGGGAGGTGAGCTGCAGTCCTCCTGCTGTTGGTCGACCCACAATGCCCTTCAGGACGGAATTCCAGGATTTGGACCCAGCTATGTTTTGTCTATGGCGCCTTTAAGTTTAATAGAACACTGATCATTATTCATGATTTTGATGAATTCCAGTTCTGTTTTGGTGTTCAGCACGTACAGACAGTATTGTTACTCTGTATTGCATCTCCCCTAATAAAGGAGTTAGTGAAACAGTAAACATTGAAAATGTGATATAACCGCCCCCAACCTCAACTGCAAAATTAAAAAAAACCCTTAAAAAATCTTAAGAAGAGTTCTTGAAAACAAACTATTGTTGACTCTGAATTGAATTAGAATCCCTACAGCATGGAAACAGGCCTTTCAGACCATGGCAACCCATTCCCCTACATTTGCCTGACTAATGCACACATCCCTGAACACTGTGGGTAATTTAGCATGGCCAATTCACCCGACCTGCACATCTTTGGATTGTGGGAGGAAACCCACGCAAACACAGTGAGAAGGTGCAGACCCCACACAGACAGTCATGCGAGACTGGAATCGAACCAGGTCCCTGGTACTGTCAGGCAGTAGTGCTAACCACTGAGCCACCATGCTGCCCCTGTAAAATGCTGCTCAGAGTGAGAAACTCTGAGATTGCAGATGGGACTATAGGAATCTGCAATTAAAGCAGACATTGCTGGAGAAACTCAACAGGTCTGGCAGCATCTATGGAGAGAGCAACAAAGTTAACATTTTGAATCTTGTCTGACTTTACTTCAGAATAAAGCTTCTCAGTTCTTCAGTTCTGAAGAAGACTCATGCCAGACTTGAAACATTAAATTGGTTTCTCTCTCCACAGATGCTGCCAGACTTGCTGAGATTTTCCATCATTTCGTGCTTTAATTTCAGATCTACATTTTATTTTTATTTCACTGTAGAAATCTACATTTTCCTTTCTTTCTAATAGGATCCAGTCCATTGCCTCAATCAGAGTGGGAATGCTTGTGATACTATTCATTTTGTGGTTTGAAGTCTTTTACAGTGTGTTTGGTGAGACCTGGGGCTGCCTGGTGAGACCTTTAGGCTGCACAATGGTTTCACAATGGTCCATGGGACTGTCTTGATGGGCTGATACCAGCACAGGTCTATGATGTGGATACTGCAGCTCCTCCAAATTGACTAAAATTTTGCAAACTGTAAAACAGTCCCTTGGAGATTGTCAGACAGACTTTCCCAGGATCCTGACAGCTACTACTCCAGTTTACTCAGGCAGAACTCTGAGCTCACTGCCATCTTAATATCCAGACAAAGCCACAACTGGAACGGAATCACAATAGACCCAAACCCCACCCATTCACTCCCACTCTGCACAATCCCAACGGACTCAAACCCCTTTCCTGATGAAGGGGCTTTTGCCCAAAACATCGATTTTCCTGCTTCTCAGATGCTGCCTGACCTGCTGTGCTTTTCCAGCACCACTCTAATCTAGACTCTGATCTCCAGCATCTGCAGTCCTCACTTTTGCCTCAAAACCCTTCACATGCACTCCCACTCTACACAATCCGAATGGACTCAAACTCCTTCTCATTCATAAGCAAAATACTGTAGATGTTGGAAATCTGAAGTAAACTCGATTCTGTTCCCTCTCATAGCTCTGTTCAATGAAGAGGAGGTTGTTTTCTTTGTGTTCCTGGTGAAATGTTCTGGGACACCTTGAGGCTTTGCAGTGACACAGTTCTGTTTTGAAGGTTCTCTTTACCTGCTCCTGGCAATGGCCTGTCAATGAGGGATAACCTTTCACCTGAACCTTGGAATAAGTCCAAGATCAGAGACCGATGCCTGAGCTGAGAGGTCAGCCTTACCCCCTGACGTGACCTCACTGCCTTGAAAATTGCAATCTGTCATCATGGGGTCATCTCCTGATAGACTCTGAGCAGAGACTACCATCCGATTAGAAGAAAGTTCCTCCATGTATGGATTCACCATCAGTCTGCAGGATTTTATTCTTGGAGTTGCTGAGAAGTGTTTGTGTAAGTTTACTCCCAGAGCTGTGTGAGCTCTCTCAGTTCAGCACAGTGTGTTGATCTGAGGATTTATCTCCATTGTAAATATTGTAAGAAGTTGGTGCCTCCAGGGTCCCTTGCTTTGACCAGAGCATGTGCCAGCCATTTCTGAATGGATCAAAGCAACAGCCCATTTCCTCACTGACTGTGACAGCATTTCAGTGTAGACTTTGCCTTCCAGTTCCTCGCCCCTCCAATTGTCAAATTTCCATAAGAAACACATAGCCCCGATGGAAAATGTGCCCAAAAACAGGATGGGTCCACTCCGCATGTTAACCTATCTGACCCCACAGGAGAATTCCAATGCCTCTCCCCACCCTCTCACCCAGTCGCTGTCCTGTCAGCCAACATAGGGGGCTAATTAAAACCAGACAGCAGTTTGGTGTCTCAATTATTTCACACACTCGCGAGCTGTTGTCTGGGGTACACTCATGCAAGCTGAATCCAAGCCCCCCAGAAGACGTTTATTTATTCATTGCACGTAGAGGATGCTGGTGCAGACACCAGCTATAGTCTATTCCGAATGGCCTTGAACTGAGTGAGCTGCTCGAACACTTCAGAGGGCAGTTAAGAGGCACTGCTGTGGGTCTGGAGTCACACGTATTTGAATTTGAATGATTTATTGTCACTTGCATTTTACAGTGAATAACTAAAACAGTGACTATCACAGTAAATAATACAGTAAATAATACAGTGAATTATTAATACAGTGAGTAATACAGTGAATAAAACAGTAAATAATACAATGAATAATAGTGAATAATACAGTGAAGTATTAATACAGCGAGTAATACAGTGAATAATAGTGAATGAAAGAGTAAATAATAGTGAATTATTAATACAGTAAATAATAGTGAGTAGTACAGTGAATAATAAGTGAATAGAACAGTAAATGATACAGTGAATGAATAAAACAGTAAAGTACTTCAATTGCCACCACAATCTGGTGTCCTGAAAAGTTGCAAATTGCATTCATGCCCAAGTAGGAGTTGCACTGATAATCTTTGGATCTATAACTAGGAATGGTAGCCTTTGCACCACTGGCCTCATCATATATATGGGCTCTCTTTCCCTAACTGGGAATCGATCCTGGGCTGTGGCAGTGAGAATTCCAAATCCTAACCACTAGGGAGGGTAGACCAGACTAGGTAAAAATGGTGGCTTCCTTCCCGAAATGACGTTAGTGAACCAGATGGGCTTTGACAACAACTGACAATGGTTTCACGGTTGCCGTAGGGCTTGCTTTTTTTTAGTGCATTCAAATTTTCTTCAAGGTGTCCTGCATCAGCCAGGGTGGGTTTTCAGGCCATTCCTCCAGACTCCCAGGAGGCTGTGGGTTACTGCCCAGGGATTACAGACCATGTCCCCAGACCCCTAGGAGGAGTGGATTATGGCCCAGTGACATTAGCATGATCATTCCTATAGGCTAAGGCCCAGGTGGGCATCAGGACCTTCACAAGGATATGGGAGTTGAATGGTTTTGTTACTGGGCCATGTTGCACACACCTGTTCTGATAAACTAGTGATTCAGAGACCTTGTGAGGGAGGGCAGGTGCGGGGCGGAGGGGGTAGTTTTATGGTTGGGGTGACACCCTCCCCCTTTGGGAAATGCCAGTTTCTAAAAAGAGGTTGTTCCACCCAGAGTGTACACAGTGAATGACCTAAGCAAGCTCACCATTGGACTGGCTCATCAGAACAAGGATAGCTCCCCCTGATGGCTACCAGGCACTCCGTAATAGGCCTGTGTGGAACAACAGGCCGGATCCCAGCCTGGGGCTAGGTCCTGAATTCCTTGGTGGGAGGGGGTCCCTCGGTGGGCTGGTCAACGATGAGGCTGATATGAGGGGACGTGCATTGTGGGAGATTGTACACCCCCCCATTCCTTCCCTCCCACAATCTACACAGGGTGGAAGTGAATAACGCCCTCAGGTCTGTCCGTGTTTCCAAAGTGTCGTGGCCTCTGAGGTGGAATTAACCCTCTAACTGCTCCTTAATCAGGCTGCTGGGTCTCTCAATGGCCATCAGGCTAAGTGAACAGGTTATTGGCTGCCTTAGTCACACACCTCTGTGTGGAAAATGAGAGACTTCGGGATGTGTGCAGACTATTGGGTTAATCAGCTATCAGCACTGTCTGTTCTTCACACCTAATAACCAGGCTGGAGGGTGAGGGCTGTGACACCAGCGCAATCACAGCAACTGGGCAAATTAAATTGAATTAATCAAATGTCATGCCGAGCTGTTTTATTTATTTATTTATTTATATCTACATATACACAAGTTTAGTTCTGTTCTTTTGTATTGTTTTTGATAAGATGTAATTTGGAAAATCCCTTTTCCAATAAAAATATCTTTAAAATAATACCTAGAATAAAATATTTGTTTCAGCAATAGAACCAAAGCTGGTGGATTACCATAAAAATCCATCTGTCCCTTAGAGAAGGAAAGCTGGTATTGTTACCTGATCTGGCCTCTGTGTGACTCCAGACCCACAGGCTGACTCTGAACAGTCCTCTGAAAGGGCCCAACAGCACTTTCAATTGCGCCTCTACCTTGTCAAAGGAGATTCAAGACGGTCAGTAAATGCTGGCCCAGCCACTAGTACTTGCCGGCAGAGAATGTTTTAAAACTGGTCTCGGCAAATCAGGCTTACCGACTGGTGAAGGATCTTTTCAGAGGCTGGCGGGTGCTGGCTGGTAGGGAGAGGGCTATCGGGGATTCAAGACTGGAAGATGATTCAGAGCTCCCCTCATGAGGGTCAAAGGTAAACTCTGGGCCTGGAATAGGTGCTCGATGAGCCATGTGTCAAACTGAGAACCCCATCAGAGTTCATGTACATACCAGAGCCTCACTCCTGGGTGGAAGGGGAGACCAGGAGGGACAATATCAGCACTGACTGTGGTATACAATTTTGGAATAAGACACCACTACTATCTCTGACGGTGGCTGGGCCTAAATTCAGCTTGTGCTTGATCTTCCCCCATCTACTCAATGTCCCAATCAGAGACAGGACCATACACACACAACAACAGGTAAAGGCCAATCAGCCCATCACCTCTGCTGGGCTCACTGTTCACTGCCATCAAAGCCAAGTTTCCACTTTACGGCTACAGGGAATTGGAGCCAGTTTCCAGCCTGGAGATCGCAAGTGTTTCTCTCACCCTCTTCTCTCCCTTCAGTTACATTCCAACTCAGTCTGCAGCCTCCACTGGCCCATTACATTCCCAGACCATTCACCAAAAACTGAATTGAACTCCCCACAAAAACACAGCGGCTACAGGAGCAGATCAGAGGCTGGGAATCCTGCAGCAAGTAACTCACCTCCTGACTCCCCAAAGCCTGTCCACCAATAACAAGGCACAAGTCAGGGGTGTGATGGAACACTCCCCACTTCCCTGGATGGGTGAAGCTCCAACAACACTCAAGAAGCTCAACACCATCCAAGACAAAGCAGCCCGCTTGATTGGCACCACATCCACAAACATCCAATCCCTCCACCACTGATGCTCAGTAGCAGCAATGTTTACCATCTTTAAGATGCACTGCTGAAATTCACCAAAGATCCACAGACTGCACCTTCCAAACCCACAGCCACTTCCATCCAGAAGGACAAGGAGCAGCAGATACATGGGAACACCACCTCCTGCAAATTCCCCTCCAAACCACTCACCATCTCGATTTAGAAATATATCACCATCCCTTCAGTGTCGCTGGGTCAAAATCCTGGAATTCCCTCCCTAAGGGACATTGTGGGTCAATCTACAGCACATCTGCAGTGGTTTAAGAAGGCAGCTCACCCCCACCATCTCAAGAGATGGGCAATAAATGTTGGGCCCAGGGAATGATGCCCACAGGTGAATGAAAGCAATTCTGGGAGAGACTCACTGCACAGAGGCTCATCACCACCAGAACATAGGGGACAGGGCATTGCTCAATTCACTCAATGCTAACTGTGTCCTCATCGGGTCAACACTCGCAAACTCCATATCACACGGGGAAATGACACAGAGGCTGTGCTGGGTAGAACAAGGTTGCTAAGGGAACAAGACTCACATGATAGTTGTTTTGCCAGGTTTATTTTAAGTCATGTCAGAAGGAGTTGTTTGGGTGCTGCCAATTCAAAGTAAATTGTCTGGGGCCATGACTTCATCATTGACACTTTAGCTCTGGAGAGAGAGAGAGAGAGAGAGAGAGAGAGAGAGAGAGAGAGAGGGATTGCAGCATATCGCACTGTCAGAGGGTTAGTGCTGAGGGAGTGCCGCACTGTCGGAGGGTCAGTACTGAGGGAGTGCCGCACAGTCGGAGGGTCAGTGCTGCGGGGGTGCCGCACAGTCGGAGGGTCAGTACTGAGGGAGTGCCGCACAGTCGGAGGGTCAGTGCTGAGGGAGTGCCGCACAGTCGGAGGGTCAGTGCTGCGGGGGTGCCGCACGGTCAGAGGGTCAGTGCTGAGGGAGCACCACACTGTCAGAGGGTCATTACTGAGGGAGTGCCGCACTAATCTCCCTCTACCATGCTTCGATTACACTAGACTCAACTATTCAATCTAACTAATCTCCCACATCCGACCATTCATAAACAGGGCTACACAGTGGTTCAGTGGTTAGCACTGCTGCCTCACAGTGCCAGGGACCCGGGTCCAATTCCAACCTCGGGCCACTGTCTGTGTGGAGTTTGCACATTCTTGCGTGGGTTTCCTCTGGGTGTACAGGGCTCGATGCTCTGGTTTCCCCCCACAATCCAAAGATGTGCAGGTGAGGTGAACTGGCCATGCTAAACTGCCTGTAGTGTTCAGGAATGTGTAGGTTAGGTGCATTAATCAGGGGTAAAGGTAGGGGAATGGGTCAGTGTGGGATACTCTTTGGAGGGTCAGTGTGGACTTGTTTGGAGGAAGGGCCTGTTTCCACACTGTAGAGATTCTACAAGATCATCTAAAACTCAGCTACCTGTGTCTAGTTCACACCGAAGTCCAGTGCTCACAGACCTACATCCCCTCAACACCAACTCTGACCATAAGAAATAGGAAGAGGAGTAGGCCATTCAGCCCCTGTGTCTGCTCCATCATTCAACTGGTTCATTCCTCACATCCACTTTCCTGCTCTTTCTCTGTAACCCTTGATTCCCCACCTGATCGAGAATCTATCTCAACATTCAGTAAATACAAACACTCTGCCCCTAACACTCTCAACCTTCTGACAGAAGAAGCTCCTCCTCATCTAAGTCTTAAATTGGTGCCCCTATATTCTGAGACAATGCCCTCTGGTCTCCCATGATGGGAAACACCCTCTCAGCATTGACCCTGTCAAGCCTATTAAGAAACCAATATGTTTCAATGAGATCACCCCTTATTCAGAAACTACAGAAGGTTGTGTACACAGCCCAGACCATCACAGAAGCTACCCTTCCATCCATGGACTTCATTTACACGGAAAGGCAGCCAACATCATCAAAGATCCATCGCATTCCGGTAATGCTCTCCTATAATGTCTTCCATCAGGCAAATGATACAGAAGTTTGAACACATGCACCAGAAGGTTCCAGAATAGCTTCTTCCCTAGCATTATCAGACCGATGAATGGACTTTTTAAACTTCAAATAATGCTGATCTTACTAATGTTGATCTTGCCTAGCACACGTCCTGTGTGATGTAACTTGTATGCCTCACCTTATATTTTTCACCCTATGATCTGCATGTCCTTGCTTACTGCTCATAAACAAACTTTTCACTGTACGTTGGTACACGTGACAATCAATCAATCAAATCAAATCATTCTTCTAAACTCCAGGGTGTAGAGTCCCAACTTGTTCAACCTTTGCTCATAATGCAGTCCCTCCAGGATCATCCAAGGGGAACCTTCTCTGAACTGCCTCCAATGAAATGATATCTCCTTGAATCAGGATTTGGAGATGCCGGTGTTGGACTGGGGTGTACAAAGTTAAAAATCACACAGCACCAGGTTATAGTCCAACAGGTTTAATTGGAAGCACACTAGCTTTCGGAGCGACGCTCCTTCATCAGGTGGTTGTGGCACTCCGAAAGCCAGTGCTTCCAATTAAACCTGTTGGACTATAACATGATTTCGAAGCTATTTGGATGCTGCCTGAACTGCTGTGCTCTTCCAGCACCACTAATCCAGAATCTGGTTTCCAGCATCTGCAGTCATTGTTTTTACCTCTATAACATGGTATTGTGTAATCCTTAAACCAGGAGACTAAAACTGCTCACTGTGTCTAGATGTGGTGTCCCCAGCACCTTGCACAAGTGCAGTTAGACTTTCCTACTCTTATACTCCAACCCCATTGGAATAAGGGCCAACATTCCATTGGCCTTCCTGATTCCCTGCTGTCCCTGTGTGCTAGCTTTCTGTGTTTGATGTACAAATCTCAAGTCTGCGTTTCAGCTTTCTGCAGTTTCTCTCTGTTTAAATAAGTCTATACTTTTGTTCTCTCTTCCAAAATCAGCACCTTCACATTTTCTCACATTATACCTCCATTAGCCAACATTTTGCCCAATTTATTTAGCCTATCACTATCTCTCTGTAAACTGTTTGTATCCCTCTCACAACCTGCCTTTCCATCTGTTATTGTGTCATTTACAAATTTGCCTCCAGGACATCCCCCCTGCAAGTCATTAACATTTATTGAAAACTGTTGCAGTCCCAGCACTGATCTTTGTGGAATCCCACTGGTCATAGGTTGGTGAGGAAGAGTTGCTTATTCCCACTCACTGTTTCCTGTCGATTAGCCAATTCTCTCTCTCCATGCCAATATACTGCCTCCAACACCATGAACTTTCATCTTTTGATTTGACCTTTTGTGAGGTACTTTGTTGAACACCTTCTGCAAATCCAAATACAACACATCTTCTGGTTCCCCAAGTAACACCTTGATTTTAAAATTCTAATCCTCCACAGCCTCAGTCCTCCCTATCTCTCACCTTCTCCACATCCACAATCCACAGATATCCTTGCTCTGAGCTGTATTGCATCACCACCGATGTCTGGGTCTACAATTGCTTGTGTCCAAGCTCTGGAACACCTTCCCCACTGCAGTATTTCAAGGCAGTAGCTCACCATCACCTTTTCAATATCTCTTTCCTTCGTGCTCTCCACCTCTTTCAAGAAACTCCTTAAAACTCTTTGACCAAGCCTTTGGTCACCTGTCAAGCACCTGTTCATGCTGCTATATAAATGGATGCTGTTGTTTGTACGGTGCTGGCTCAGCTTCATTGGCCGTAATGCTTTGTACGCTAACCTGTGGCTGTGATAGGTGCTAAAGAAATGCAAGACTCAAAACTTTCTTCAAATTAAAGTGTGAGGGAGTAATGATGGATGAGTGAGGACATTAACTGTGCAGTGTGCTCTGACAGACCCACAATATCTCAACGTGGAGCTGAAAGCCAATGTATGACACCATCAAATCAATAGTATCATGACCGTCATCTGGCAAAGCTACACCTGACAGTAGGAGAAGCTGGAGCCAGTCCTGTCCCCACCTGGTTTGTACATAATCTCTTCTCCATCACATTCACACACAGGCAGAGTCCTGCTCATGGCTAGCCACATTGCAAATGGGCCCTCTGAATTATCTTTAACCAAACTGCTCAGGCACATTCCAAAACACCTTCAGGACAGGGGGGACACAAACATTCTGACCCAAAGGTAGGAACACTGCCAGCACACCTCAACCTGAACTTTTGATTATTTTATTTCCTTAAACCTTTTTAATGCAATCAGTGTTAGGATCCAGAGAGAGAGAGAGAGCGAGAATGTGTGTGTGTGCATGCGCATGTGCGTGTGTATGTGTGCACGTGTGCGTGTGCTTGTGTGTGCATATGTGTGTGTGCACGTGTGCGCATGTGTATGTGTGTGTGCGTGGGTGCATATGTGTGTGTGCATGTGCGCGTGTGCTTGTGTGTGTGAGTGTGCGCACGTGTATGTGTGTATGCGTGTGCACACTTGCCTGTGTACGTGTGTGTGTGTGCATGCGTGTGTGTGTGAGTGTTGGGAGGGGTGTGGGGGATGCAGGTTCAATCACAGGCAGAGGAAGAAGCACGGCTATAGGGGAATGCAGGAGGATTTGCTTTTGCAGGCAGTCAGCCCCAACACGATGACCTCCTTCTGTGCAGTAACCATTCTCAACTTTTCTTCAACAACCTGCTCAGAGATTTGATGACACATCTTTGGAGAAGGTGTGATTTGAACCCAGGCCTCCAGTCTCAGAATTAGGAGCACTACCACTGCACCACAAAATGCCCTTTCTGCTTCTTATATCTGTGTGCTGATGGTCCCCATTTCATATCAGATACTGTTAATGACTACAATAACTCTCACATTTACACACTTCATCGGTGCAGTATTCACAGCGCAAACACATGGTGTACTGTACACAAGTGTGGAAAATTCCCCATTGAAAACAATCTCATTCTTCTCTTCTTTCAGCTGTTGGCACAGTTTGTTATGTATTCCCAAGATCTGCAATTGTTTAGCCTCCTCGTCCCTCCCACTGTTTCTCGAGTCAAGAGCTAAACCGTGCTGAGGTCTATTCTCCCACCACCCTGATAAGGTATTCCTTTGATCACATCCTGGGGGAAATCTCTGACACGAGACTTTGACCCCCTTCCACCTCCCCCATTCCTGAGGGAACTTTATTTGTACATCTGATTTAATTCACAATCTCGAGCTCTGACTACTCACTGTGTCAAGCAATTGAGGATCCATCTCCCTCATTCAAGCCCTCACTACAAGGTTAGGTGGGGGTTTGTATTGCCATGGTAACACCTGTTTCCCATCTCCATGGTGACTCCATATTTGTCTGACTCCAAGTGAACCCCATGTTTAAATACGGCTACCGTCAGGAATGAGAGACAACCTGCCGACATGATAAAACAAGCAGACTGCAATTCCAGGCACTTAATCCCAGGCAGTTTGTGAAGATCAGTTACAATTTTAAATTTTAACATAATGCTCAGAGCAAAGAAATTTGTTTAAATCACCAATGAATAATTGAAGAAAGAAAACTGGCATTGGGAATGAGAGTGAAAGTGCATATAACGATGTTTGGATTACAAAAGTCTCCAAAGTCCCAATTTTAAAATAACGTTGACCAGAGTCAATGCAATTCCTCGAGGGGTGAACAGTGTAGGTGGAACACAATATCTCACCCCGTGCTAACCCTGTCCCTGTGATTGGGGGGACAATATAAAGGGAGCTTTACTCTGTATCTAACCCCGTGCTGTCCTTGTCCTGGGAGTGTTTGATGGGGACAGTGTAGAGGAAGCTTTACTCTGTATCTAACCCCGCGCTGTCCCTGTCCTGGGAGTGTTTGATGGGGACAGTGTAGAGGGAGCTTTACTCTGTATCTAACTCCGTGCTGACCCTGTCCTGGGAGTGTTTGGTGGGGTGACAGTGTAGAGGGAGCTTTACCCTGTATCTAACCCCGTGCTGACCGTATCCTGGGAAAGTTTGATGGGAGACAGTGTAGAGGGAGCTTTACTCTGTATCTAATCCCATGCTGTCCCTGTCCTGGGAGTGTTTGATGGGGACAGTGTAGAGGGAGCTTTAGTCTATCTAACCCCATGTTGTCCCTGTCCTGGGAGTGTTTGATGGGGACAGTGCAGAGGGAGTTTTATTCCATACTTAACCCCATACTGACCCTATCCTGGGAGTGTTTGATGGGGACAGTGTAGAGAGAGCTTTACTCCATATTGAGCCCTGTGCTGTCCCTCTCCTGGGGACTGTAACTAGCTGAAATAGATTTTCTTGCTCAGAAACACTAACAATCCCTTCCTTCAACAGCCCCAAGTGCCAAATGTAATAAACGTATGTTAGGAAACTTACAAATTCACCCTAAAGTATCAGATCTTTGCCTTGTAACTGTTTGAACCATCCAATTTGAGAAAGACCCCCAGTTTGAATCTTTACTCTTGAGTTCAATAGATCATCCCCTGGATAAATGTGAGCTCGTTCACTTTGGAACCATAAGATATCAGTCACAGAGACCAGCTTGGAGAGTTAGAGGAGCAAAGGGAGTTGTGAATATGAATTTTTGCATTTGTTCATAAACAACAGGCAGTAATACCCGTCAGGAGAAAACAGATGCACTAGCAGTGAGTGGGACATGAGCAGGATCAGGAGCCAGTTCCTCACTTCTTCCAACCAGGGTGGCATGGTCATTAACATTCTCCTACTGCCTGACAATGGGATGAGGTCATTCAGCCCCTCAATGCTATTGCAACATTCCAGTAGCTCCTGGAGTGGGCTGGCTGGGGGGAGGTGTGATCAGGACATTAACTCCATCCAGACAACATTTATGCTCAGATACAATTATCTATCAATCGGGGTCAAGGAACTTGTCACTGAGCCTCAGTAACCTCTTTCAGGGCAAGGAAGTTTACATTTATATTGATTTATTGTTGTCACAAGCACCGAGATAAAGTGAAAAGTGTTGTTTTGTGTGCTCGACAGGCAGATTGTACCATACAGAGTGCATCAGGATAGCAGAACAGAGTACAGTGTTAGTGCCGCAGAGAATGTGCAGAGAGAGAGGGAGATCCATTCAAAAGTCTGATAACAGCTGGGAAGAAGCTGTTCTTGAATCTGTTGGTACGTGTTTTATATCTTCTGCCCAATGGATGAAGGTGGAAGAGACTATAACCAGGCTGGAAGGGGTCTTTGATGATGTTGGCTGCTTTCCCAAGGCAGCAGGGAGTATAGATGAAGTCAATGGATGAAAAGGCTGGTTTGTGTGATGGACTGGGATGTGTTCACAATTTCCTGTCGTTTCCTATGGTCTTGGGAACAGCAGTTGCCAAATCACTCTGTGATGCATCCAGATTGGATGCTTTCTGCGATGCATCTATAAAAATTGGTAAGTGTCGTTGTGGACATGCTAAATTTCCTTCACCTCCTGAGGAAGTAGAGACATTGTTGGCCTTTCTTGACTAGCATGTCAATGTGGGTGGACCAGGACAGCCTGTTGGTGATCATTACTCCCAGGAACTTGATGCTCTCGGTCATCTTCACCTCAGCTCCATTGACACAAACAGGGACGTGCCCCCCACTCTGCTTCCTGAAGTCAATGGCCAGCCCCATGATTTTCTGATGTTAATGGAGAGATTGTTGTTTTTACACCATGTTGCTATGCACTTAATTTCGTCTCATTGTTGTTCAAGATCCAACCTGTAATGTTGGTGTCATCAGCAAATTTATATATGGAGTTGGGGTGAAATTTAGCCACATGCGTGTGTAAGGAGTGGAGTAGGGGGCTGAATACGCAGCCTCACGGGGCACTGGTTTTGAGGATTATGGTGAAGGAGGTTTTGTCACCTATTCTTACTGATTGTGGTCTATGGGTCAGGACGTGTAGGTTAGGTGCATTAGTCTGGAGTAAAGTAGAATAGGAGGGAAATGGGTCTAGGTGGGTCATTCTTTGGAGGGTTGGTGTGGACTTGTTGGGCCAAAGGGCCTGTTTACACACTGCAGGGATTCTATGATTCTGTGATTTTATGTTTCGGTGAATCTGTGATTCTTTGATTCCATGATACTATGATACTGTGATTCAGTGATACTATGATTCTAAGATACTGTGATTCAATAATTCTGTGATTCTATCATAGAATCATGGTATCATAAAATGATAAAATTATAGAATCACAGATTACGTAATCATAGTATCACGGAATCACAGAATCATTGTATCATTGAATCATAGATTAGATTAAATTCTCTACAATGTGGAAACAGGCCCTTTGGCCCAACAAGTCCACACCACACCGCCCCTCTGAAGAGAAACGCACCCCCTATATTTACCCCTGACAAACACACCTAACACTACGGGCAATTTAGCGTGGCCAATTCACCTGACCTGCACATCTTTGGACTGTGGGACGAAACGGGAGCACCCAGAGGAAACCTACACAGTCACAGGGAGAATGGGCAAACTCCACACAGACAATCAGGAATCAAGCCCAGGACCCTGGTGCTGTGAGGCAGCAGTGCTAACCACTGAGCCACCATAGAATCATATATTGTATCATTGAATCATAAAATCACAGAATCATAGAATTCTATGATTCCATGATAGTATGATTCTCTGATTTTATAATTCTGTGATTTGATGATTCTATGCTTCTATGTTGAGGATCCAGTTTCAGACAGGGGAGCCAAGACCTCGGTCTCAGAGTTTAGAGTTGAGTTTGTTTGGAATTATGGTGTTAAAGGAGGAGACAATAAGAAGGAGCCTGTCATAAGTTAAAAATCACACAACAGCAGGTTAGAGTCGAACAGGTTAATTTGGAAGCTCTAGTTTTTGGTGCACTGCTCCTCCATCAGTTGGTTGTGGCTTGTCCTAGATATCCTCGTTCTCCAGATGCCAAGGAATGAGGATAGGGCCAGTGAGATGGAGTCTGCTGTGGACCTGCTGCAATGGGAGGTGAATTGCAAAGCATCAAGGCAGGCTGGGAGGCTGGGGTTGATGTGGGCCATGACTAACCTCTCAAAGCACTCCTTAATATTGGAGGTCAGAGCCACTGGGGGGTAGTCAGTGAGGCATGCTGCATGAGATTTCTTTGGCACTGGGATGATAATGGTCTTCTTGAAGCAGATGAGGACTTCAGTTGTTTGCAAGGACAAGTTACAGATGTCAGCTAATACTCCCACCAGCTGGTCTGCACAGGATCTGAGTGCAGGGCCAGGGTCTGCAGCTGGGCCAGTCACTTTCTTTGGGTTCACTCTCAGGAAGGCGATGTAATGTCTGCTGCAGTGACCATGGGTACAGGAGCATCCGAGGCTGGTGGAATACATGACATCATTTCACTGTGTAGTTGCCCGCGATTCTGTTTGAGTTCGCTTTGTAGCCCATTATGACAATAGACAATAGGTGCAGGAGTAGGCCATTCTGCCCTTCGAGCCTGCACCACCATTCATTATGATCATGGCTGATCATCCTCAATCAGTATCCTGTTCCTGCCTTATCTCCATAACCCTTGATTCCATTATCCTTAAGAGCTCTATCCAACTCTTTCTTAAACGAATCCAGAGATTGGGCCTCCAATGTCCTCTGGGGCAGAGCATTCCACACAGCCACCACTCTCTGGGTGAAGAAGTTTCTCCTCATCTCTGTCCTAAATGGTCTACGTCGTATTTTTAAGCTGTGTCCTCTGGTTTGGCACTCACCCATCAGTGGAAACATGTTTCCTGCCTCCAGAGTGTCCAATCCTTTAATAATCTTATACGTCTCAATCAGATTCCCCCCTCAGTCTTCTAAACTCAAGGGTATACAAGCCCAGTCGCTCCAGTCTTTCAGCGTAAGATAGTCCAGCCATTCCAGGAATTGACCTCGTGAACCTACGCTGCACTCCCTCAATAGCCAGAATGTCTTTCCTCAAATTTGGAGACCAAAACTGCACACAATATTCCAGGTGTGGTCTCACCAGGGCCCTGTACAGCTGCAGAAGCGCCTCTTTGCTTCTATACTCAATCCCTCTTGTTATGAAGGCCAGCATGCTATTAGCCTTCTTCACTACCTGCTATACCTGCATGCTTACCTTCATTGACTGGTGTACAAGAACACCCAGATCTCTCTGTACTGCCCCTTTACCTAACTTGACTCCATTTAGGTAGTAATCTACCTTCCTGTTCTTGCCACCAAAGTGGATAACCATACATTTATCCACATTAAACTGCATCTGCCATGCATCTGTCCACTCACGTAACCTGTCCAGGTCACCCTGTAATCTCCTAACATCCTCCTCACATTTCACCCTGCCACCCAGCTTAGTATCATCAGCAAATTTGCTAATGTTATTGCTAATACCACCTTCTATATCATTAACATATATTGTAAAAAACTGCAGTCCCAGCACGGATCCCTGCGGTACCCCACTGGTCGCCGCCTGCCATTCCGAAAGGGAGCCGTTTATCACTACTCTTTGTTTCCTGTCAGCCAATCAATTTTCAATCCAAGTCAGTATTTTGGCCCCAATACCATGCGCCCTAATTTTGCTCACTAACCTCCTATGTGGGACTTTATCAAAGGCTTTCTGAAAGTCCAGGTATACTACATCCATTGGATCGCTCTTGTCCATCTTCAGAGTTACACCTTCAAAAAATTCCAGAAGAATAGTCAAGCATGATTTCCCCTTCATAAACCCATGCTGACTCTGACCTATCCTGTTACTACTATCCAGATGTGTCGTAATTCCATCCTTTATAATTGACTCCAGCATCTTTCCCACCACTGAGGTCAGACTAACTGGTCTATAATTCCCTGCTTTCTCTCTCCCACCTTTCTTAAAAAGTGGTACAACATTAGCCACCCTTCAATCCTCAGGAACTGATCCTGAATCTATCAAACTCTGGAAAATAATCACCAACGCATCCACGATTTCTTGAGCCACCTCCTTCAGTACCCTGGGATGTAGACCATCAGGCCCCGGGGACTTATCAACCTTCAGACCTAACAGTCTCTCCAACACCAATTCCTGGCAAATATAAATTCCCTCAGTTCAGGTCCTTCAGCCACTGTTATCTCAGGGAGATTGCTTGTGTCTTCCCCAGTGAACAAAGATCTGAAGTACCAATTCAATTCTTCTGCCATTTCTTTGTTCCCCATAATATATTCCCCTGTTTCTATCTTCAAGGGCCCAATTTTAGTCTTAACAATTTTTTTCCCTTTCACATATCTAAAAAAGCTTTTACTATCATCCTTTATATTTTTGGCCAGTTTACCTTCATACCTCATTTTTTCTCTGCGTATTTCCTTCTTAGTAATCCTCTGTTGTTCTTTAAAAGCTTCCCAGTCCTCCGTTTTCCCAATTATCTTTGCTATGTTATACTTTTTCTCTTTTGACTTTATATGTTTCTTAACTCCCCTCGTCAGCCACGGCCACCCCTGCCTCCTCATAGGATCTTTCTTCCTTTTTGGAATGAACTGATCCTGTATCTTCTGCATTATACACAGAAATATCTGCCATTGTTCCTCCACTGTCATCCCTGCTAAGGTATTGCACCATTGAACTTTGGCCAGCTCCTCCCTCATAGCTCCATTGTTCCCTTTATTCTGGCAGCTCATTCCATACATGCACCACTCTCTGCGTGGAAACGTTGCCCCTTAGGTCTCTTTTATATCTTTCCCCTCTCACCCTAAACCTATGCCCTCTAGTTCTGGACTCCCCGACCCCAGGGAAAAGACTTTGTCTATTTATCCTATCCATACCCCTCATAATTTTGTAAACCTCTATAAGGTCACCCCTCAGCCTTCGACGCTCCAGGGAAAACAGCCCCAGCCTATTCAGCCTCTCACTGTAGCTCAAATTCTCCAACCCTGGCAACATCCTTGTAAATCTTTTCTGAACCCTTTCAAGATTCACAACATCTTTCCAATAGGAAGG
The DNA here is from genome assembly GCF_047496795.1 of Chiloscyllium punctatum. NCBI lineage: Eukaryota > Metazoa > Chordata > Chondrichthyes > Orectolobiformes > Hemiscylliidae > Chiloscyllium > Chiloscyllium punctatum. Next base: position 4,293,467 of record NC_092764.1, on the reverse strand, counting down.
AGATCAGTGGCCTGACCAACGTCCTGTACAGCCGCAACATGACCTCCCAACTCCTGTACTCAGTACTCTGACCATTAAAGGAAAGCATACCAAATGCCTTCTTCACTGTCCTACCTATCTGCGACTCCACTTTCAAGGAGCTATGAACCTGCACTCCAAGGTCTCTTTGTTCAGCAACACTCCCTAGGACCTTACCATTAAGTGTATAAGTCCTGCTAAGATTTGCTTTCCCAAAATGCAGCACCTCACATTTATCTGAATTAAACTCCATCTGCCACTTCTCAGCCTATTGGCCCATCTGGTCCAGATCCTGTTGTAATCTGAGGTAACTCTCTTCGCTGTCCACTACACCTCCAATTTTGGTGTCATCTGTAAACTTACTAACTGTACCTCTTATGCTCACATCCAAATCATTTATGTAAATGACAAAAAGTAGAGGGCCCAGCACCGATCCTTGTGGCACTCCACTGGTCACAGGCCTCCAGTCTGAAAAACAACCCTCCACCACCACCCTCTGTCTTCTACCTTTGAGCCAGTTCTGTATCCAAATGGCTAGTTCTCCCTGTATTCCATGAGATCTAACCTTGCTAACCAGTCTCCCATGGGGAACCTTGGCGAACACCTTACTGAAGTCCAAATCGATCACATCAACTGCTCTGCCCTCATCAATCTTCTTTGTTACTTCTTCAAAAAACTCTATCACGTTTGTGAGACATAATTTCCGAAGCACAAAGCCATGTTGACTAACCCTAATCAGTCCTTGCCTTTCCAAATACATGTACATCCCGTCCCTCAGGATTCCCTCCAACAACTTGCCCACCACCGAGGTCAGGCTCACCGGTCTATAGTACCCTGGCTTGTCTTTACTGCCCTCCTTAAACAGTGGCATCACATTTGCCAACCTCCAGTCTTCCGGCACCTTACCTGTGACTGTCGATGATACAAATATCTCAGCAAGAGGCCCAGCAAACACTTCTCTAGCGTCCCATAGTGTTCTCTGGTACACCTGATCAGGTCTTGGGGATTTATCCACTTTTACACAACCAGCACTTCCTCCTCTGTAATCTGGACATTTTTCAAGATGTCACCATCTGTTTCCATACAGTCTATATCTTCCATATCCTTTTCCACAGTAAATACTGATGTAAAATATTCATTTAGTATCTCCCTCATTTTCTTTGGCTCCACACACAGGCTGCCTTGCTGATCTTTGAGTGGCCCTATTCTCTCCCTAGTTACCCTTTTGACCTTAATGTATTTGTAAAAACCCTTTGGATTCTCCTGAACTCTATTTGCCGAAGCTGTCTCATGTCCCCTCTTTGCCCTCCTGATTTCCCTCTTGAGTGTACGCCTACTGCCTTTATACTCTAGGGATTCCCTCCATCTGTCCTGTCTGTCCCTGACACCCAACACCTCCAAATCATGACCTTTCAACTCCAGTGTGACTCCACATCACATTCATGATGGGCTGAAGGGCCGCTGTCCGCAATGAATTACGGAGGGGCGGGGCCGGCTGTTAATGGGCGGGGTCAGAGGAGGAGGCGGGGCGTGGGTTTGAGTGGGCGCGGTCGGAGGGACGGGACTGTGTTTGAGTGGGCGGAGTCCGAGGGGGCGGGGCTGTGTTTGAGTGGGCGGAGTCAGAGGGGGCGGGGCTGTGTTTGAGTGGGCGGGGTCGGAGGGACGGGGCGGGGCGGGGTGTGAGTGGGCGGGGTCGGAGGGACGGGGCTGTGTTTGAGTGGGCGGAGTCCGAGGGGGCGGGGCAGAGTCTGAGTGGGCGGGGACGGAGGGACGGGGCGGTGTTTGAGTGGGCGGAGTCCGAGGGGGCGGGGCAGTGTCTGAGTGGGCGGGGACGGAGGGACGGGGCGGTGTTTGAGTGGGCGGGGTCGGAGAGGGCGGGCAGAGGGTGAACTACAAATCCCGGCGTACTTTGTGCTGCCACGTGCCCCGCTCGGAGGCCTCCATTGGCGGATGGGAAAGGCGGGCGCGGCCCAAGTGCATTAAAGGCCGGGCCGGTCCGGTCACGTGAGAGCGGGACACAACAATATGGCGGTGGTAGAGGGGTAAGTGATCGGGAGTGCGGGCGGTATATGGGGAGGAGGGAGACAGTGTGAGTGTCTAGGCCTCAGGGGCATCCTGAGGTCATGCTCCAAGCCCCCTCACTGTGGGGGTACGGGTGTTGTTGATGGAGCCCGGTTGGGAGCTGAATTGAGTTTGTGGGCAACAGGAGGAGCCCCCTGGGTGGGGGGGGGTGAGGAGAGAGGAGAGAGCCCCTGCCTGGTGTGGGGAGAGAGCCCCTGCCTGGTGTGGGGAGAGAGCCCCTGCCTGGTGTGGGGAGAGAGCCCCTGCCTGGTGTGGGGAGAGAGCCCCTGCCTGGTGTGGGGAGAGAGCCCCTGCCTGGTGTGGGGAGAGAGCCCCTGCCTGGTGTGGGGAGAGAGCCCCTGCCTGGTGTGGGGAGAGAGCCCCTGCCTGGTGTGGGGAGAGAGCCCCTGCCTGGTGTGGGGAGAGAGCCCCTGCCTGGTGTGGGGAGAGAGCCCCTGCCTGGTGTGGGGAGAGAGCCCCTGCCTGGTGTGGGGAGAGAGCCCCTGCCTGGTGTGGGGAGAGAGCCCCTGCCTGGTGTGGGGAGAGAGCCCCTGCCTGGTGTGGGGAGAGAGCCCCTGCCTGGTGTGGGGAGAGAGCCCCTGCCTGGTGTGGGGAGAGAGCCCCTGCCTGGTGTGGGGAGAGAGCCCCTGCCTGGTGTGGGGAGAGAGCCCCTGCCTGGTGTGGGGAGAGAGCCCCTGCCTGGTGTGGGGAGAGAGCCCCTGCCTGGTGTGGGGAGAGAGCCCCTGCCTGGTGTGGGGAGAGAGCCCCTGCCTGGTGTGGGGAGAGAGCCCCTGCCTGGTGTGGGGAGAGAGCCCCTGCCTGGTGTGGGGAGAGAGCCCCTGCCTGGTGTGGGGAGAGAGCCCCTGCCTGGTGTGGGGAGAGAGCCCCTGCCTGGTGTGGGGAGAGAGCCCCTGCCTGGTGTGGGGAGAGAGCCCCTGCCTGGTGTGGGGAGAGAGCCCCTGCCTGGTGTGGGGAGAGAGCCCCTGCCTGGTGTGGGGAGAGAGCCCCTGCCTGGTGTGGGGAGAGAGCCCCTGCCTGGTGTGGGGAGAGAGCCCCTGCCTGGTGTGGGGAGAGAGCCCCTGCCTGGTGTGGGGAGAGAGCCCCTGCCTGGTGTGGGGAGAGAGCATGGGGCACATTCCCTCATTAAAGTGGGGTACAACTGGGATGGTGGGCGGATAGGGCAGAGACCCTGACCGGTTGGGGTGGGCAGGTTGCCCTTGACCCTGTCCCTGCCCTTGACCCTGCCCCTGCCCTTGACCCTGTCCCTGCCCCTGGGGGATGAGGGGTGAGGGGTGAGTGCCTCTCTTCAGCTGGAGCTGGGGCTGAATGTGAGCACTGTTTCATATGGTGTCTTGTGAGTTTTATCTCCACATCATGCAAACACTTTGCTTTATTAATCGATTGCTGAATTGATCTTGTAAATGTTTTCAATGGGTTAAAGATGAAATCTTTTGTGAAAATGCTTCCCAACTTGATAAATTAGGGAACCTGAATAAGTAAATCAGAATTGGTCATGTAAACCAAAATAACTGCACGTTCTGTAAATGAGAAACAAAAACAGAAGTTGCTAGGAAAGCTCAGCAGATTTGGCAGCATCTGTGAAGTTAGGAATCTGTTAATGTTTAGGGTCCAAGTGATCTGAAACGCTAACTCTTATTTTTCTCAGAAGTCACATGACATTACGTTATAGTTCAACAGATTTATTTTAAATCACAAGCTTTTGAAGCAGTGCCTCCCTCATCACTTTATCTGACAAAGGAGTAGCACTCAGAAAGTTTTTGATTTCAAGTAAACTTGTTGGACTATAATCTGGTGTCATGTGACTTTGGACCTTGTCCACTGCAATCCAACACTGGTACCTCCACATCCTGATTTCTCTCCACTCATGCTTCCAGATCTGCTGTCTAACAACTTCTGATTTTATTCTCGAAGGTTATGATAGGGTTTGATAGAGTCTTCGTGGGGAAGTTGCTGTACTTGTGGAGTGTCCAGGCCCCATTGGCAATCCTTTATTTATGACAATGATTAAAACAGTAATAGAAAATACAGGGGAGTGGTGGAGTGGGTGCTTGTAGATATGGTGCCAGACAAGTGGACTGCTTTGTCCTTAATGGTGTCAAACTACTTGAGTGTTGGAGCTGCACCCATTCAGGTCACATTCCTGACCTGTCTCTTGTGGATGATAGCCAGGCTTTGGGGAGTCACAAGGTAAAGTGCTTGTACTCGCTGCAGGATTTCTGGTCTCTGACCTGCTTTTGTTTATGTGGTGAATCATAGAGATGTACAGCATGGAAACAGACCCTTCGGTCCAACCTGTCCATGCCGACCAGATATCCCAACCCAATCTAGTTCCGCCTGCCAGCAGCCTATATCCCTCCAAACCCTTCCCATCCATATGCCTCTTAAATGTTGCAATTGTACCAGCCTCCACCACATCCTCTGGCAGCTCATTCCATACACATACAACCCTCTGTGTGAAAAAGTTGCTCCTTAGGTCTTTTTTATATCTTTTCCCTCTCACCCAGAAATATGCCCTCTAGTTCTGGACTCCCCAACCCCAGGGAAGAGGCTTTGCCTATTTACCCTATCCATGCCCCTCATGATTTTATAAACCTCTATAAGATCATCCCTCAGCCTCCGCTCCAGGGAAAACAGCCCCAGCCTACTCGGCCTCTCCCTGTAGCTCAAATCCTCCAACCCTGGCAACATCCTTGTAAATCTTTTCTGAACTCTTTCAAGTTTCACAACATCTTTTTGTGAGTCCACTTGTGTCTTGTCTATAGTAATCCAAAGATGTTAGTATTGAGAGATTCAGTGATGGTGACACCATTGAATGCCAAAGGGCAGTGATTGTCTCTTGTTGGAAATAGTCGTTGTTTGGCATTTGTATTATTTGCTACCTGTCACTCCAAGACAGGACACTGTCCAGGTCTTGTTGCATTTGAACCTGGACTCCTTCAAAGTTTGAGAAATTGCAAATGGTGCTGAACATAACGATGAAGAAGCTGAAAGTGGTTGGGTCTAGGTCACTTCCCTGAGGGACTCGTACAGAGATGTTCTGGAGCTGAGATGATTGACTTCCAACAACCACCACCACCTTATGTGTCAGGTATCACTCCAATGACCAGAGAGTTTGCTCCTTGACTTCCATTGATTCTAGTTTTGCCAGAGCTCCTTGATGCCACACTTGGTCAAATGCCTCGATGTCAAGGGCTGTCCCTCTCCCCTCCTCGCTGGAATTCAGTTGCTTTGTCCATGTTGAACCAAGGCTGGAATGAGGTCAGGAGCTGAGTGACCCTGGTGGAACCCAAACTGGGTGTCACTGAGCAGGTTATTGCTGAGCAGGTGCTGCTTGATAGCACTATTACTGGCACTGCCCATCACTGTACTGAGGATTGAGAGTAGACTGATGAACCAGTAATTGGTCAGGTTGAATTTGTCCTGCTTTTTATGTACAAGACATTCCTGGGCAACTTTCCTCATGGTTGGGTCGATGCCAGTGTTGTAGGTGTACTGGAACAGCTTAGCCAGGGGAGTGGCAAGTTCTGGAGCACACATCTTCAGAACTATTGCTGGAATGTTGTCAGGACCCTTTGCAGTCTCCAGTGTCTCCAACCATTTCTTATCATGTGGAGTGAATTGAATTGGCTGGACACTGGTATCCATGATGCTGGGAACCACTGGAAGAGGCCAAGATAGATCATCCACTCAACACTTGGGGCTGAAGATTGCTGCAAAAGCTTCAGCCTTACCTTTTGCACTGATGTGCTGGGCTCTTCCAGCATTGAGGATGGGGAGCCTGCTCCTCCATTGTCCACCACCATTCGCAACTGGAAGGACTGCAGAGCTTAAATCAGATCAGTTGGTTGTGGGATCACTTAGCTCTGTCTATCACTTGCTGCTTGTTACACGATAATCCTAAATGGTAGGTTCATCTGCTTGACATCTCATTTTCTGGTATGCCTGATGCTGCTCCTGGTATGCCCTCCTGCACTCTCCATTGAACCAGGGTTGATCCCCTGGCTTGATGGTAATGGTTGAGTGGGGGATATGCCAGGCCATGAGGTTACAGATTGTGCTGGAGTACAGTTCTGCTGCTGTTGATGGCCCACAGCGCCTTATGGATGCCTAGTGTTGTTGTTGTTGTGGTTCTGTTCACCGAGCTGGGAATTTGTGTTGCAGACGTTTCGTCCCCTGTCTAGGTGACATCCTCAGTGCTTGGGAGCCTCCTGTGAAGCGCTTCTGTGATCTTTCCTCCGGCATTTATAGTGGTTTGTTTCTGCCGCTTCCAGTTGTCAGTTCCAGCTGTCTGCTGTAGTGGCCGGTATATTGGGTCCAGGTCGATGTGTTTGTTGATTGAATCTGTGGATGAGTGCCATGCCTCTAGGAACTCCCTGGCTGTTCTCGGTTTGGCTTGTCCTATTATAATAGTGTTGTCCCAGTCGAATTCATGTTGCTTGTCATCTGCGTGTGTGGCTACTAAGGATTGCTGAACTATGAAAGCAACCACCCCAACACGCACAAAAGAAGTTGCATCAAGACACTATTCAAAAGGGCCACAACACACTGCAGTACACCAGAACTGCAAAAAGAGGAAGAAGAACACCTCTACAATGTATTCGCCAAAAACTGATACCCGAGCAATTTCATCAACAGATGCCTAAGGGAAAGACAACGGAATGAGGACATGCCACAACCCAAAGGACTAGCCCACGTTAATATACATCAAGAACATTTCCGAACTGACAGCCAGACTACTGCGACCACTAGGACTCATAACAGCACACAAACCAACAGCCACTCTCAGACAACAACTCACCAGAACGAAGGACCCGATACCCAGCATGAGCAAAACCAATGTAGTGTACAAAATCCCATGCAAGGACTGCACAAAACACTACATAGGACAAACAGGAAGACAGCTAACGATCTGCATCCATGAACATCAACTAGCCATGAAACAACATGACTAGCTATCCCTAATAGCCACACACGCAGATGACAAGCAACATGAATTTGACTAGGACAACACTACAATTATAGGACAAGCCAAACAGAGAGCAGCCAGGGAATTCCTAGAGGCATGGCACTCATCCACCGATTCAATCAATAAGCACATCGACTTGGATCCAATATACTGGCCGCTGCAGAGGACAGCTTGAGCTGACAACCGGAAGCGGCAGATACAAATCACTATAAATGCTGGAGGAAAGGTCACAGAAGCGCTTCACAGGAGGCTCCCAAGCACTGAGGATGTCACCGAGACAGGGGACGAAACTTCTGCAAGACAAATTCCCAGCTCGGCGAACAGAACCACAACAACTAGCACCTGAGCTACAAATCTTCTCCCAAACTTTGAACGTCTAGTGTTGAGTTGCTAGATCTGTTTGAAGTCTATCCCATTTAGCATGGTGGTAGTGCTATACAACACGATGGAGGGTATTCTCAATGTGAAATCTCCACAAGGACTGCGCTGGTCACTCTTACCGATACTGTCATGGACAGATGTACCTACAACTGGCAGATTGGTAAGGATGAGGTCAAACATGATTTTCCCTCTTGGTTCCCTCACCACCAGACCCAGCCGAGCAGCGATGTCCTTTAGGATCCGACCAGCTTGATCAGTGGGACTGCTGCTGAGTCACTCTTGGTGGTGGACAGTGAAATTCCCCACCCAGAGGACATTCTGTGGCCTTGCCACCCTCAGTGCTTCCTCCAAGTGTTGTTCAACATGGGGGTAACGATTCATCAGCTGAGGGAGGACGGTACGGGGTAATCAGCAGGGGGTTTTCTTGACCATGTTTAACCTGAAACCATGAGACTTCATGGGATCTGGAATCTATGTTGAGGACTCCCAGGGCAACTCCGTCCTGACTGTATCCCACTGTGCTGTACCCCCCCCACACTCTCCCCGCTGGGTCTATCCTGCTGTTGGGATGTCGCATATCCAGTAATGGTGGGGTCTGGGATGTTGTCTGTAAGGTATGATTCTGAGAGTATGGATGTGTCGGGCTGTTCCTTGACTAGTCTGTGAGACAGATCTCCCAATGTTGGCACGAGCCCCCAGATGTTAGTGAGGAGGGTCCTGCAGGGTTGGCAGGACTGTTTCTGTCGTTGTCTTTTCCGCTGCCTAGGTCGATGTCAGCTGGTTCATCCAGTTTTGTTTCTTTGTTGAGTCTTTGTTGCTGTTGATGCAACTGAGGGGTCATTTCAGAAGGCAGTTGAGAGTCAACCACACTATTTCTCACTTCCTGTATCTATAGTATATTGCTTTTTAAATAGAATTTAATAAGGATTTTCAAGAGAATCTACTTAACCCAGAGAATGTAGGAATTTGTAATTCATTATCACAGGAGTAGTTAAGGTGAATAGTATGGACCCAGTTAAGGGAAAGCTGAATAAACAAATGGGAGAGAAACTAGGGAGGAAGAGACATTGATAATGTGGTCAAAGGAGGCCCATCTAGAACACAAACCCCAGCATGGAACTGTTGGGCGATTCGGCTTGTTTCCTGGGAGCTGTAAGTCAATCAGCTGTATTTACATGCAGCTGGGTGGCACGCCCTGAACGAACAGAAGCCAATCATTGGTGAAGTTGCCCGTGTGACTAAAAAGATCAATAATTCCCTGGAGTGTCAGGGGGACCCAGTGGAGCAGATTCTGTCCTGTAGTATTGAGTTGGCTGCCCCCATCAGGTTGGGATTGAGAGTTCGACAGTCAGCTTTGGGAATCAACAAGTTGGAAATTCAGCTGGGCATTTTTTTCCAATGATGTGTTAAAAGCATTGAAAGGATAGAGTCCGACCAAGCTGTGATGGTTCACTGGTAGAATTGTCACAAGTTATGATGTGAATGATCCTTGCAGCTGTGCCTCAGCTTGAGTCAGCAGTTTCAAGAGAAGTCAGAGGAATTATGAAATTATATTAAGGAACTGACTGATTGAAGAAGTTAAATTCGTTTTAAATAGCTTTGTGGGTTTAAAGGTTGACATATGAGGTGGAGTGGGGAAATAAAAGCAAAATACTAGAGAAACAGCAGGTTAGTCAGCATACTGGAGAAATCACACCTTCAGAATGGAAAGTGAAAGAAAAAGCCACATTTGACTGGAATTAGAAAATAGGAGTGAGCCTGAAGTTCTGGTGATGGCCTTCCCCTAGTTATTGGTGAACACGGTGCTGTAGTACTAAGACATTGCTATATTGGCATTCACTGCAAACATCTGCCAGGCAATGCCCATCTCCAACAAGTGAGAATCTGACCACTGCCCCTCATTCAATAGCATTATCATTATTGGTCCCTCGCAGACAAGGATGACTCTTTCCCCCATTCTCCGGGTGAGTCGGTAGGTGGCTGTACAGGCTGCAGGCTCTGTTAGTCTCTGGGCAGGTGGTGATGGTGGGAAGGGGTGTGTGTTTGCTCCACTGTACTAGGCCAGGCTAGTGTTACCATCACTGACTGTCAACGTCCTGGAGGGAGTTACCATTGACGAGAAACTGAACAGAACTGGACATATCTAATTACGATGGCTATAAGAGAAGGTCAGAGAAAGGGAATTCTGCAGTGAGTAACCCACTGGAGTTGCAGCCATCCATGCAAGTGGCGAATATTTTGACACGCTCCTGCCTTGTGCTTTGTAGATAGTTGACAGGCTTTGGGGAGTCAGGTGATGAGCTGTATGCTGCAAAGATCCTTATATTTGACTTGTTCTTGCAGCCAGTTTGTGGTGAGACCAATCGATTTTCTGCTCTGTGGTAACCCCCAGGATATTGATTTAGTGGGGGGATTCGGTGATGGTAATGAGCTTGAAGGTCATCGGGTGATGGTTCACTTATTTCGTGCTGTAGATGGTCATTGCCTGGCACTTGTAAGGCATGAATGTTAATTGCCACTTTTCAGTATAAACCTGGACATTTTTCCAGGTCTTGCTACATTTGGAAATGGACTGCTTCAGTATCTGAAGAATTTGTGACAATCCTCACTTCTGACCTTCTGGAAAAGTCTTTGATAAATCAGCTGAATATGGTTGGGCCTAGGACCCTACCTTGAGGATGTTCTGTAGTAATGTCCCAAAGCTGAGATGACAGACTTCCAACAACTATAACCATAATTTATACCATAAAGGGTCTATGGACTAGAAATATTAACTTTGTTTGTCTCTCGCTCTCAGATGTTGCAGACCTGCTGAGTTTCTCCAGCATGTTGTTTCTGATCTCCAGCATGCACAGTTCTTTTTGTTTACATCTTTTATACCAGACATTTATAATGCCCAGTGTTTTTTCTTATGGGTGCGATATTGAGGTTCAATCTATTCACTCTGGGAAAGATCCCATAGCCATCTCTCGACTAAGAGCAGTGGAATTCTCCAAATGCTTGTCAATGTTCATCGTTCAAGAGGAAAAGATTGGAGGGCAGAGTACTGTGAATTCTAGAAGTCTTAAATGTAGGCAGTTGGTGTTGGTAATACTCAGCAGGTCAGACTGGCATCCATGAGGAAGAAGATCACCAATAACTTCTCAGGTTGATGGACATTTCATTGGATCCGAAAAATGTGAAAGGTGTAAGCGATTGAGCAAGGGTTGGGAGAGATGAGAGTAAATTATTATTTTCTGAGATTAATTTGAAAATGGGAGAGAATGAAAGCTAGAAACAAAGTAGAAAGGAGCAGGACTAGGCTGTTCAACTCCTTGAGCCTGCTCCACCTTTCAGTATGATCATGGCCAATCATCGAGTTCAATACCCTAATCCCTCCCCCACCCCATCTATTGATTTTGTTTTAGCTTCAAGCACTACATCTGCTACCTCCTTGGAAACACTGTTTTGGTGTCTCAACTTTCTGTGGGACTGAATTCAACAGGCTTGCCACTCTCTGGGTTGAAGACATTTCTCCTCTCAGATTTCTTGCCTTTCTTAGAAAGGTTTGCCTCCTACCACTAAACTACGACCACTGCTCCAGCATCGGGGCCATCCTTCCTGCATCTTACCTGTCTTGTCCTGTTGGAGTTTTATAGGTTTTTGAGCTCCCCTCTTATTCTCCTAAAGTCCAGTGAATACAAGAGCGTGGTGCTGGAAAAGCACAGCAGATCAGGCAGCATCCGAGGAGCAGGAAAATCTATGTTTCAGGCAAAAGCCCTTAATCAGATTCTCCTCCTCCTCGGATGCTGCCTGACCTGCTGTGCTTTTCCAGCAACACAATCTTGCTCTAATCTCCAGCTTCTGCAGTCCTCACTTTTGTCCAGTGACTACAATCCTTACTGACTCGATTCCTCCTGATGTCAGTCCTGCCATCCCAGGAATCATTTTGGTAAACCTACACTGTACTCCCTGTACAGCAAGAATATCCTTCCTCAGAAAAGGACACCAAAACTGCACACAGTTCTCCAGGTGTGCCCTTACCAAAGCTCTGTACAATTGCATTAATTGTTCCTGCACTCAAATCCTCTCAGTATGAAGGCCAGTTCAGTTTGCCTTTGTTCCTGCCTGCTGCACTTGCTGCTTGCTTTCAGTGACTGGTGCACAGACACACCCAGGGTTCATTGAACATTCTCCCCTCTCAATTATTCAAATAATCCACCTTCCTGTTTTTGCTTATATTATGGATAATCTTTTATTTATCTGCATTATACAGCATCTTTAAATCACAATTCTATTTAAGACCATTAGAAATAGGAAATAAAAAACTGAAAGAACTGCGGATGCTGTAAATCCGAAACAAAAGCAATAGTTGTTGGAAAAGCTCAGCAGGTCTGGCAGCATCATCTCAGAAATTCTCTGGACCCAAAACATTAACTGTTTTCTCTGCACAGATGCTACCAGACCTGCTGAGCTTTTCCAACAACTTCTATTTTTGTTTCATTAGAAATAGGAACTGGAGTAGGCTGTTTGGCTCCTCAATCCTGCGCTGCTGTTCAATCGGATCATGGCCGATTTGACATTCCTCGTGTTCCTTTCCTGCCCTTTCCCCATAATTCTTGATTCTCCTATTGCTCATGGGATAATCCCTCCATACCTGGGATCATACGATTGAATCCTCTGTAATACCACCAATGAAATGATACTTTTTCTTTTAAATAAGGGGACCAGTGTCCAGATGTGGCCTTGTACAGGTGCAGTAAGACTTCCCTACTCTTACACTTCAATCTACTTGAAATAAGGGCCAACATTCCATTAGCCTTCCTGATTACCTGCTGCACCTATGTGCTAGCTTTCTGTGTAACATGTACATGTTCCCCCCACCCCCCCATCCCTTTGTGTTACAGCTTTCTGCAGTTTCTCTCTATTTAAATAATATTCTTTCTCCCTGCCAAACTGAGCAACTCTGCATTTTCCTGCATTATACTTTATTTGTCAATTTTATTGCAACTTAACTAACCTATTACTATCTCTCTGTGAACTGTTTGTTTCTCTCTCTCAACCCGCCTTTCCACGTATTTTTGTGATGTCTGCAAATTTGGCTACGTACATTCACTCCCTCCAAGTCATTAATGTTTATTGTAAACAGTTGAATCTCCTGGTCACATGTCACCAACCTGAAAAAGAACTCCTTATTCCCACTCGCTATTTCCTACCATTGAGTCAATATATGCGCTAATATACTATCTTCAACACCATGGGCTCTTATTTAACCTTTTGTGAGTTACTCTGTAGAACATCTTCTGAAAGTCCAGTTATGATACTGGTTCCCCTCATGTTTAGAATGTGTTCTTTCCATTCTGGTTAATTGCAATTGATCATCACAGAAAATTGATGTTACGGCTAAGGAAGAGACAGAGCAATTGTTTGGGGATGGTGTAGAGGGGATTTTGTTCTCTATCTGACACCATGGCCCCCTGTAGTGCAGGCAAAAATCAATACTCTATTGTCTGCCTATTTCCCATACTTAGTGACTTTTCCTTGCTGTCTGTCTCCTTTGAACTTGTGTTTGGTGTCTGCCTCCCACCACAAATTAAAAACCTTGCAACTGTCAGCTTGTGTCCCCATTATTGGACATTATTTGAATATTGCTTTTGTGATGAAGGGCTTTTGCCTCCAATGTCTATTTTCCTGCTCCTCGGATGCTGCCTTTCCAGCACCACACTTTTGACTGTAGAGCTACACAAGGCAGGTTTTATAGAATGAAGGAGAAGACAGTGAGGAGAGTGAGATGGTTTTGTTGGGAATTTAGGAAAGCAGAGAAGTGCTCAGAGAGAGGGTAAAACCTTGAGTGATAACCTTTTTAAGATGAAAAGTAATGTCATGTGCATTCTTTAAATAGACTGAATTCTTGAAAAGTGTCATATTTCTGTCATGGTACTTTTAATTAGTGCAATTTTTAGTTATAGAATGTGGAAGAGCTACAGAACTGTGGATTATGTAGCTTGCTACCACAGCATTCTCACAACCAGATTTAAAGTTCAGTGATGTTGTGTTTGAAATGAGTCGTCATAACCAGTCCAGGCCATGAAAGAATGGCAACAAAGGAAGGATACTGGTGGAAGTTAGAGTTTCAGTTGCTAAAGATAAAGCATGCAGGAGATGGCAATAGACTTAGGCAGGGATGTTTAAGATTAACTTGGGTGGAAGGGGAAGTGAACGCAATGAGCCTGTGTGACAGGAATTAATCTGTTAGAACGTGGAAGATGAATCTTGTGGCAGTGTGTCCAGTTGCCTTTGGAATTAAGAGAGGAGGAGCTGATAGAACTGTGGGTTGATATGTACTTGACCTTTTTGGTTTTGGAAAGCATTGTCCTCAGGATGTGGCTGTCACTGGCAGACGAGTGTCTGTTTCTTATCCTTAACTGTCCTGGAGTTCACTGGCTTGCTGCACCAATTCAGAGGGCAGTTCCAAGTTAACCACATTGCTGTGGGTCTGGAGTCATACGCAGACCAGACCAGGTGCACATGGCAAAGTTCCAAACCGAAAGGACATTAGTGAACCAGATGTGTTTTTATTACGTGGTTGTCATTAAGGTAATACAGTCATAGAGGTGTACAGCATGGACACAGATCCTTGGTCCAACTTGTCCATGCCGACCAGATATCCTAACCCAAACTAGTCCCACCTGCCAGCACTTGGCCCATATCCCTCTAAACCCTTCCTTTTCATATAGCCATTCAGATGCTTTTTAAATGCTGTAGCCTCATCCACTTCCTCTGGCAGCTCATTCCATACCTTGTGCATGAAAAAAGTTGCCCTGTGGTGCCTTTTAAATCTTCCCCCTCTCACCATGAACCTCTCGTTCTGGACTCCTGCACCCCATGGAAAAGACTTGTCTATTTATTCTGTCCATGCCCCTCATGATTTTATAAACCTTTATAAGGTCACTCCTCAACCTCCGCTCCAGAGAAAACAGCCCCAGTCTATTTAACTCCTCCCTGTAGCTCAAGCCCTCCAACCCTGCCAATATCCTTGTAAATCTTTTCTGAACCCTTTCAAGTTTCATAACACCCTTCTGACAGGAGGGAGGCCAGAAATGCGCACAGTATTTCAAAAGTGGCTAAACCAGTGTCCTGGAAAGCCACAGCATGACCCTTCAACTCCTATACTTAATGCTCTGTTCAATAAAGGAAAGCATACCAAATGCCGCCTTCACTATCCTATCTACCTGTGACTCCACTTTCAAGGAGCTGTGAACCTGCACTCCAAGGTCTCTTTGTTCAGCAACACTCCCCGGGACCTTTAATTCCAGATTTTTAAAAATTGAGTTAAACTTTCACCATTTGTAATTGTGGATTCAAACCCATGTTCTCAATGCATTAAGCAAGAATTCTGGATCACTGGTCCAGTGATAGTACCAAATGCATCTGTTTAATAGTGTTTGATTGACATCATCCTGTGGTTTTTAGAGGAGGGTAATGAGATGCAATGGGTACTCATTTTTGAAACTTTACTAGATTCTGGAGAGATTTTATCAGCCTTAAGATGGTCAAGTATAACTCCTCTATTCAGGAAGGGATGGAGGCAGAAAGTGAGAAAATATAGGCCAGTTAGTTTGGCATCTGTCATGGAGGAGGTGTCGATTGAGCATTAAGGAGATTGTGGTTGAACACGTTGAGTTTTCCCAATGTAATTGGGGACAGTTAGCATGGTTTAGTGAAAGGGAAATCATGTTTGGTCAACATGTTCTAGGATAAAAATGCTACAGGAAGGATAGAAAGGGAGGCAAGAGAGGAGGGGGAGTGGTGTTTTTGACAAGGGATAGTATTTACAGCTGTACTGAGGGAGGATATTCCCAGAAATACATTCAGGGGAAGTTATTTGGGTGGAACTGAGAAATAAGAAAGGGATGATCACCTTATTGGGATTGTATTATCGACCCCCTAATAGTCAGCGGGAAATTGAGAAACAAACTTGTAAGGAGATCTCGGCTATCTGTAAGGATAATAGGGTGGTTATGGTAGAGGATTTTAACTTTCCAAACATAGACTGGGACTGCTATAGTGTTAAGGGTTTAGATGGAGAGGAATTTAAGTATGTACAAAATTTTCTGTTTCAGTATGTGGATGTACCTACTAGAGAAGGTGCAAAACTTGACCTACTCTTGGGAAATAAGGCAGGGCAGGTGACTGAGATGTCAGTGGGGAGCACTTTGGGGCCAGCGACCATAGTTCTATTCATTTTAAAATGGTGATGGAAAAGGATAGACCAGATCTAAAAGTTGAAGTTCTAAATTGGAGAAAGGCCAATTTTGATGGTATTAGGCTGATTGGAGGCAGATGTTCGCAGATAAAGGGATGGCTGGAAAATGAGAAGCCTTCAGAAATGAGCTAACAAGAATCCAGAGAAAGTATATTCAAATCAGGGTGAAAGGGAAGGCTGGTAGGTATAGGAAATTCTGGATGACTGAAGAAATTGAGGGTTTGGTTAAGACTAAGAAGGAAGCATATGTCAGGTGTAGACAAGATAGATCGAGGGAATCTGTAGAAGAGTATAAAGGAAGTAGGAGTATACTTTAGAGAAATCAGGAGGGCAAAAAGGGGACAAGAGCTAGCTTTGGCAAATAGAATTATGGAGAATCCAAAGGGTTTTTACAAATATATTAAGTGAAAAGGGTAACTAGGGAGAGAATAGGGCCCCTCAAAGATCAGCAAGGCAGCCTTTCAGTGGAGCCACAGAAAATGGGGGAGATACTAAATGAATATTTTGCATCAGTATTTACTGTGGAAGAGGATATGGAAGATATAGACTGTAGGGAAATAGATGGTGACATCTTGTAAAATGTCCAGATTACAGAGGAGGAAGTGCTGGTTGTATAAAAGTGGATAAATCCCCAGGACCTGATCAGGTGTACCCAAGACCTCTGTGGGAAGCTAGAGAAGTGATTGCTGGGCCTCTTGGTGAGATATTTGTATCATCGATAGTCACAGGTGAGGTGCCGGAAGACTCGAGGTTGGCAAACGTGGTGCCACTGTTTAAGAACGGTGGTAAAGACAAACCAGGGAACAATAGACCAGTGAGCCTGACCTCGGTGGTGGGCAAGTTGTTGGAGGGAAT
Source organism: Chiloscyllium punctatum (assembly GCF_047496795.1). Classification (NCBI taxonomy): domain Eukaryota; kingdom Metazoa; phylum Chordata; class Chondrichthyes; order Orectolobiformes; family Hemiscylliidae; genus Chiloscyllium; species Chiloscyllium punctatum. Next base: position 4,276,920 of record NC_092764.1, on the reverse strand, counting down.
CCTGAGGGACGGTATGTACATGTATTTGGAAAGGCAAGGACTGATTTGGGATAGTCAGCTTGGCTTTGTGCGTGGGAAATTATGTGTCACAAACTTGATAGTTTTTTTGAAGAAGTAACAAAGAAGATTGAGGGCAGAGCAGTAGATGTGATCTATATGGACTTCAGTAAGGCGTTCGACAAGGTTCCCCATGGGAGACTGGTTAGCAAGGTTAGATTTCACGGAATACAGGGAGAACTAGCCATTTGGATACAGAACTGGCTCAAAGGTAGAAGACAGGGTGGTGGAGGAGGGTTGTTTTTCAGACTGGAGGCCTGTGACCAGTGGAGTGCCACAAGGATCGGTGCTGGATCCACTACTTTTTGTCATTTACATAAATGATTTGGATGCGAGCAGAAGGGGTACAGTTAGTAAGTTTGCAGATGACACCAAAATTGGAGGTGTAGTGGACAGTGAAGAAGGTTACTTTAGATTACAACAGGATCTTGATCAGATTGGCCAATGGGCTGAGAAGTGGCAGATGGAGTTTAATTCAGATAAATGCGAGGTGCTGCATTTTGGGAAAGCAAATCTTAGCAGGACTTATACACCTAATGGTAAGGTCCTAGGGAGTGTTGCTGAGCAAAGAGACCTTGGAGTGCAGGTTCATAGCTCCTTGAAAGTGGAGTCGCAGGTAGATAGGATAGTGAAGAAGGCATTTGGTATGCTTTCCTTTATTGGTCAGAGTATTGAGTACAGGAGTTGGGAGGTCATGTTGCAGCTGTATAGGACATTGGTTAGGCCACTGTTGGAATATTGTGTGCAATTCTGGTCTCCTTCCTATCGGAAAGACGTTGTTAAACTTGAAAGGGTTCAGAAATGATATACAAGGATGTTGCCAGGGTTGCAGGATTTGAGCTATAGGGAGAGGCTGAACAGGCTGGGGCTGTTTACCCTGGAGCATCGGAGGCTGAGGGGTGACCTTATAGAAGTTTATAAAATTGAGGGGTATGGATAGGATAAATAGGCAAAGTCTTTTCCCTGGGGTTGGGGAGTCCAGAACTAGAGGGGCGTAGGTTTAGGGTGGGAGGGGAAAGATATAGAAGAGACCTAAAGGGCAACATTTTCACACAGAGGGTGGTACGTGTATGGAATGAGCTGCCAGAGGATGTGGTGGAGGCTGGTACAATTACAACATTTAAGAGGCATTTGGATGGGTATATGAATAGGAAGGGTTTGGAGGGATATGGGCCGGGTGCTGGCAGGTGGGACTAGATTGGGTTGGGACATCTGGTCAGCATGGACGGGTTGGACTGAAGGGTCTGTTTCCACGCTGTACGTCTCTATGACTCTGAGTAACTTGCTGTGGATAACAGGGAGCCCATTAACATACTTGGATATCCATAACCTGTTTAACAGAGTGCCAAATAAAAGAATCATAAGCTTGGGGAGCAAAGAGGGCTTTAAACTAAGTTAGGGGGGTTTGGGAGTGTGTGGTGGGGGAGGAGAGATATGTAGGCTTTTTCAGATGGGATGGGCCAATCAGCTGGCGTTGTGTGCCAGTCTGAGGACAGGGACTGAGAACCGCTGACTACCTGACTCTGAAGGGAGGCTCTTTCTTACTGCAGTGACAGCAACTCAGTCAGGGGTAGGGAAAGGTGACTGGGTGTTAAATCCTTTTCTGTTCACACTGGGCAGTCTGATTTGCTGCTCCTTTGTGGATAATTGCTAATCCACTTCTCCTGTCCTCTGCTTTCAGGCCCTCCTTCTCGCTGGGTAACGAGACCCTCCAGGTGCCAATGGCCCTTTTTGCCTTGAACAGGCGTCGTCTGTGTGAGCAGCTACGCAAGAATACTGAGGTGCCAAAGAAAGCGGTAGTGCTCCTGCAGGGGGGAGATCAACTCCAGCGATACTGCACTGACACTGATATCATCTTCCGTCAGGTGAGCTGCAGTTTCAGTTACAATTGGGGGGGGCAGCTGTGGGGATAGACTGACTTCTGTTGTATTACTTTCACAACTGACAGGTGGGCCATAGTTACTTCGGATATACAGCAGAGAAATTGGCTGTCAGTCAGACAGGTGCTGTGAATATATCAGTCGTGATGTGGAGGTGATAGTGTTGGACTGGGGGTGGGGGTGGGGGAAGGGGGTGGGAATCAAAATCACATGATGCCAGGTTCTAGTCTAACAGGTTTATTTTAAATCACAAGCTTTCAGTGTGCTGTTCTGAGGTCACCATGTCTGCTTCCCCCCACTTCACCACCTGACAAAAGAGCAGTGCTCTGAAAGCTTGTGATTTCAAATAAACCTGTTGGATTATAACCTGATGTTGTGTGACGTCTGACGAGCAGTCCTTTCAGCAGGTTGATTTGACAGCTATCCAGATAATTTCGATAGAATCTTACAGTGCAGAAAGCTATCTGGCTTGCCAGGTCTGGGACAAATCAGGGCAGGTCTTATACACTTAATGGTAAGGTCCTAGGGAGTGTTGCTGAACAAAGAGACCTTGGAGTGCAGGTTGATAGCTCCTTGAAAGTGGAGTAGCAGGAATCTAGGATTTTGAAGAAAGTGTTTGTTTTGCTTCCTTTATTAGTCAGTGCATTGAATATTGGAGTTGGAAGGTCATGTTGAAGCTGTACAGGACGTTGGTTAGGCCACTTTTGGAATATTGCATTCAGTTCTGGTCTCCCTGCAAAAGGAAGGATGTTGTGAAACTTGAAAGGGTTCAGAAAAGATTTACAAGGATGTTGCCAGGGTTGGAGGATTTGAGCATTAGGGAGCGGCTGAGTAGGCTGGGGCTGGTTTCCCTGGAGCGTCAGAGGCTGAGGGGTGACCTTATAGAGGTTTACAAAATTGAGAGGCATGAATAACCAAGGTCTTTTCCCTGGGGTGGGGGAGTCCAGAACAAGAGGCCATTGGTTTAGGATGAGAGGGTAAAGATGTAAAAGGAACGTATGGGGCAATTTTTTTCATGCAGAGGGTGGTACGTGTATGGAATGAGCTGCCTGAGGTAATGGTGGAGGCTGGTACAATTGAAGCATGTAAAAGGCATCTAGATGGGTTTCTGAATAGGAAGGGTCGGAGGGATATGGGCCTAATTTATTTAGGATATCTGGTCGGCATGGAGGAGTTGGACGGAATGGTCTGTTTCTGTACTGTACAATGCTATGCCTCCATGTAGGAACAGAAGTAGGATATTCAGCCCATTGAGTTGAATCTGCCAGTCAGTGAGATCATTGCTGAACTGATAACCCAAACTCATTTTTCCTGCCTTTTCCCTTATAACCTTTGATTCCCTTACTGATCAAAAACCTGTCTATCTCAACCTTGAGTATATTTAATAAGCCAGCCACAACAACTCTCTGCAGTAAAAATCTCCACAGATTCACTACCCTCTCAGAAGAAGTTGCTCCTGATCTGTTTTAAATGTCTGGCCCTTATTCTGAGATTTTGCCTTCTAGTAGTAGACTATACCATGAGTGGAAAGCAGCCTGTTGAAATTTACTCTTAAAGCCCCATGGAATCTTGTATTTGTATATGTCAAGAAAGTCATCTCTGAACCTCCAATGTGAATATCGATAAAGAGCTCTAAACTGAGGTCTGACTGATGTCTTGAAAATGTGTTGCTGGAAAAGCGCAGCAGGTCAGGCAGCATCTAAGGAGCAGGAGAATCGACATTTCGGGCATAAGCCCTTCTTCAGGAATGAGGAGAGTGTGCCAAGCAGGCTAAGATAAAAGGTCAGGAGGAGGGACTTGGGGGAGGGGCGTTGGGAATGCGATAGGTGGAAGGAGGTTAAGGTGAGGGTGATAGGCCGGACGGAGAGTGCCAACCTTCACTCCCGGCACCTTCCCCTGCAACCGCAAGAACTACTTTACTACTTTCCAATTGCAGTAAAGGCTAATATTCCATTTGCCTTCAGTGTTGGTTCAAATCCTAGAACACGCTCACTCAGGGCATTGTGGGTCTTCCTACAGCACATAGACTGCACTGGTTCAAGAATGCAGCTCACCCCCACCTTCTCGAGAGCAACTAAGGATGGGCAATAAATGCTGACTCTTCCAGTGACTTGTATGTTCCATGAGTGAATATTTAAAAAAGAAAGTTACCTGCAGAATTTGGATGCTAACTTTTTGTGATTCAAGCACAAGGATTCCCAATGCATCTGTTCTGTAGTTTTCTGCAATGTTTCTCCTTTAAATAATATTCAGCTCCTCTTATCTTCCTGCCAAAGTGCATGGCCTAACAATATACTCAATCTGCTGAGACTTTGTCCACTTAATCTGTCTTTATCCCTTTGCAGACTGTGTCACCATCACCACTTGCCTTCCCAATTATTTGTGTCTGCTGCAAATTTGGCTTTAGTACATTCATTTTCCTGAATAAAGTCATGAATATGTTGGAAGTAACAGTGACCCCAGCACTGATCCCTGTAACCACCACCTGTTAGTTAGCCAGTCAGCTATTCATATTAGTCTATTACCTGGTGAGGGTGTAATTTGCAGGGGTGTTGACAGGGGTGATAGGTTGGTGTTGGTTGAATAGGATGGGGGAGTGGATTGGGGACCATTCGAAAGGTGGTTAGGGAACAGTTGGTGGAGTTTGTGGGCAGTGGTTTCCAGGTTGTGTGCAGATGACGGGGATGATGGTTGGGTGATTGCAAGGCAGTTGTTGAAGTTTGGTATCTTGACCTGGGAAAAAACTCAGGTATTGGCTCTGCCATGAGCATTGCAGTGAATGAGGCTCCCTACACTGACCTCCCACATCGATGAGTGTAGCTGGTAAATGATGATAGACACGATGTCATTGTCAGTGTCTAGCTATATGCTTTCTGAATAATAGTGACTGATCTGGAAAGAGAGCAGATGAGAATTCTTTCCATACTGAATGGTTGTGATCTGGAATGTGCTGCCTGAAGGAGTGGTGGGAGTACAATTCCATAGTAATGTGCAAAAGGCGATAGGGAAAAATATACCAAGTTCGGTGGAGGGTGGTGGGAAGTGGATGAATTGGACAATATTTGTAAACAGTAAACTTGTTCCTTGTCACAGGAATCTTACTTCCACTGGATGTTTGGAGTACTCGAGGCGGACTGCTATGGTGCTGTGGAAGTTGCTACTGGCAAGTCCCTGCTATTTGTGCCCAAACTCCCGGAGAGCTATGCTGTGTGGATGGGAACGTAAGGCTCCTTCTAGTTTCCAAAGCACTACTTCTGTTGCTGTTTGAGTTCACTTTGTTCCTGGCCTCTGCTGGCACTCAGTCTGGTATTGCCGCAATTCAGAAATTACCATCACTGTGTTCAAATCCCTCTGTGATCCACTTCTCGTTTCTCTCATTTGAATTCCCCTGGGTTTGGCATCTTTGGTATTCTGGGCAGAGCATCACTGCAGGAGTTGCTGAGAGTAGTCACAAGTCCAGAGTTTTTAACAGCACTGAAACAGGCCCTTTGACCCATTGTATCCATGACAGTCATCAAATAACCATCTGCTCTCATTCCATTTGGCAACTCTTGGCTCATAACCTTGTATGCTGTGGCATTTCCAGTGCTCATAAACTCTCTTAAATGTTTGTGTTTCCTGCCTCTCAACCTTTTTAGGCAGTGGGTCCCACTCTCTGGGTGAAAATCTTTTTCCCCAGATTCCTTCTAAACATTCTGATCCATAACATAAAACTGTGCCTGTGGTTATTGACCCATCTACAAAGGGGAAAGGTTCTCCATTTCCACCCTGTCTAAACCCTTCACAACCTTCTACACCTCAATCACCCTTTAGCCTTCTCTGTTCTAAGGAAAATAACCCCAGCCTATCCAGTGTCTCTTCATAGCTGAGTCACTGCAGATGAGGCAACATCTTCAACTCCCTATCTAGGGCAATCACATGGCAGTATAGTGTCATAGGCTCAATATCCTCAGCTGCTTCATCAATTATTGCTCATAAAACAATCCCTCCGTGCCATGGATCATTCTGGTGAATTTTTTTGGACTGCCTTCAATGAAACAATACCTTTTATTTAAATAAGGGGGCCAAAATTGCTCATAACACTCTAGGTGTGGTCTCACCAGCACCTTGTACAGCGGTAATAAGACTTCCCTATTCTTACATTTCAGTCATCTTGAAACAAATTCCAATATCCTATTTGCCTTGTGCTTTGACAGGGTCAGTTAGACTCAAAACGTTAGCTCTTTTCTCTCTCAGATGCTGCCAGACCTGCTGAGATTTTCAGGCATTTTCTCTTTTGGTTTCAGATTCCAGCATCCACAGTAATGTGCTTTTCTCCTATTTGCCTTCCTGATTACATGCTGCCAGTGTGCTAGCCTTGTGTGTTTTGCACACAAGTACCCCAAGTCCCATTGTGTTGCAGTTTACTGCAGTTTTTCTCCATTTAAATAATATGCTGTTCTTTTGTTCTCCCTTCCAAGTTGACTTCACATTTTCCTACATTACTGTATTTGCCAATGCTTCGCTCACTTACTTAACCTATCAGTACCGTTTTACAAACTATTTGTATCGTTCTCACAACCAGCCTTTCTTCCCACTTTTGTGTCTTTGCAAGCTTGGCTACACATCCTTCCTCCCAATCAATAACGTTTATTGTACACCGTTGTGGTCCCAGCACACAACCCTGTGGAACCTCACTGGTTACAGTTGCCAATGTAGAAAATAATCCCTTATCCACACTCACTATTTCCTGCCCATGAGGCAATTCTCCATCCATGCCAATATACAACCTCCAACACCGTGGGTTTTTATGACTTGATGTTTTGAGGTGCCGTTCTGACTGCCTTCTATAAACCCAAATAAAACACATCTTCTGGTTCCCTTCTATCTTCTCTGGTTGAGACACCTTTGGAAAAGTCTAATACATTTCCCTTTCATGAAGCCATGCGGGCTGTTTGATTAGGTTATGATTTTCCAAATGTTCTGTTATTAGAGCCATAGGGATATATAGCGCAGAAACAGACCCTTCGGTCCAATTTGTCCATGCCAGCTAGATATCCTAAATAAATCTAGTCCCGTTTGGCCCATATCCCTCTAAAAACTTCCTATTCATACACACATCCAGAGGTGCTGTATTGTACCAGCCTCCACCACTTCCTCTGGCAGCTCATTCCATACACATACCACCCTCTGTGAAAAAGTTGCCCCTTAAATCCCTTTTAAGTCTTCCCCCCCCCCCCCTCCCCCTCACTTTAAACCAATGCTGTCTAGTTTTGGACTGGCATGCCCTGGGAAAAGACCTTGTTTATTTATCCTATCCATGCCCCTCATGGTTTTATAAACCTCTATAAGGTCACCCCTCAGCCTCTGACGCTTCAGGGAAAACAGCCCCAGTCTATTCTGCCTCCCCTGATAGCTCAAACTCTCCAACCCTGGCAACATCCCAGTAAATCTTTTCTGAACCCCTTCAAGTTTCACAACACCCTTCCTACAGCAGGGAGACCAGAATTGCGCAGTGTCCAAATTGCTTACTTAGTATTTAATTTCAATATTTTCCCAACATTAGATTTTAGGCGACTTGGCCTATAGTTACCTGCTTTTTGTCTCCCTCCCTTTTTGAACTGTCTCTTCAACAGTCTTCCTATCCTCGGTTACTTTTCCAGGATTCAAGGAATTTTTGGAAAATTACAACCAATGCGTCAATTATCTCTAGCTACTTGTTGGGTATTTTTATGCTCAATACAATTCCTGATACCTCTGATACTGAAGCAGTCCAGGTGCTGCAAGGCTTAATTGATATCCAGTTTTGAACTGACTTGTTGCATGTTACCTTTGTGCCATTCAATTGCCAGGTAATAACTTTCCCAAGCAAGAACTAATCTAACCACCATCCCTTGACATTCAGTAGCAGTAGCATTGATAATGGGGGATTCAGAAATCTCCTGGGAGGTTACCCTTGACCAGAAACTCAGCTGTTATGACATGAAAACGGATAGACAGCCAAATCAAATCAGCCTCCCTGTCCCTGTATTCACAACATTGTAAAATTAAAGCATTGAATGATCCTCAGAATTGCCCTAATCAGACTTTTAAAATAACCCACACCAGACACCAAGTTTATTGCTGAAACAAAAGAATTAACAATTCATTATTAATACAGTAATTTTAACAAAGCAAAATCAAGCAACAAGATAGTCTAATTAATGTCCATGTTTTAAACCCAATCTTCTTCAATTCTAGCTCCACACACTCTTAGAGTCACAGTGAGCGATAAAAGAAAAATAGTGCGATGTAACCTGGCTTTTGTCGGTATGGTTTGTGGTGATGCCTATGTGCAATTTGCAAAATTGGATATATATAGTTTTGCATTCCACCACCTTTTAGTTATTAATAAATATAAGGAATAGTTGAGGTCCTTATGGGATGTCCTGTTAATGAGCTGTACAGTGTGGAGAAGTTGCTGCTTCAATTCTGCTGCCTGTACTGACTCCGGAGATTATCAGGGAAGCAGCGGGGGGAGCTGCATCTCTGCTTGGTAATCTTGATTAAGATAGAGGTACTGGGCAAGGATGTCATTTTCCCGCAGCTCCCCACCTGTCAATGCCTGCATGCGATTGTTGGTGTCGGACAGTTTGAGCCTGCCCCTGATGCCCCGTGCAATCAAATAGCTTACAGATATTCATGAATAATCACAAAATTCTGGTACTGAAGGCACCTGCTCACTAAGCTTGAGTGTTCGGGAGAGAAAATTGAAGACTATTTTTCCAATCATTCTGGCCTGTAATTCTATTTACTGAGCTGTACCTAAAAAGTCTGAGATTTCCTGTATGGATTTTGACTGGGACAGGCAATGAGGGATTGGGATTTGTTACTCTAATTTGTCAAACACACTAATTAATGGAAGCCATTATTTACTCTTGGCTCTCTGAGCAGATTGAAAGTGGGAGTAATTATTTATCTGCTCTGTATCATCTCCCTGTGTAATTAATACTGCAGCTGCTGCACTCTTGTTGATTGCAATTATTTGTAGCTCTAATTAATGTATTGATTAAATGGTCTCCTTCAGGTTGCATCGTTGTTCTCCCCACAAAGAAGCAAATTAGAATTCGCTATCCATTTGATTTAATAAAATCTGAGCTTTCTCTTTGTGCTGTTGATTCTGGGATTATAAAAATAATTTTGGACTCCTGTAAAAAGTGTAAGTTAGGTTCTCAGTAAGGTCTCTTTCTGTAACAACAAGTTACAGTCGCTGCTATCAACAGGATAAACACCCTCCCACTGACTCAAACAGAAGCCAAGGATAGAATCATATGTTCGTACAATACAGCCATTTGGCACATTGTGCCAGCATTTTGAGAAAGCTGTTCAGTTAGTCCCAAGCCCCTGCTCTTTCCCCCAAGGCACGCCCAATTATTTGTCCAGTTCCCTTTTGTAAGTTCCTGTTGAATCTGCTTCCCTTTCAGAGGCGACATATTTTAGATCATTTACCCAACTCTCACCTCCTCTTTGCTCCTGACTTTAATCTGTGACCCTCTCACCTGTAGAAATAGATGCTTGCTCTTTATTCTGGTAATACATGTCCTTCTTGAATAGTTAGCGATTGTCACTTAGGAACAAAGAAACTGGTGTCGGCCATTTATCTCCTCAAGCTTCTTCCTTCATTCAGCGAGATCATGGTTGATCAGTAGCTTAACCTTAGACTTGTCTTTGGCCCATATCCCTTCATAACATTGCTAAAAAAAATCTATCCCCGATTTAAATTTAACTGAACCTACATCCTCCTACCCTTTGTGTGTACAAGTACTTCCTAGCATCTCTCCTGAACAGTCTGACCTTAATTCCCAGACAATGAAGAAATTAATATTCTATGTAAACATGATTTTATTCAGATCAATCTTTGATTATTTAAAAACATTTTTTATTTTCGCAAGTGTATCTATGATTCTATGGAAACTAGAAGCTTTCTAATGTATCAGCTGAGTTACTGTGCAGACGTTGGAATCTGGTGTACTGAGTTTCAGTTCCGAGATGTTATGGCACCTCTGGAGCAGGCGGGACTTGAACCTGGGCCTCCTGCCTCAGTTGTGGGGGCATTACGACTGTACAACAAGAGCCCTTCTGGTGGTACAGGCAGAATTGCTTGAACACAGGAGCAGCTGGGATCTAAATCTAATTAGCTATGGGTGAGTTGGGAAATATTCCAGGAAAACCTCTTCCTGGGAAAGGTGAGGGGAATAGGTTAAACAATTTGCTGTCACTTCTTCTGCAGTCACTGAGCAGGTGCCCATTGAGAAACAGCAAATTGTGTAACTCAGTGCAGTCTGTTCAAAGGAGTGAGCTTTTGAGAACAGACAAAGGGGGCAGGAGGACAGAAACCAGATGAGACACTCTCAACCTTCTCTCTCTCTCTCTCTCTCTCTCTCTCTCCCTCCCCTCAAAGGATTCAAAGCCGTGACTACTTCAAAAAGAAATACTCCGTGAATGAAGTTCACTACACTTGTGATGTAAGTCTAACTAAATCTTTTGAAGTTTCTGTTTAGAAAGCACAGCAAGGGTATGAGCTAGAGTTGGATGGGAGTTTGAAAAGACTAGAGAGAGGACAAAGGATGATGCCATGGTGAGACGGGAACGCTGGGGTGAGAAAGAAAAATGGAAATTACTGGAAAAGCTCAACAGGTCTAGCAGCATCTGTGGAGAGAAGTCAGTTAACGTTTCTGATGCGGTGACTCTTCCCCAGATCTGATACAGAACTGGGATGAGAATTTTAAATTCCAGACACTAAAGAGACTGGAGCCACCATAGGTCATTGAGCAGCGTGATCGTGATTGAATCTGATTTGGTGAATGTTAGAGGTTTGAAAGAACTGACGTTGAGAGGAAGCTGCTCATCTGGTCAAAATTAGAATGGGGGGAGTATGGATGAGATCTTTGGAAAATGAACTGGGGAAAGCCAGAGAGAAATGGGTGATATTACAGAGGAAGAGTAAGCCATTTTTGGCAGGGAAATGGCAATGGATCAGAACATGAACTTGGTGTTAAACAGGATCCAGTCTGGCCAGTGAAGCAAACAAGACTTGAAAATATAGCTGGAAAAATTCATGCAGGTAAGGCAACATCTGTGGAGGGAAACCGAGGTAATGATTAAGTTGATGCTCTGTGTCAGGATTGAGCAGTTAACGAAAGATGTGGGAAGGAAGAAATGGAAGATGTGATATAACTGGAAGGGATTTGCAATTCAAATCATAGGGAATGTGGCAAAGTCAGGAAGACTTGATTCAAAGGAGCTTTTTTCTCATAAAGCTGCAATTGAACCTGAGTTACCAATGTTTTATTCATCCCCTGGAAACCTGGTGTTTGATTTCTTCTAGATCATGCAGGAGGCAAAACATAAGAACGAATAATTAATAGAAAAGTCAAGGTGCTGTGGTTGCTGAGCATTGAAGTAGGGAAGAGAAAATACCGGAAACAATCAGACCAGGTGGTAACAGTGGGAGAGAAACAACATTAACTTTCAAGGTCTGTGATCGATAACTAATTAGGAGGCAAAGGCAGTGAGTTGCAAATGAGGTGCAGAGTTTAAATGGCAGGTGGCTGGGGCAGAGACATTTGGAGCTGTTCCACAGAGATCAGCCAATCAGCACACATAGTTGAGGAGGGGTTGCTTAAGTGGGGCAGGGGCATTGGGGAAACAGTGACAGGAGGGAGGGAGGGTACCAAACAACAGAGGGAGGGGACGCTGAGTTTGGGGTTTGCAGAGAAGGCAGTTTGGGTTCTCCCAAAGCCACTCAGCTGATTGTAGCCTGGGTTCAAACATGGACAAGAGGGGAGGGGTGAGGTGAGAATGACTGCCTTTTACATCAAAGCCACATTTGACAGTATGGAAAGGAGGAGTCCTAGCAAAACTAGTCAATGGGAATCAGAGGGAACCTATTGTTTCAATTGGTTCAAGTCATTACCTTCCAAAAAGGGTTTGGGATTACTTGAGATTGGTCATCTCACCCTCAAGGCATTCCAGCAGGAGTTTCTTAGGATAGTATCCTAGACACAACCATTATCAACTGCTTCAATGACCTTCCATCCACCATAAGATCAAAGTGGCAATGTGCAGTCATCACTAAACAATGTTTAGCACCACTCATGGCTCCTGAGATACTGAAGCAGTTCATTTCCAACTGGACAATATCCAGGTTTGGACTGATAAATGCCAAGAAATATTAGTGCTGTACAGTGTCCGACAGTGCCCATCTCTAACAGCGATGGTGTTATCACTGTAGCAACATTCTGGAGGCTAATATTGGTGAGAAACTGAATTAGATGAACTATATTGATACAGTGGCTACAAAAGCACTTCAGAGTTTAGGAATCCTGCAGCAAGTAACTCACCACCTGACTCCCCAAAGCCTGACAACCCTCCACAAGACAACATTCGGAGTGTGATGGAATACTTTCCATTTGCCTGGATGGGTGCGACTCCAACAACACTCGAGGAAGCTTGACACCATCCAGGACAAAGCAGGCCATTTGATTAGTACCACATCCAGAAGATTCACTCTGACTACACTCAGTAGTAGCGGCGCTGTGTGCCATCGGCAAGATGTACGATAGAAATTCACCAAAGATCCTTAGTACCTTCCAAATCTATTCTCCCCCTCTCACCACCGCCCCCCCCCCCCCCCCCCCCCCCAAAAAAAAAAACAATCTGTAGAGGCAAGGGCAACGATACATGGGAACACCACCCCCTGCAAGTTCCCTCCAGGTCACTCCCCATCCTGACTTGGAAATATATTGCCGTTCCTTCACTGTTGCTGGGTCAAAAATCCTGGAATTCCCTCCCCAAGGGCACTGTTGGTCAACCCACAGCGGGTGGACTGCAGCAACTCGCCACCATTACCTCAAGGACCATTAGACCATTAGAAATAGGAGTGGAAGGAAGGCCATTCGGCCCATCGAGTCCACTCCGCCATTCAATCATGGCTGATGGGCATGTCAACGTTACTTACCTGGATTTTGTGTTCCACTGTCTTCTGTGGCAGAGTTCCAAAATGTCTCAACCTTTGAGCAGAAAGAATTCTCCTAATCTTTGCCCTAATTGATACCTTTTAAATGATACACGCGGCCATGATGTTGTGGGATATGGGAACATATGATGGAGAGTACTAGGTATGTAGAATTCAAGGATCCAAAGTATTCCGATATGGAAAGAGGGAGGTTGGCTGACAGCAATGATTAGGGAAGATATTGTCGTGTTGGTAAGAGAATGTTTTTGAAAGAGTAAAAATATTGTTTGCTTGGAGATGAGAATGAGAGAGAGTATAAATGCTTTTGTGACGCATACCTATTGTCACCAAACAGTCAGAAACAGAGAAGCTAATATACAGGGAAATCCAAGTTATGCAGCAACTGTAGAATGGTGAGACTGGGAGACTTTTGTTACACCAATATCCCACTCGCTATTTTTAAAATGAAGGGTGGGGAAGAGGTGGGTGGTGGTGGTGGTGGAGGAGGAAGAATTTGATCAGTATGCTTTTGGTCCAACTGATAGGAGATGTACCAGATCCAGCAACTGGGTCTTCCTCATTCCCAGGGATTTGGAGGGAATACTTGGTTAACAGTTATCATGGTATCTTTAAAGTTTTATTTAGGAATGGAGAGGTGTAAAGAACGGTATAAATTGGAACTTGTAGGTTGAAAGAGGACTGATTTCAATGGGATGCGAGGATATTGAGGCAGAGTACAGTGAAACCGAAGACTGGCAGCAAGAGCTGAAATAGGATAGCGGGTGACTTTTAATAAGGAGATATTTCGGGCACAGGCTGGTTACATTTCAACAAAGGGGGAAGCTGGGAAACCAGTGCCGCGACTACTTGGACAAGGGAGATAGAGAGCATGAAGAAACTAATAAAAGGATGAAGTGGGTGTTATTACTGATAAAGTGGGTGATATAGTTAAAAGCGCAGGCCAGAATAGAGATCATGGAGACAGCAGAGTCATGAGCTCTTGCTACCAATAAAACTGAGTAGAAGTTATGATATGAAATTATTGAACACAAATTGTAAAGTACCTCATCAAAAGGATAAGTGCTGTCCAGTTTACTAATGCTCTTTCAGGAAGGAAATCTATTGTCCTGACATGGTTTGGACTATGTCAGTCCAGACCCTCAGCAATGTGGTTGATTCTTAACTGCCCTGTGAAGTGGAAGAGCAAGCCTGTCCCCACGGAATGAGTTGGATGTTAACCTCTATCTCTCAATGTTGCTTGTTAAGTTAGTTGGGGAACACTTTCTGAATTGAAGTAGTCCTCTTTAAACATCTCTTTTAAACATGGGATCTTGTGCTTTTGAGCTACCAGGAGCTAAGGAGATGTGCAAGAGTTTTAAACCTCTAACTGAAGGCCTTGCAAGTCCCACTGGATGTGTTCCAGAGTTATATTGAACCTTTTATGATGCTACACCACTGACAGATGCTGTTCAGTCTTCAGTGAAGTGAATGTGTGTGATTCTGCATCAAAGAATTTCATTCTGGGGAGGTCTCCAGGGAGTCTGAGTTTAAAATCAAATCATGAGCCCTAGATGAATGAAGTTCAGTGCCTGACTGTTTTTTATTAAAGACTAATATATCTCTCTGTTTGTTATTATCGTGCCATGTATTTGCCTCCATTCCTTCCCCTCTTTTCCACTAATTAAAATAACCAGTCCAGAGGCTGAAGCTACTTGACAACTGGTGCTTGGGGCTGGGCTCCAGTACCTTGCAGTAATCTGTTCTTAATGACTCTCTCACAGCTGTCCTGGGTGGCTGTACCCCCTGCCAGCCAACATTAACCATTCACATACTCTCTCATCTTGTTATTTCCCTCACTGCTTCTTTTTAACATTTACGCCATTTGATCATCTTCACAGATCTCGGGTGAGCACACCCTTCGGATGCAGAGAGTGATCTCGGATCGACTCTGGTTTATGTTGAGTGGAGGGTGGGAGGCTGCTCTGGGAGAATATTGAATAGTTGAGTTTGTTTTGTCCCTTCTTTCTCCTACCCACCACCCCCCCCCCAAAAAAAAAATTAACATATTGTGTTATCACATGGTTATTGAAGTTTTTGTGAAGCTTCAATAACCAGAAACATTAACTGATCCCCTCCCTCCACAGCACCTCCCTGACCTATTTCTTGCTCCGATTTCCAGCAGCTACAATCCTATTGTTCCTTTGTTCTGCCGCTGTCTTTACAGATTTGTGTTTCTCCATAAATATTAGCCTCTCTCAGTACTTTTGTAAATCTCTCCTTCCAATCCACACTTAACCCTCAGGGTCAAGGTTTGTTTTGTATTAATTCTGATTCTGGTCTTTCAAGGCATTAATGCTGATTGACTATGACTGCACCAGGAAAGATAGGAAGAGATTCTGTTCTGTTTATTATTGAACATCAATTGCTGCTTGCTGTAATGGAGCACTGGGTTGTTTGAATGTGCTTGTTTTTTTCCATATTTGCTGATTCTTAAACTGAGTTTGACTGAAACAATGTTGGAATAATATTGATTTTGTTAGTTAACTAAGTACAGTACTGTGTTCCTATTGTCCACTCTGTACCCATGCTCTCTTGCCATCACTGCTGCCAGCCATGCAACAGAAGTAGGCCATTCAGCCCATTGAGTCTGCTCCACCATTCAATGAGATTGTGGCTGATCTGATCATCCTCAACTCCATTTTCCTGCATTTTCCCCACAACCCTTGATTCCCTTCCCCATTAAAAATCTGTCTATCTCTATTGTGAATATTTTTAATAACTCAGTCTTGACAACTGTCTGCTGTAACGAATTCCATAAATTCATTACCTTCAGAAGACATTTGTCCTCATCTATTTTAAGTAGGGTGAGGAGGAATTTCCTCTGAGCAGTGTACCCTCTATGCACCCACATTTTCTCAATCTGTCCCCCACTTTGCAGACCACATGCTCTCTCCCTGTGTACCTTTTGAGTTCCTTTAGCTTTGTAACAATTAATTAATTTCACAGATGCTGATGTTAGAGGCTGCTCACATATAGCATCTCAAGATATTCTCTGTGATTGCTGTGATTTAGCTGGCAGAGAGGCAGCATGATCTTCCACATGGTTTGAGATACAAGCCTGCATTTCCGAATAAATCCTTCAGAGAACCATTTCAGTCCAGACAGGGCCATGATGATGCAAATCGGCTCCAGATTGTGTTCCTCCAATCTGTCCCTTTGACACATTTGAATTCATTAGCAGTGATTAATTGTTGTAGTCATAAGTTGTCTTTGACTGTATTTCTGTGGAGCTGATATAATGTGATGTCGTCTGTTTTCTGTTAAAGGTTTGTTGCCTTTTGCCCAAACAAAAGCAAGATACCACAGATGCTGAAAGGGAAATGGTGACTGCAGGCGGAGAGGCAGCTTGCCCTGAATCCTTTCTGAGAGCTGGATGATCAAATTTGATAGCATTTACAGAGGATAATACCCCCTGTGGGCATGGTTCTAAAATTTAGAGAGAGGCTGTTCCAGGCATGTGGTGGTGGAAATCAGAAGCACCTTAAAGGCTGTAGTTGATTGAAATTTGCAAATTAAAATGCTTACATTGTTTGGTAAGAATATCAAGGGATATGAAGCAAAGGTTAACAGATTGAGGTACAGAGCTGGGAAGGTTTAATTCACTGGTTGGAGAGGTTCACAGATTTAAATGACCTTGTATTCCTATGAAGTGAAAATGGAGACCACACAGTGAACACGCGTAAATATGGAGGTGGTTCAGTGAAACTTGCAGGAAAATGAGAAGCCTGGACAGTGTGGATAAGGAGAAGATGTTTCCACTAGCTGGAGAAACTGAGTGAAGGATGAACCTCTAGAACTGAGATGAGGAATTTCTTCAGCCTGAGAGTGGTGAATCTGTGACAGAGAGTTCCACAGAGGGCTGTGGTGACCAAGTCATTCTCTGTATTTAACACAGAGATAGGTTCTTGATTGGTTAGGGGATCAAGGGTTCCAGGGAGAAGTTTAGGAGAATGGAAATAAGAAACATATTGGCCATGATTGAATAGAGGAGTAGATTTGATGGGCCAAGTGGCCTAATTCTACTAGGTCTAGTGGTGTTCTGGTCCAATGTTTTAGCGTTTTTGGTCTGCGCTGGATCAATGAAGGATTAGTTTACCCAGTACTGCTCCCACATTCTGCCTGCCCATTCTCCCTTGTCTCAAAATCAAATTCCCTCTTAAATGTCTTGATTGAACCTGTCTTGACCACGCTGTAAGGTCATGCAGTCCAGATATTAATTGTTTGCTCTGTGAAAATATTTTTCCCTGTCATCATTGCTTTCTTTCCCATCTGTGTGCTGTGGTTCCTTCCACCGTTAGGAAAGGCGTCTCTTTGTTCAGTCAAGAACCTTCATGGTTTTGAAGGTCAAAATCTGATGTCAGCGTTCTCTTAGAAGCAAACAGTCCCAATAACTCTGGTCTATGTAGATGAAGTCTGCTGTCATTGGAACCATTCTCCTGAATCATTTCTGCACTCTCTCCATTGCCTTTAGAAGCAGCTCTAAGAAAACCAGTGTTTCCAAGTAAACCTGTTGGACTGTAACCTGATGTTGTGATTGTTAACATGGTCCACCCTAGTCCAACACTGGAACCTCCATATCCTATCTTGTTGCACGTGTTGTAACCAGAACTGGGTGTACAGTGTGGCTGAGGCCAAACAGTGGTTTAAATAGGGCTGACACAATTTCCACGTGTTTGTGATCGCTTCCCCTTTTAATAAAGACTGTGATGCTACACAATATATAAGTCACACTCTCAGCTTTTCCTACTACCTTTGATGATCTATGCTGATAAATAGCCAGGACTTTCCTTTTTCCCCTTTTGCAATTGCCCCCTTTCTTTTATTGTCCCTTGTCATTCTTCTTTTCGAAGTGAATCACTTCACCCTTCCCTTCCCTCAAGTTAATCTGCCGCTAATTTACCATTTCCACTAATTTGTCTTCGGCTCTGCACGACTCTCACTATTCAGTTTTGCGTCATCTATAAATTTAGAAATTTGGCTGAATGATTCCTTTCTGCTCCTAAGCAGTTGGAATAATGTCAGCGTTAGATCCAAACCCAACAATAAGAGTTTGGAGCACGAAAATCTAGCCTGGCACTCTGTACAATATTGGTAGAGTTAGTATGATAAATTGATTGTTTTCTGTTTCGGGTGGAAGTAATGATCTGATGGTACCAGTTTGAAGAAGAGCAGGGTAGTTGTTGTGGACAATATTTATTCCTCAATGAACAAACAAAACAATCATTTAATCTTAAATATATTGACTGATGTGTTCCCTACATTACAGCAGGTACCACATTTCAAAACTACTTTATTGACTGTCTTAGAACACTGATATTGTGAAAGGGCTATGTGAATGCCAATCTGTCGTCATAGTTATATATTTGGGATGTTTCCCTCAGCTACTTTTTAATGCTGGGAATAACAGGGCAATGCTTTCTGTTTACAGGTGGCTGAGGTGCTGAGGACGTTGCAGCCAGATGTGCTGCTCACCCTGGTATGTACCTGTGCAGTGAGACTAGTGGGAATTAGGACAAACAAGGGGCCGGCTCACTGTGGTCAGGCTCGAGAATGTCCAGCTTGACCAAGATTCATGGAGGCTGGAGAGCAGCTTCCCGTGTGCCTTAGTGCTGTGACTTTGTACTGAACCACCTCGGAGTTGCAGGGTCTTCTCCTCTTGACAGACCAGCAGATCCATCATTGTAAATGTCCAGTTACAATGGGTGGTCTTAATCAGGATAACATTGTTGTCAGTCTGATGAATGTAAATGTAGATGCTGCTAAATGACATTATAATAAAAGGTTTGTAGGGGATGCTTTTTATATTGCTTAACCATAGCTGGGGTAAGCACTCCTGTCTGAAAGATGTGTCAGTGTAGTTATCCAAGAACTGAGACCGATTGGCCTCATCATGATTACTAATATTGTGTAAAGCAACTGATTGGATACTACTTATTCAAAGTTTGGGAGAAGATTTGGAGCTCGGGTGCTCGTTGTTGTGGTTCTGTTCGCCGAGCTGGGATACTACTTATGCTGCACTACTGCCAAATAAATCTGTTCTTATTAAGTAAAAAGAGACAAATATTTAGACTCTGCTGTTCTTTGTTATTTTTCTCATGAAAACTCCAAACCAGCTGTCGTCTTCCCCCCCCCCCCCCCCCCACCCCACCCCCACTCTGTTCCAGCAATTACTGAGACTTTAAAATGTATTCAGTAAATACAGAATTTAATGCATATTTGTTATAATTTCAGCGTGGTGTGAACACTGATAGTGGGCACACTACTCGAGAAGCTTCATTTGATGGAATCAGTCAGTAAGTGCTGTTTCATTGCCTCAACTTGTAATAGTAGGACTTCTAATGTATAATTAACTGATTTACGTTAATAATGCTTACAGTGACTCTCTTTGCAGTCTGCTAACTGGTTGCCCCATTAAAACAATTAAGATTAAGAACAGTCTATCCTGACATTAATGATACATTTCACAATTACAACTAAGATCAAAGGGTGCTTGTACTGCAGTGGTAGTGTCCCTATATTTGGAGCTGGAAACCTGTGTTCAAATCGCACCTGATCTAGAGCTGTGTGATGACATCTTTAAACAGATTGATTAGAAAATATCTACCACTGAGATCACTGCACAAACTTATGATTTTTAACAATCATTTGGGGTGGCATGCCTCACTGTTAAAAGTCGTGGGTTCAAACCTCACTTCAGACGTGAGCACTTGAATGAGGTGATGTTGCTTTGTCAAATGCTTTTTCTAAAAACATTAAAGAACTGAGGAGCAGAAAGTTCTCCTTAAAATGAGCCTTCCACCCCTTGCCAAAACATTCAAAAACAGATCAACTGTTTTAACTGCAGAATCTTACCATGCATGTTTTCATTTCTCTACATAAGTGACTGCAATTCAGACACAACTTGTGGCATATAAAATGTTTTGGAAGATCTAAAAGGCATTATAATTCCATGTTGGTTAATCTGTAAAATGTACCTTTAGCTGGTTGTACCCAAAAGTTCAGGTATTGTACTGATTATAAAAAGTAATTCCACTGATAAGGCCTGTGAGCCTTGGAACTTTGATACTTGTTTATAATGTCCTCTTTGTTTACGAGATTTATAGAATCTTGGAATTTTACAGAACAGGAGGAGGCAATTCAACCTATTGTCTATCCCAAAAGAGCTACCCAGCTAGTACTACTCTGTAGCCCTATTTCCAAAGCCTTCTAACTTCATCGCTTTCAAATATATCTCCAGCTCTTTTGAAACTCTCTGCGGAATCCCTTCCATCACTCTCCCAGGCAGTGCATTCCAAATCCTAACAACACTGAGTAAAGACGTTTCTCCTCATCTCACTGCGAGCTGTCATCCTGGCAATCTTGAAATTGTGACTCCTAGTTACTGACATACTAACTAGTGGAAACAGAACATCCTTCTTAACCCTGTCATCACGGTCACGCATGTCCTTTCAGGAAAAAGATCTGTCTGGTTTGGCCAACATGTAGTTCCAGACTCTCAGCAGTGTGGTTGATTTGAATGATCTGTTATTGAAACATTTATCTGTGCGGGAATAACTTCACCACATTGACCTCGGCCGTTTAAGAAGGTGATTTAGTGGTACTGCCTTAAGGGCTGATTAAAAGGTTGGACTTACAATAGCATTCATCTCAAGAAGGAATAAAAAATGCAGAGTTGCTAGTTCCAATGTAGACAGTTTAGGATAAGAGATTGCAAATGGAGGTTAAAGCTAGCTGGCACTGAGTTAGTGTGGTGGAAGTGTTCCCTGGGATGGAGTTGGTGTCAGTACAGCGTTGCCTTGGATTATGTTTGTATTTCCAGAAGGCTTGGTGATTTCCACTCTACAGGATGGAGCATCTGTGTTCAGATCCCCATATGCTCTTGGTTAAGTATCCATCTTAAATTGAGAAGGAATCTGCTTGATCCAGGAGTTGGAAACTATATTCTGTCATGATCACAGCTGCTGCCTTTCTAACTTCAGTCTAGGTATGAAGTCACTGTATAAAATATCAAAATTATTCATGCTTGTCACAAGTTTTCTTATGGCCTCTGAGGGAAACATTACAAACAAATTATAACATTATTGGCTGCTTTCATTGTATCCTCCATTTCCCAACTCAAGCAAATGATTGTTCCATCCATGGAAATTATCTTCAGTTTGATTTATTAAAGTGATCAAATCTGTTTTGAAGTATAAAAAATGGTCAGGGATACTGGAATAAACTTCTGTGCTATTCTTCCAATAGTAAATGTGCATTTATCTAGCTAGTTCAACAGCCTCCCAAGGTACTCCCTTTATTATCGCAAATCTATCTATCTCTGCCTTAAATCTATTCAACCACAATTTTTTTAAGGAAGGTTGTTGCTAAGACTTAAGCCCCCCCGAAAAAGATCTCCTCTTCTCTGCTTTACATACATGACTTCTTATTGAGAAAGAAAAATTAAAATTGCTGGAAAAACTCAGCAGGTCTGGCACTATTTAAGGAGAGAAATCCAAGTTAACGTTTCAGGTTGAGTGACCCTTCCTCAGAACCCTTCCTTTATTAAGTCACTATTGAGATTGCTTTTGCAAAGAATTCAACTATTCCTCCTCTACATTTTGTAATTTGCTGAAAGAGTTAAAAAATGTGTGTTGGTGAAGTACCATGGAAAGAGAGATGCATTTATAACCTGGAGAGCACATTAGTGTTTGACTCATTCAGCAAATCCTGTAGTGCAGTCACACGCACCATCTAAAAATCAATGAGCAGTCAGAATGTCCAATATATTTATAGAGATAATAAAACTTGATTAGAATGGAAGCCTTTTGTACTGAAAGGTTAACCAGCCTGGCAAAAATTGCACATTGTGAAATGTTTTATTGACTACTAATCCTTTGCCCCTTTACCCCGAGTGAAATTAGATTTCATAAATAGGCTCATAAAGTGCAGCTGCAGGCTGCTAACAAGGCAAGTGATGACCCTTGTTCCAAGCCAGTACAGAAGTGATTGCTGCTTGTTGCTGAGGTGTGCTGTATTCAGTCACTCATCTCATTTAGAAATCAACACTGCCAGTTAACAAACCAGCCTATCAGAATTAAGTTAAAAATCACAAAACACCAGGTTATAGTCCAACAGGTTTAATTGGAAGCACACTAGCTTTCGGAGCGACGTTCCTTCATCACAACCACCTGATGAAGGAGCGTCGCTCCGAAAGCTAGTGTGCTTCCAATTAAACCTGTTGGACTATAACCTGGTGTTGTGTGATTTTTAACTTTGTACACCCCAGTCCAACACCGGTTCCTCCAAATCATGACTATTATCAGAATTAAAGCATTGTGCTCTGAAAGCTGTGTCTAAGGCAGGCAGGAGTTTTGATTGTATATTACAAAACCTGTTTCATTTTTGAATGGTGTAGCTGGGTTGAGGGGCCAAGTGGCTTACCTCTGTTCCTAGTTCATAGATTGTCTTCTGCTTCCTTCCCCAGTGCATCCTTGTGGCTTCCTTCCAGCAGCATACGATTTAGCTCTCACTCCATTTTCACCCCCATCCTATAACCAAGCTGGAGCAAAGCATTTTTAACTGTGTCCTAGTTGAGATTCTGTGTTCCTGAACAGGGTGGGGTCATTCAATGCAGAATCCAACACCCCCTCACTCTGTACACTGAGTCTGCATTGGCTCCATTGACTAAAAGAAGACAATGCATTTGTACAGCACTTCCTGCAGGGTATCCCAAAGAGTTTTCACAGCCAATTAATTACTCTTGAAGACTGGTGACAGTCGTTCTACAGGAAATGTGGGAGCCAATTTGGGCACAGCAAGATCCGAAATAAGCTGACCAAATCTGTGATTGGTTGAGGTGTAGCTATCAGTCAGTACACTGCAATAAACTCGTGCTGTTCCTCCGATAGCAGGCGTGCACTTATGTAGGTTCTTTGACAGCCCCCCCCCCCCCCCAAGGCACTCCACAGCATTGGAGTATCATTGAGCTTCATGGGAGATTTTGTCAAAAGCAGTGTCTTGTGGATTTTAGAAGATTGCATGAGGAATGGCCTTTCATCAGAACACCGTTGGTCTCCACAGATGCTGCTTGATCTGCTGAGTTTTTCCTCCACTTTCTTCGAGATTTTGGGTCTGATAACTAAATAGGTGTTTAGAAATGCCTTAATCTTGGGGTGTAGTTTAAGAAAATGAGGTCTGCCTTTTAAACCAGAGGAGGTTTTATTCTTGCAGTGTGTTATGAATGTGTAAAATTCTCTAATACAGGCTCTTTAAATTTATTCAAAGCTAAGTTACATAGTTTTTTTTGCTATATTTGCCCCACATGTATAACTTATAAGGCTAAGAATCGGGAGTTGGAAAGTGTGATTTGAATGGATGGCTATGTTTTGGTAAGTTTACTGTGGTTCTAGGATTAAAGCAAGAGAGACTGCTTTTGCATCCTGGGCAGAGAATTCTAAAACTTTTGCCCCAACAGTGGGGCAACAACTTGTATTTATGTAGCATTGTAATGTGTCCAAACAATTCACTGGAGCACTACAAATCGAAGTTTGACTCTGAGCCATAAAATGTGATATAAACTCATGGGAAATAGGAATGGGATAGGACATTTGGCCCTTCCAGCCTGCTCACTGATTCAGTAGAATCATGGCTGATCCAGCGTTTCTCCGGCTCCCATTCCTGTCCTGATTCCCCGACTGATCCATGATATCTCTACTTCATTCTTAAAATATACACAAGGACCTGGTCCCCACAGCTCTCTGTGGCAAGGACTTCCAAAGGCACTCAATCCTCTTGAGAGAAGAAATTCCTTCTCATCTCAGTTTTATATTGCCACCCCTTTATTCTGAGACTGTGTCATCTAGTCCCAGGCTCTCCCATGAGGGGGAGCATCCTCTCAGCATCCTTAAGAATCTGATATGTTTCATTGAGGTCCTCCCTCATTCGTTTAAACTCCAGGGTGTCGAGTCCCAACTTGTTCAACCTTTGCTCATAATGCAGTCCCTCCATACCCAGGATCATCCGAGGGGAACCTTCTCTGAACTTCCTCCAATGAAATGATATCTCCTTGAATCAGGAGATTAAAACTGCTTACAGTACTCCAGTTATGGTCTCACTAGCACCTTGTACATTTACAGTTGGACTTCCCTACTCTTTTACTCCAAAACCTCTTGATGTAAGGGCCAACGTTCCATGACCCTCCCTGATTACCTGCTGCCCATGTGCTAGCTTTCTGTGTATCATGTACAAGTCACCCCTCACCCCCCACCAATCCCTTGTGTTGCAACTTTTTGCAGGTTTGCTTAATTTAAATAATATCCTGTTCTTCTGTTCATCCAAAATGAACGACTTCACATTTTCCCATATATTCCATTTGCAAGCTTCTTACCCACTTATTTAACCCATCACTCTTTCTCTGTATCCCCATCTCAATCTGCCTTTCCGCCTGTTTCTGTGTCATCAGGACATTCACTTGCTTCTTCCAAGTCATTTAATATTTATTGTAAATAGTTGCAGTCTCAGCCTTGATCCCTGTGGAACCCCACTGGTCACAGCTCACCAATCTGAACAAGAGTCCCTTATGCCCATTCAGTTTCCAGCCAACACAATTAGTCTGACATGATTTCACTTTCATGAAGCCACGCTGACTCGGCTTGATTAAATTAATTTTCCAAACTTCTATTCTCTCCTTAATTAATTCCAATACTTTTCCAGCAATCGATGTTCAGCTAACCTGCTTTTTACTCTCCTCCTGTTCTAAATAGTGGTTTCCCAATCTTCCAGCACTTCTCCAGAAACATGGAGTTTTGGATAATAACAACCATTCCAATCATTTTCTTTGTAGCTACGTCTTTTTGGATCCTAGAATGCAAGCCATTAGGACCAGGGTACTTATCTGACATTAGGCCCTTCAGGTCATCTAGTTACATCTCTAGTGATGGTGCAGTAAACTTTGTTTTAGCCAGTACTTAATGAACCGGCACAAATTATATACCTGAAGGACCAGACATTTATTATCACTCTGAGTCATCAATTGAAGGTGCGAATGACAAGTTGTATTTAAGGTAAAGCTGCATCATTTATGCTGTAAATAAAGTATAACAGTGATGTATATACCCCCTGCATTATGTTTTTATTACTTAGTGTTTTTGTACATTGTCAATGTGTATCTCTTGATTATCTGGAATATTTGATCAATTGTCACTCCTGGTCCCATAGGTGCCAGGTAATAAAAAGTTTGCTGTACTTAAGTTATGCCCTGTATTCTTCAGTGTTAATGTGAAGCTCAAAGTATCTTTCATTATAAATGTGTTGGGTTAGCTGGCAAAAAGCTTGGTCAGAGATGTAGGTTTTATGGCGCATCTTAAAGAGAGTAAAGAATCTGAGCCAGACAGATCTAAGGAGGGAATTCCAGAGCTTAGAGCCTTAGTGTAAAAGCATGGTCAGTTAGAATTTTAGGTGCTTAAGTGTCCGGAATCAGAGTGAAAGATTGAGAGGCTGGAGGAGATTCAGGTGCTGGGAGTGGTGTGGAGAGGGAGGGACTGAGGGAACAATCGAACTAGATCAGGGTTTTAAAATGGGAATTGTAACATTGAGCCATCAATGTAGACACCGTAGGTCAGCGAGCGGAGGGGTGATAGAGAGATGGGACTTGGTGTGAGTCAGGACATGGCCAACAAGAATTTTGGCTGAGCTTGTTTATCGAAGGGAGAATACTGGGAATATATTGAAATAATCAATTCTGGAGGTAACATTGGTGTTGGCGATATGTTCCAGTAGCAGATGAAGTAAGGGGAGGTTGGTGACAATGGAGTTGGGTGATCAGGGGGTCACATCACACTGATTATATTTGCTGCCATCTATAATCTGTTTGTATGTCATTAGGGGCACACATGGTCTAGTATGTGTGAACATATAATCATCTTTCCTAATGAGGGCTTTGTAGAGTAAACAAGGTATCATTTGTTACATCTACTTCCAGATTCTCAACAGGCCTTATATACCACAATGACTGCAGGGAAGACCAAGTCTTGAACATTTCCACCAGGCGATCTTTCCTTAATCACACACCTGATCCTCAGGATTTCCTCAGTGTGTGGTGTTTATTGAATTGAATGAAGTATTAACCAGACCCATAGGTACAATTTGTGTTGAATGTGACAAAGTCATATTGTAAATGCAGGCAGTCTGGTTCAGCCTTGATGCTGAGATCCGTCAATTGCACCTAAAACTTCAGATTTAATCTCCATTTAAGTAGTTTATCCGAAATCAGCATTCCTTCAGTCTAGGCTGATACTGTCAGAGGACACCAAGTTATAGTCCCAACAGGTTTATTTGAAATCACGGGCTGCTCCTTCGTCAGGTCTAGTGCTGTGGGCTCAGTGTCAGGTGAACCCATCAGCTTCTGACTCATATTGTGTTACAAATCTGCACAACATGAAGATGAGAATTTCTTTACTCAACAGTGTGAAGCTCAATACCACAGCAAGTGTTTAAGGCAAATAGTTAGAATGCTTTCTAAGTGGAATCTGGACAGATAAATGGAGAGAAAGGAATAGAATGTTAGGATGAAAAGCAGTGATGAAGCAGGGAAAATTGAAAGAGACTCGTAGGACATAAAGACCAGCACAGGCTGGTTGGGCTGAATGGCCTGTTTCTGTCCTGTGTGTAATTACAGAAATACATTGTGCCTTCCTGTCCTGGAGGATATGCTTTCAGGCTTGAAGTCCCCAGACAATCCTGGAATGTTGAGATTGTTCTGTCCATTTAGCAATAGCGTTTTCAACAGATTGGTATTACAGCATCTGAAGGTCACTGAAGGATTTTTACCTTGAAAGCTTATTTCTGCCCAGGGACGTGCTGTAGATAAACATAGTAAAATCCAATGATAATCAAATTAAGATATAACTGCAGCAAAATTCTGGGCAAGTTGACACTGAATGTGCTTGTTAAATGAGTGATTACAGATTGCTATGCAAATGAGCTGATCCAGGGCCAGACTACAGTGAGCTTGCTGATGAACTGATTATTATTTTAGAGTCAGGAGAAACTCCTTTTATAGGTATTTGTAGCTAGCAACGATCCTAGTGCATTAAACGTGCCAGCTGGATGTGAATTTCTGCTGTCATAGCTGCATTGAAAAGTTACGGCACGGAAGAGGCCATTTGGTCCATTGTGCCTGTACTAGCTGGAAATGTGAGCCAGCCTGATCATGCTTTCCTCCTCTTCGTCTTTAGCTCTGCAGGTTACAGCAATTCAAGTGTATATCCGTATTTACAATGTAATGAGGGTTTCTTTCTCTGGCATCTTTTTTCAAATTGATTTCCAGAGCCCCACCACTGATCTGGGTGAAAGGAATCTCTTCAACACACTTCCAATCCTTCTGCCAATTTCTTTAAATCTATACTCTCCTCCACTCTGGTTATTTACCTGCTGTTGGTTTTAGATGTTTGCACTTAGTTACCTAAAATAGGCAGTCAATGATTTGTAAGTAATTTTCTGATAGTTTATTGATGTAAGCAGTAGCAGTTTGGATCTGATTCTGTCTAATTAAGGAATGTAAATATACAGCCGTGACAAGTGGGGATGGTTCACTGATATCAGAATATAAACAAGCTGTTGGTATGGAATATGTTGGTCTTGTTAAAGTTGTGAAGGCAGCATCCTGTTGTCTAGTGAAGTGTTGTGGAGCTGTTCCCTAGGTCGTCTTTGTGTTTCATCTGGTCTATCTTCCATCTGCCTGATGAGAGCTGCTCTCTAGGGACTGCCTGATGAGAGCTGCTGCCTACAAGCTCCTCTGGACAAGAACTCTTTAGGACCTCCTCTGCCCCAAGGATCTGTTCTATTTTTTCCTAATCAGCCTATTCAGAGATGTTGTTACACACCTCTGGAGCAAGGGGATATAAAATATTCCGGTGTGTTGGCCACAAGGTAGGGCCTTCAGAACCCTGACTTGGTGTATCATATTTCTCTGCAGATTATTTTTCCTCAGTCAGTAGTCTGAACCTTTGAGCCATGGCACTGTAGTTTGTGATGTGGGTGATCATTGTCACTTTGCCTGCCTTCATCGGAGGATTAGTTTACCCTGCCAGAAAGAAATTTATGATTGAAAGAATACACTGATGTGATGATGCATTTGGTGCGAGGTAAATTGTTGACATTAGTTCATTGGGCATCGTGACCTGTTTCTTGTAATTCTTCCCTTGGTTTTCGTACATTAGAATTTTGGAAAGTTAATTACTGCTGTGACATCTGTTCAATGAAATCTCTCACTACATGGTAAATATTAAGAAAATTCAGCTTAAGGAATCTTAATATCCAACACCATTTTTAAGACAAGTGGGTCCTTCCAATGTATCCTCACTAGGCAAATCTCCCCCCACTCACCTCTGTTCTAAACGACCCCAGCCAAGATCTCTTTGTAATCTTAGATGATAATCTTCACTGTCCGCTCTACCACCAATTTTGGTGTCATCTGCAAACTTACTAACCATGCCTCCTATATTCTCATTCAAATCGTTTATATAAATGACCAAACAAAAGTGTGCCTAGTACCAATCCCAGTGAAACAATGCTGGTCATAGGCCTCCAGTCTGAAAAAGAACACTCCGTCACCACCCTGTGTCTCTACTTTTGTACTGATTGGCAAGCTCACCCTGAATCCCATGTGATCTAACTTTACGAATTAGTCCACTGTGCGGAACCTTGTCAAAGGCTTTCCTAAAATCCATGGAAACATAGTCTTCATCTCTGCCCTCATCAACCTTTTTGGGTTATTTCCTCAAAAACCTCAATCAAGTTTGTGAGACACAATTTCCCTCTCTCAAAGTCATGCTGGCTATCCCTAATCAGTCCTTGCCTCTCCAAATGCATGTAAATCCTACTTTTCAGAATCACCTCCAAGAACTTGCCCACCACTGATGGGTTTGTAGTTCCCAGGTTTCTCCTTAGTCTTTCTTAAATAAAGGCACAACATTAGCCACCCTCTGGTCCTCCAGCTATGTTTATCTCACCCATGGCACAAATATTTCTACTATAAGTCCCATAACATCCTGGGATATACTCGATCAGGTCCCAGAGATTTATCCACCTTTTATGTTTTCTAAGACCTCCGGCACTTACTCTTTCAGTAAAGTGAACTGTTTTAAAACATCAGTATTTATTTCCCTGAGTTCTCTCACCTTCATTTCTTCACAGTAAAAACAGATGCAAAATATCATTTAGTATCTCTCCCATCACCTGAGGTTCACCACAGACTCGCCTCTGTTGATCTTTAAGGTGCCCTGTGCCCCCTTTAGTTGCTGTTTTCATCTTAATGTTCTCATAGAATCTCTTTGAATTACCCTTGACCTAATGCAGCAGGGGGATGGGAACCTGAATTGTAGTTCTAGTGTAGAGGAGGTTGAGGATAGTGAGGTCAGGGATAGGTTTACAAGGTCATCAGAGAGCACCAGCAATCAGCATGTTGGTTTGAAATGTGTGTACTTCAATGCCAGGAGCATCTGGAATAAGGTGGGTGACCGTGCAGCATGAGTTGGTACCTGGGAATTTCGATGTGGCCATTTCAGAGACATGGCTAGAGCAGGGACAGGAATGATTGTTGCAAATTCTAGGATTTAAATATTTCAGCAAGAACAGAGAAGATTGTAAAAGGCGGGGGGGGGGGGATGTGATATTATTAATCAAGGGTAGTATTACAGCAGCTGAGAGAATGTTTGAGGACTCATCCACTGAGGTAGTTTGGGCTGAGGTTAGAAACAGGAAAGGAGAGGGCACCCTGTTGGGAGTTTTCCAAAGACCTCTGAATTGTTTTTGTCATTGTCGACAGCAGTAGTGCGAGAAGACTGGAGGAGAGTAAATGTTGTTTCCTTGTTTAAAGGAAGGGAGTCGGCACAACCCTGGTAATTGTAGGCCAGTGAGCCTCATCAGTTGTGGGTAAGGTGTTGGAAAAGGTGTAAGAGAGGGCATTTATAATCATCCGGAAAGGAATAATTTGATTAGAATAATTTGATTAGAGATACTCTTCACTAAACAGTGTTGACTATGTCGTGCCTCACTAACCTTATTGAGTTCTTTGAGAAGGTGACAAAACAGGTGGATGAAGGTAAAGCGGTTGATGTGGTGTATATAGACTTCAGTAAGGTGTTTGATAAGGTTCCACACGGTAGGCTATTGCACAAAATAAGGAGTTTTGGGATTGAAGGTGATTTTGTGGTTTGGGTCAGAAATTGGCTAGCTGAAACAAGACAGCGGGTGGTGGTTGATGGGAAATGTTCATCCTGGAGCTCAGTTACCAGTGGTGGGCTGTGAGGATCTGTTTTGGGGCCACTGCTGTTTGTCATTTTTCATAAATGATCTGGAGGTGGGTGTAGAAGGATAGGTTAGTAAATTTGCGGATGACACTATGGTAGGCAGAGAGTAGATGGTGCCTAAGGATATTGTGGGTTACAGAAAGACATAGGTAAGATGCAGAGCTGGGCTGAGAAGTGGCAAATGGAGTTTAATGCAGAAAAGTGTGACGTAGTTCACTTCTGAAGACGTAACGGGGATGCAAAGTACTGGGCTAATGGTAAAATTCTTGGCAGTGTAGATGAACAGAGAGATCAGTGTCCAGGTGCATAAATCCCTGAAAATTCCCACCCAGGTTGATAGGGTTGTTGAGAACACATATAGTGCATTGCATTTATTGAGAGGTTTTGGAGCCATGAGGTCATACATCAGCTGTACAAGACACTGGTATGGCCGCTCTTGGAGTATTAGGTGCAGTTCTGGTCACCACATTATGGAAAGGATGTGGAAGCTTTGGAAAGGGTTCAGAGGAGATTTACTAGGATGTTGTCTGGTATGGAGGGAAGGCCTTACGAGGAAAGGCTGAGGGAACTGAGGCTGTTCTTGTTGGAGGGAAGAAAGTTGAGAGGTGACTTAATAGACATGTATAAGATAATCAGAGGGTTAGATCGGGTGGACAGGGAGAGCCTTTTTCCTCACATGGTGATGGCTAACATCAGGGGGCATAGCTTTAAATGGAGAGGTGATAGACTTAGGACAGATATCAGGGGTAGTTTTTTACTCAGTAGTAGGGGCCTGGAATGGTCTACCTGCGACAGTAGTAGACTCACTGATGTTAAGGATATTTAAATAGGCATTGGACATATGGATAATAATGGAATGGTGTCAGTTAGATGGGCTTCAGATTAACTTCACAGGTTGGTGCAACATCGAAGGCCTGTACTGCGCTGTAACGCAGGTCGTGAAGAAGGCTAATAGCATGCTGGCCTTCACAACAAGAGAGATTGAGTATAGAAGCGAAGAGGTTCTTCTGCAGCTGTACAGGGCCCTGGTGAGACCACACCTGGAGTATTGTGTGCAGTTCTGGTCTCCAAATTTGAGGAAAGACATTCTGGCTTTAGAGGGAGTGCAACGTAGGTTCACGAGGTCAATTCCTGGAATGGCAGGATTACCTTACGCTGAAAGACTGGATTGACTGGGCTTGTATACCCTTGAGTTTAGAAGGCTGAGAGGGGATCTGATTGAGACATATAAGATTATTAAAGGATTGGACACTCTGGAGGCAGGAAACATGTTTCCGCTGATGGGTGAGTGCCAAACCAGAGGACACAGCTTAAAAATAAGGGGTAGGTCATTTAGGACAGAGATGAGGAGAAACGTCTTCACCCAGAGAGTGGTGGCTGTGTGGAATGCTCTGCCCCAGAAGCAGTGGAGGCCCAGTCTCTGGATTCATTTAAGAAAGAGTTGGATAGAGCTCTCAAAGATAGTGGAATCAAGGGTTATGGAGATAAGGCAGGAACAGGATACTGATTAAGGATGATCAGCCATGATCATATTGAATGGTGGTGCAGGCTCGAAGGGCAGAATGGCCTACTCCTGCACCTATTGTCTATTAACTAGAACCTCAAACTTTATTCACCCATTTGTTCCCTACTCCTGCCAGCCTTGTCTTTCACTCTTAACTGGAACATTAATGCCTCTGAACTCTCATTATCACACTTTTTGAAAACTTCCCACCTATCAGATGTCCCTTACCCTGCGAACATCCACTCCAGTCGACTTTTGGAAGTTCTTGTCTCATACCTTTAAAATTCACCTTACTCCAGTTAACATATTTAACTTTTATGGAAGGCTTATCCTCTTCCATAACTCTTTTAAAACTAATAGAATCATGGTCACTAGTCTGTGTTCCCCTACTAACACCTCAGCAATTAAAGTGTCACAACATTAAGGGATATGAGTCAAACGCTGAAAAGTGGGAGCAGGAGGTCAGCACATATTCGATGGGCCAAAGTGCCTCCTCTGACTCTGACACTTTGGGACATCTAACCCTGACTACTTGGAGACTGCTAATGACAGCACCTCTGCTGGCTTGGGCCACTTGGTTTAATCCCCCTGCTTCTGACTCCTTTCTCTCTGGTGGCCATAGAACTCAATTCTGCAAACATCTCCTCAAGAGGCTTTCTGATCACTTTGCTGAGATCACATGACTTAATGTAAAATGTTTAAAATTAATTTCTGATCTTTAAAGAAAATCAGATCTGCTTCCTTCACTTTAGATGCAAAGTTCTTAAATATATTATGATCCTCTATCACAGTGTCCTCATCCATATACGAAACTGCTGTGTTCAAGTTATGGAGGAATGCACAAACAAGTTCAAGAACTGACTTGTCCTACCTCTGAAGAATTGTAGGCCTTTCCCTGAACACTTCCAACAGTCATACAGAGGCATAGGTTCACTTTTCATCACTCTTTTGTTGAAATTCTTCCAAGAGCAGTTTTCATCAAGACGAATATTGCAATTCCAATGCTCTTCCTGCCTGTGTCCGGAGTTTCTGAAGTCTTTGAGTCTGTTTCCCAAGACAACAGTAAGGGGAGGGATAGCGAGGAAGCATAGCACTTGACCACAATCAAGGTGAAAACTTTCACAGTTGTTGGAGAATTGTTTTCTCACTCTTTCATAAATATCTGCATCTAGTTCCTATAGTCCTTATTACTGATGAGACTCTCAAGTCCTGTATCCACAACCTGCTTGGTGATCTTTGTGTCTATATACTCTAATTGCCAATCATTCACACAGAGAAAATCCAGTGTCTGTTAACATGGGATCCAAGAAACCTCCAGAAAGTGACAATTGTTGAATCCTGTTGTGAAGTCTGACCGAATCCCTCAGAACTGAAGAGGCCATACGGCCCATCGAATCTGTATCACCAAAAATGTACTACCCACGCTAGTCCCACTTTCCCGCACTAGTCCCGTAACGGTGAATGGTACGATACTTCAAGAGCTTATCCAAGTACTTTCTAAAGGTTGAGGTTACCCACCTCCACCTCCCAGGCAAAACATCCTCACTACCCTCTGGATGAAAACAAATCATCTTCAAATCCTGTCTAAATCTCCTCCTTTTCACTTTTAGAAATGTGTGCTCCCTTGTTGCAAATTTTCAGTACACTTAGATGGTACTAAAGATGAAGAGAAGTCAACACAACAAGAGTCGTTGCCTAATCTATGCGTTTGCTATTGGATCCGATGGACCACGGTCCAAATAATGTTCTCCACTGACTTCTGTGGAGGCAGGATGCATAGTGTTCATTAAGAACATGATCCCCAGTCCCTTTACCAGGGATATTGAACTGTTCAGCTCATTCCTAGCCATAGCTATGACATCGCTGTCCAAGTGTTGATGCCCACTGAGCAGCAACGCCCTTGTCTATTTCCTGTCGTCCATTCCATTTTTGTTTCTCTCCCAAATTCCAATCTCCTTGCTAAGCTAACTTAACTTCCTCTGGCAGTAACAGCAAACTGCCACAATCATAGTCCCAGTCCTGTTGAGATTTGACCCACTGAGCATGGAGAGGTGGTTATGGACCAGGCCAGACCCCTCAAAATATTTCAAGAAAGTAGCCCAGACCCTATCTTTGCTTGCTGTTTTAAGCCGATGTAACATGGATATTAAAACCACTTAGTTTTAAACAAAACAGAATTTATTTACAAGATTATCGAATGAAATAGAAACAACAGAATATGGAATAACTTAACTTCTTTAAAGAGCCAACAGATTATCCCAACTTAATGATGCTGTTCCAAATTGTTGCATCAATCCCCATAAACAGCCCTTGGCATCAAAGGTGAAATTGAACCCAGGGTCTTACAGGAGAGAAAGGATCAGCATGGACCTGTTACTTTCATGTAGCTGTTTCTTGGACCAGCAACCTCCAAAAACTGCCTTTGGAGAAAAAATTAGACTAAACCAAACCAGAGAGAAGCTGAGCTGGGGTAACTGGCCACTCCCCTTTCATTGTACAAGCTTTTTCTTAAAGGTTAACAACCTTTTGCCTGAGGCAGTATCTGTTAGCTGTTATCAAATTGACCCTAAAACCTTTTGACCTCAGACTTTTCGGAGTCTCTCTCTTTTACAACCTCTCTGGTGAAAAGAAAAGCCAAGGACACCATAACCTTGTTAAAGGTGCAGCATTGTCATAAGGCCCTGCCTCCTCCTGGAACTGGTCCTAATAACCCACGTGTCTGTGGACACGTGACCAGTTGATGACAAAGGCTTTTTCCTTGCCAACAAATATGATTAGTTCTCAGCTGAACAGCTTAAGGCTGTAAGCAAGATGCAGAGAAGCATTCAGGCATTCACCAGCTCAGGAACTGTCAGTTCTCTGCAGGAACAGCCACTCTAAACCTGAAGAAAGCTAGTTTAATTCTTTAACTTTTTTTTATTTAAACCAGTTTTCTAATCAACCTCCTCAAAACCTGCTGTTTTGGAAAATGTATGGGGTGATGAATTCTCAGGGGATCGATGCACAAACAGCCAAGTTTCTGATGTTGAGACTGGCTCTAATGCAACGAGGGGTATGTCGGCTTCCAAGAGATCAATTGTGTTATGGGATTCTGGAGTCAGAGGGACAGACAGACATTTCTGTGGCCAGCAGAGAAAAATCAGAATGGTGTGGTGTTTTCCTGGTGCCAGGATCAAGGATGTCTGGGAGGGTGCAGAATGTTCTCACGGGGGAGAGGGGCCAGCAAGAGGCCATTGTCCACATTGGAGCCAACGACATTAGAAGGGAAAAGGTTGAGACTCTGAAGGGAGATTACAGAGAGTTAGGCAGGAATTTAAAAAGGAGGACCTCAAGGGTAGTAATATCTGGATTACTCCCGGTGCTACGAGCTAGTGAGGGCAGGAATAGGAGGATAGAGCAGATGAATGCATGGCTGAGGAGCTGGTGTATGGGAGAAGGATTCACATTTTTGGATCATTGGAATCTCTTTTGGGGCAGAAGTGACTTGTACAAGAAGGACGAATTGCACCTTAATTGGAAGGGGCCTAATGCAGGGAAATTTGCTAGAACAGCTTGGGAGATAGTGAGGAAAGAGATCGATCTGAGACTGGTACAGCTGAGAACAGAAGCGAGTCTAAAACAGTCAGGGCAGGCAGGGACAAGGGAGGACTAATAAATTAAACTGCATTTATTTCAATGCAAGGGGCCTAACAGGGAAGGCAGATGAATTCAGGGCATGGTTAGCAACATGGGACTGGGATATCATAGCAATTATAGAAACATGGCTCAGGGATGGGCAGGACTGGCAGCTTAATGTTCCAGGATACAAATGCTACAGGAAGGATAGAAAGGGAGGCAAGAGAGGAGGGGGAGTGGCATTTTTGATCAGGAATAGCATTACAGCTGTGCTGAGGGAGGATATTCCCGGAAATACATCCAGGGAAGTTATTTGGGTGGAACTGAGAAATAAGAAAGGGATGATCACTTTATTGGGATTGTATTATAGACCAATAGTCAGAGGGAAATTGAGAAACAAGCTTGTAAGGAGATCTCAGCTATCTGTAAGAATAATAGGGTAGTTATGGCAGGGGATTTTAACTTTCCAAACATCGACTGGGACTGCCATAGTGTTAAAGGTTTAGAGGGAGAGCAATTTCTGAAGAGTGTGCAAGACAATTTTCTGATTCAGTATGTGGATGTACCTACTAGAGAAGGTGCAAAACTTGACCTACTCTTGGGAAATAAGGCAGGGCAGGTGACTGAGGTGTCAGTGGGGGAGCACTTTGGGGCCAGTGACCATAATTCTATTCGTTTTAAAATAGTGATGGAAAAAGATAGACCAGATCTAAAAGTTGAAGTTCTAAATTGGAGAAAGGCCAATTTTGACGGTATTAGGCAAGAACTTTTGAAAGCTGATTGGAGGCAGATGTTCGCAGGTAAAGGGACGGCTGGAAAATGGGAAGCCTTCAGAAATGAGATAACAAGAGTCCAGAGA
Organism: Chiloscyllium punctatum; assembly: GCF_047496795.1. Lineage (NCBI taxonomy): Eukaryota > Metazoa > Chordata > Chondrichthyes > Orectolobiformes > Hemiscylliidae > Chiloscyllium > Chiloscyllium punctatum. The sequence goes on along the minus strand of NC_092764.1, from coordinate 4,240,682 downwards.
AAGTATATTCCTGTCAGGATGAAAGGGAAGGCTGGTAGGTATAGGGAATGCTGGATGACTAAAGAAATTGAGGGTTTAGTTAAGAAAAAGAAGGAAGCATATGTCAGGTATAGACAGGATAGATCGAGTGAACCCTTAGACGAGTATAAAGAAAGTAGGAGTATACTTAAGAGGGAAATCAGGAGGGCAAAAAGGGGAAATGAAATAGCGTTGGCAAATAGGATTAAGGAGAATCCAAAGGGTTTTTACAAATACATTAAGGACAAAAGGGTAACTAGGGAGAGAATAGGGCCCCTCTAAGATCAGCAAGGTGGCCTTTGTGTGGAGCCACAGAAAATGGGGGAGATGCTAAATGAGTAGTTTGCATCAGTATTTACTGTGGAAAAGGATATGGAAGATATAGACTGTAGGGAAATAGATGGTGACATCTTGCAAAATGTCCAGATTACAGAAGAGGAAGTGCTGGATGTCTTGAAACGGCTAAAGGTGGATAAATCCCCAGGACCTGATCAGGTGTACCCGAGGACTCTGTGGGAAGCTAGAGATGTGATTGCTGGGCCTCTTGCTGAGATATTTGTATCATCGATAGTCACTGGTAAGGTGTAGGAAGACTGGAGGTTGGCAACGTGGTGCGACTGTTTAAGAAGGGTGGTAAGGACAAGCCAGGGAACTATAGACCAGTGAGCCTGACCTCGGTGGTGGGCAAGTTTTTGGAGGGAATCCTGAGGGACAGGATGTACATGTATTTGGAAAGGCAAGGACTGATTCGGGATAGTCAGCATGGTTTTGTGCGTGGGAAATCCTGTCTCTCAAACTTGATAGAGCTTTTTGAAGAAGTAACAAAGAGGATTGATGAGGGCATAGCAGTAGATGTGATCTATATGGACATCAGTAAGGTGTTCGACAAGATCCCCATGGGAGACTGATTAGCAAGGTTAGATCTCTCGGAATAAAGGGCGAACTAGCCATTTGGATACAGAACTGGCTCAAAGGTAGAAGACAGAGGGTGGTGGTGGAGGGTTGTTTTTCAGACTGGAGGCCTGTGACCAGTGGAGTGCCACAAGGATCAGTGCTGGGCCCTCTACTTTTTATCACTTACATAAATGATTTGGATGCGAGCATAAGAGGTACAGTTAGTAAGTTTGCAGATGACACCAAGATTGGAGATGTACTGGACAGCGAAGAGGGTTACCTCAGATTACAACAGGATCTGGACCAGATGGGCTAATGGGCTGAGAAGTGGCAGATGGAGTTTAATTCAGATAAATGCGAGGTGCTGCATTTCGGGAAAGCAAATCTTAGCAGGACTTATATACTTAATGGTAAGGTCCTAGGGAGTGTTGCTGAACAGAGAGACCTTGGAGTGCAAGTTCATAGCTCCTTGAAAGTGGAGTCGCAGGTAGATAGGATAGTGAAGAAGGCGTTTGGTATGCTTTCCTTTATTGGTGAGGGTATTGAGTACAGGAGTTGGGAGGTAATGTTGCGGCTGTACAGGACATTGGTTAGGGCACTGTTGGAATATTGCGTGCAATTCTGGTCTCCTTCCTATTGGAAAGATGTTGTGAAACTTGAAAGGGTTCAGAAAAGATTTACAAGGATGTTGCCAGGGTTGGAGGATCTGAGCTACAGGGAGAGGCTGAACAGGCTGGGGCTGTTTTCCCGGGAGCGTCGGAGGCTGAGGGTGACCTTAGAGATTTAAAAAGTTGAGGGGTATGGATAGGATAAATAGAGAAAGTCTTTTCCCTGGGGTTTGGGAGTCCAGAACTAGAGGGCATAGGTTGAGGGTGAGAGGGGAAAGATATAAAAGAGACCTAAGGGGCAACATTTTCACGCAGAGGGTGGTAAGTGTATGGAATGAGCTGCCAGAGGAAGTGGTGGAGGATGGTAAAATTGCAACATTTAAGAGGCATTTGGATGGGTATATGAATAGGAAGGGTTTGGAGGGATATGGGCCGGGTGTTGGCAGGAGGGTCTAGATTGGGTTGGGATATCTGGTCAGCATGGACGGGTTGGACCAAAGGGTCGGTTTCCATGCTATACATCTCTATGACTCTAGAAAAATTTGTTTGCTTCGTGAACGTCCTTGAAGAAAGGAAATCTACCATCCTTGCCTGGTCTGCCATACTTGTGACTCTACACCCACAGTAATGATAACTCTTGATTACCCTCTAAGCATTTCGGGGTGGACAATAAAATGTTGGCCTATCCAGTGATGCCCTCATCCTTGTGAATGAATTTTTAAAAACACCTTTTAACTAGGAAGGAAACAGGTGGGACTTGAACCCAGGACACTCAGTCCAGGGAGAGGGCCCAAGAAAGCCACTTTGATTCCTTCAGCAATTGCTGTTAACTGTGACTTTAATTAACAAGTCAGAAACCTTTTATAAGTGAACCAGCCACTCTGCCTCCTACAAACCACTGAAAACATCCAAAGATAGAGATCTGATCCGCACAAGAATCAAGGTTCTGTGAACAGAGACCCCTGAACAGCTTTTTCACGTTTCTCTCCACCTATAATACCCATACATTTTTTTTCTGTTTGTCTCTGTGGAGTTTACAAGGATGTTAGAGTTATAATTAGTGGAGTTGGAAGCTGATGATTCGTGATGTCTCTGTAACTGGAGCCTAATTACTTGTGATTAGTAATAACTTAAGTACAGAAGCCTGGTCTGTACTTTGTCAATCTTGATCTGAAAACCAGGCTCCCTGGGAGTTTCAAGTATTGTTTAACATCTTTAACTTTCTGATGACTTTTGGAATAGGGGGATTTGATTTTTTGTTATTATGCCAGTGAGGCATATTAATGTGCATTCGATGGAACTGAGTTGTCTGCCTCACCTTATTAGACCCCAAACAAAAGTGTAGCATGCTTATCACACTGGGAGTGAGACAGAAATGACCAGTATTCCCTAAAGAATCACCTGCTTGCTGCCCTATCATGAACTTTCTTTCTTTTTGTCTTTTGAGTGACTGTATCCCACAGTCAGGTCTCTGTTCTGTCCTGATCTCCCACCCACAGCTTCCACCCCCATAGTCCGGGAACCCCGCACTGCCCGGTTCTACCTCCTTCCCAAGATCCACAAGCCTGACCACCCTGGCCGACCCATTGTCTCAGCATGCTCCTGCCCCACTGAACTCATTTCTACCTACCTCGACACTGTCCTATCCCCCCTAGTCCAGGAACTCCCCACATACATGCGAGACAGCACCCATGCTCTCCTCCTCCTCCAAGACTTCCGTTTCCCCGGCCCCCAACGCCTCATCTTCACCATGGATATTCAATCCCTCCACACCTCCATTCGCCATGACTAGGGCCTCCAAGCCCTCCGTTTCTTCCTCTCCCAACAGTACCCTTCCACAGACACACACTCATTCGTCTGGCCAAACTGGTCCTCACCCTTAACAATTTCTCCTTCGAATCCTCCCATTTCTTCCAGACCAAAAGGTAGCCATGGGCACATGTATGGGCCCCAGCTATGTCTGTCTCTTTGTTGGCTACATAGAACAGTCCATCTTCCGTAATTACACCGGCACCACTCCCCACCTCTTCCTCTGCTACATTGGCACCACCTCGTGCTCCCACGAGGAGGTTGAGCAATTCATCGACATCACCAACACATTCCACCCCGACCTTAAATTTACCTGGACCATCTCTGACACCTCCCTCCCCTTCCTGGACCCCTCCATCACCATTAATGACGACCGACATTTTTTACAAACCCACCGACTCCCACAGCTACCTGGATTACACCTTTTCCCACCTCCCAGGAGGACCAGTTCCACCACAGAACACACCAGATGGCCTCCTCCTTTAGAGACCGTAATTTCCCTTCCCACGTGGTTAAAGATGCCCTCCAACGCATCTCATCCACATCCCGCACCTCCGCCCTGAGACCCCACCCCTCCAACCGTAACAAGGACAGAACGCCCCTGGTGCTCACCTTCCACCCTACCAACCTTCGCATAAACCAAATCATCTGCCGACATTTCTGCCACCTCCAAATGGACCCCACTACCAGGGATATATTTCCCTCCCCACCCCTTTCCACCTTCCGCAAAGACCGTTCCCTCCGTGACTACCTGGTCAGGTCCACGCCCCCCTACAACCCACCCTCCCATCCTGGCACCTTCCCCTGCCACAGCAGGAATTGCAAAACCTGCGCCCACACCTCCTCCCTCACCTCCATCCAAGGTCCTAAAGGAGCCTTCCACATCCATCAAAGTTTTACCTGCACATCCACCAATATCATTTATTGTATCCATTGCTCCCGATGCGGTCTCCTCTACATTGGAGAGGCTGGATGCCTCCTAGCAGAGCACTTTAGGGAACATCTCTGGGACACCCGCACCAATCAACCACACCGCCCTGTGGCCCAATATTTCAACTCCCCCTCCCACTCTGCTGAGGACATGGAGGTCCTGGGCCTCCTTCACCGCCGCTCCCTCACCACCAGATGCCTGGAGGAAGAACGTCTCATCTTCCGCCTCGGAACAGTTCAACCCCAGGGCATCAATGTGAACTTCAACAGCTTCCTCATTTCCTCTTCTCCCCCTCCTCACCCCAGTTCCAAACTTGAGCTCAGCACCATCCCCATGACATGTCCTACCTGCCTATCTCCTTTTCCACCTATCCACTCCACCCTTTTTTTCCTCCCCCCGACCTATCACCTTCATCCCCTCCCCCACTCACCTATTGTACTCTATGCTACTTTCTCCCCTCCCCACCCCACCCTCCTCTAGCTTATCTTTCCACCCTTCAGGCTCACTGCCTTTATTCCTGATGAAGGGCTTTTGCCTAAAACGTCGATTTTACTGCTCCTCGGATGCTGCCTGACCTGCTCTGCTCTTCCAGCACCACTCTAATCTAGACTCTGGTTTCCAGCATCTGCAGTCATTGTTTTTACCTACTCTGTTCTGTCCTGGACCTTCTCTCCTGTTCTGTTTATGTTTAACCTAAAGTAAGATAGTTGTTCAACTAATTGTGAGATCCTAGTTGGAGATGTTTTTAAAAAAATCATTCATGGGATAATGGCATTCCTGGGTTGGCCAGCAATTTATTACCCATCCCAAACTGCCCAACCGTATTACTGTGGGTCTGGAGTCACATGCGGGCCAGACTGGGTAAGGATGGCAGATTTCCTTCTCTGAAGAGCATTAGTGAACTGGATGGGTTTTTCCAACAATCAGCAATGGATTCATGAGCATGAAATTTTGGATTTTATTCAATTCAAATTCTACCATCTGCCATGCCCTGGTGCTATTTAAAAACCAGATCCTCTGAACCTTACTTGGGTTTTTAGACTAATGTCGATACCTCTGTTAATCTATGTCGGATAATACTTCCCAGCCATCACCTTCATTATCCATTAACCAATGATAATTACTAAATCATCATATCATCAGAAAATCTTTACAGTGCAGGGCGAGGCCATTCAGATTATCAAATCCTCGCTGACCCTTTGAACAGAATCCTCCCAGACCCAGGATGAGAGACATGAGAGTCACTTGCTCTTCATTGTCCAATCCAAAAAATCTGGCATTGAGCTTCCTGATTTCTTGGAAACATTCAAAGGATAGGCCATTCTGCTTCTGTCCCATAGGCGTCATTCCAACCCGCCCAGTCCCCGGCACCACCTCATAACTCCTCTTTTTGAATCTTGTACAGAAGGAAACTCTGGAACAATCAACCAATGTTTTTCACACAGTGAGTGGTTCCAAATCTGGAATGTACTCCCTAAGTGTGGCGGAGGCAGGGTCCGTTGTTGCTTACAACAGAAGAAACACTTGCAGTGTAGTTGGGAAAGTGCAGGCATGCTGGACAAATTCCGTAACTCATTGAGTGAACATTAATATAATTGAAAGACCTTATTCCCATGCTGAAACTATTTGATTCTGTTTGGCTAATTGTGTCTCTGTCAACCCTTTGAATGAATTGTGATTACTCCCACTCCCCAAGCTTTCCCCTTTTGAGCGTCAAAAATAAATCTGCTTCCACTGCCCTTTCAGGCAGCATTTTCTCACAGAATAAAGAAATAAATTCAGTTTCCCTCCTTTTGGCTTTTTTCCAAAGATCATAAACCTGACTCCTGATGTCCTTCTGGCACTGGAAGCAGTTTCTCCTTTTTTTTAAACATGCTGTCAGGATCTTTCGCAATTCTAACCACCTCTCTTAAACCTCCCGATTTTACCTTCTCTGCTCAAAGATGAATAGTCCCAGGTTCCATAGTGTCTCCACTCCTCGACCAATCAGGCATGTGTGCTCCTGCTTTGAGTTTTATTTGTACCAAATGTGGTTGTTAACTTGAAGGAAACCCTGTCTCTAACAAAGGGCCGGTGGGGTGAGAAGGGGCAGCTGTCATAGTTTGCAAGATTTATGGAGGTGATGAGGGGGATTGCTAAGATGGGATAGGGTGGGCGGTGGGTGCAGAGGGTTTGGAAAGGTAATTGTTTGTCATGGAGCAGTGTGAATTTGGTTGGTCCCCTTTATTAACTTGGTTATACTCTGTTTAATTGGTCAGTATTCAATGATTTAGCTCACTACCGCTTACGCAGATGCGATGTGGTAACCGGGCTATTCTGTCTACAGGTATTGACCTAGTTCATTGTGCTTACTTTGCTCTATTTAAACAATGAGAATAAATGGCTGATGAGAGGGTTGAAGGAGCCAGGAGACAATGTATTGCAGATTTCAGAGGAAACCTGACTAAAATAAACTCTCTTGTTTGCAGGTTTAATGTGAACAATGCTTTACTTCACCCTGTGATCATGGAATGGTGAGTACTTGATCAAAATCATATGTAAAACCCTATGACCTGTACAAACTGTGCAGGTCAAACAAATGCCATGAATCATTTTGTGCTTTTTTTTGTTCTACTTGATAAACTAGCAGGAGACTCTGGAACAGGTTCTGATAATTTTGAGTGAATGCAAGGAGAGTCCGCCTTATTAATCTAAGACTTAACTCCAAACCCAAAGTGTTTGCAGTTTTTATACACAATGGGTCACTTATAAGAATCTTAATCTGATCAGTTGGCACGATGTTGGCTAGATGCCCTGGTGTTAGTTTGCTCAGTTCCCACAATACATACCATAGACATCGTGTGTGTTTACCCAATGTCCACATTATCTTATTGTGTCCCCTAGCTGTCCCCAACTCCCTATCTTTCTTCTGCACACCTGTGATCTTTCAGTTCTGATATTTTACTGACACACGAACTGAAATGGCTTATCCCTATTAAATCCATAACTAGTTGAAACTGCACAAGTCTTATTCAATTTCTTCAGCTGTATCAATCCCCTTTGTTTCAAGTTGCAACAACCTGTATTTACATAGTATCTTCAAGATTAAACATTTCAAGGAATGTCACTGGAGCATTGTCAAATAAAATCTGTGTAACTTGATTAGGTCAGGTCTGATCAAATAAATTACTTTTAAGCATCATCTCAAAGGAAGAGAGATCAGTAAAGAAACTGAGGAGTTTCTAGGCAACTGAAGCCAAAGCTGCCATTGGTTGAATGATAGAAATGGCATACAAATGTATCTTTAGGAGCAGCAGCAGCCCATTCTGCCCCTTGGGTCTGCTCTGACCAACAATGTGATCACCAATGATCTGATTGACATTTGAATCCCACATTCTCACCTGCCCCAATAACTGCTCTTAAGTCGTGATCTTTAAAATATTGGCTTAAGTCCAGGTGAGATTTACCAGGGCGTTGTCTTACCAGGGCTGCTTTCTCATTAGAGAGAGATGACTGGTGGTGGTTTAACCCAAGGGTCATCTCGCCTCAGGTGAAGAGAGAGGTTGAGGAGGAGAGTCTGTCACGATAACCTCAGCCAGAGCAGGAATCGAACCCATACTGTTGGCATCACCTTGCATCACAAACCAGCCGTCCAGCCAACTAAGCTAACCAATCCTCTAACCACCTTTATCTTTACTTACAGCTTTACCTCTATTAAATAGTAATTTGCAGTTGAATCTTAAATGTGGAATATAAATAAAATTAGAAAGCGATTGAGAACCACATTCCTCACCAAACTGCTAGCACTCTGTTCCACGTCACACTCAAATGGAGGTGATCAAGAGGCCAGGATTGGATGATGATGCTCCTGTTTTTATTGAGTCTATCTTTTGGTTGCTGTGCTGTACTGATTATTATGGGTCGGTTAGCTCAGTTGGCTGGACAGCCAGTTTCTGGTGCAGAGTGATGTCAACATTCTGAGTTGAGTTCCCACACTGGCTGAGATTCCCATGAAGTACTTCTCTCCTCTACCTCTTCCCCTTACCTGACCCTCAGGTTAGACCACCAGGACTTATCTCGTGCTGTCTACCAGGAGAGCAGCCCTCTGGTCTAGTGGGACTATGGCGAGTTGACCTTTACCTTGTGCTGATTATATGACTGGTCTGCACCTGAACTCCAGAAAGCAGGAGCTGAAATACTAATGCTGCCGTTTGACAATTTGAAAATAAAAATAAATAGGCCACGTCATTAAAAGTGCAAAAAAGGCCCTTTGTTTGGTGGATTTTTGGATGTGGGATTTTATTTTTCAGATTCTGTGTTCCCAATCTTCAATTTTGCTACAACTATAATTTTCCTGAAGTTGGTCATTCTAAATTTGCCACGAACACGCCATTGAACTCAGTTTCATTTTGTTTAATATTTTTCCATGTCTCTGGTGCAACCAAAACAAACCAGAGAGTGATGAGAAATTTTTGCAGTGACTTGTTGCTAATTGAAAGGGTAGATTCAATAGCTTCACAAAATTGAATTGATACTTGGAATAGAAAAACAATTACAGGGGTTAAACAGAGCGTGGAAATAAATGGATTGTTTGTTCAAGCAGCCAGTACATGCCTGGTCATCACCTCCCCTCTATATTTAATACCACTTCCACAGCCTGACACAGCCCCCACTCTACCATGACCATCAAACCACATGATCAGGGTGGAGACAGCATGCCAGGAGTAGCACCAGACATACCTAAAATAGAGTTGTCACCCTGGTAAAACTTCCAAATATGAATACTTATGTGCCACATGGCATAAGCAGCAAGTGATAGAGCTAAATGATTCCACAACCAGTGTATCAGATCTAAGCTGTGCGGTCCTGCCCCACATCCAGTTGTGAATGGTGGAGGAGAAGGTTCCACAAGTACCCCCAACCTCAGTGGTGGAAGAGCCCAGCACAGCAGTGCGAAAGATAAGGCTGAAATATTACCATCAATCTTCAACAGAAGTGCTGAGTGGATGATCCATCTCTGCCTTCTCCAGTGGTCCACAGCATTATGGATACCAGTCAGTAGTCAATTTGATTTACACCATGTGACCGCTAGAAAGCACTGGATACTGCAAAGGCTATGGGCCTTGATAACATTTGGAAATAGCACTGAAGATTTGTGCTCCCCTACCCAAGGTGTTCCAGAACAGCTGTGACTAGGGATAGCGATGACCTAATGGTGTTATCGATGGCCTGTTAATGCAGAGACCCAGGTAATATTCCAGGGACTCTGGTTTGAATCCTGCCATGGCAGATGGTCCAATTTGAATTCAACAAATATCTGGAATTGAGTTGAATGATTACCATGAATTTTTGTTCGGTTGATGGAAAAAGGGGAAGGAAACGGTCATCCTTACCTAGTCTGGCCTACATGTGACTCCAGACCCACAGAAATGTGGTTGACTCATAACTACCCTCTGGGTTGGGCAATAAGTGTTGATCTAGCTAGCAATACCCTCTTCCCATGAATAAATAAAACAGAACACTGGAATCTATTTGGCAATGTAGAAAATTGTCCAGGTATGTCCTGTATATAAAAAGCAGGACATATCCAACCCAGTCAGTTACTGCCCCATCAGTCTGCTCTCGGTCATCGGTACAGTGATGGAAGGTGTCATCAGCAGGTGCAATCAAGCAGCACCTGCCCAGTGACGCTCAGTTTGGGTTCCACCAGGACCACTCAGCTCCTGACCTCATTCCAGCCTTGGGTCAAACATGGACAAAGGAGTTGAATTCCAGAGGGGAGGAGAGAGGGAGACAGCCCTTGACGTCAAGGCTGCATTTGACTGTGTGGCATCAAGGAACCCAAGCAAAACTGGGTGGGGCAGGAGGGGAAGAATCTCTCTGCTGGTTGGAATCATAAAAAAGATGGTTTTGGTTCCCCAAGTCAGCCATCTCACCTCCAGGACGTCATTGGGCAGGATCCAACATACACACACACCTCTTCAGCTGCTTCATCAATGACCTTCTCTCCATCATAAAGTCAGAAGTGGGGATGTTTGATGATGATTGCACAATGTTTAGCACCATTTGTGACTCCTCATACTGAAGCAGTTCATGTTGAAATGCAGTAGGACCTGAGCAATGTCTAGGTTGGTCTTACAAGTGGCAAGGAGTATTCATGCCATACAAATGACAGGCAATGACCATCACCAATAATGGATAATCTAACCTTTGCCCCTTGACATTTAGTGTCATTACCAGCACTGAAACAATATCCTGGGTTACCATTGACTAGAAATTCAACATATAAGAGCAGGTGGTAGGCTGGGAGTACTGCAGCTAGCAGAAAGTCCTCACTTTCCCCAGAAACAGCCCACCATCTACAAGGCAGGAGTGTGATCGAATGCTCCCCACTTGCCAACAACACACCAAAAGCTTGATGATATTCAGGACAGAACAGCTACTTGATTGGCACCCCATCCACAAGCATCCCCTCCCTCCACCACCGAAGCTCAGTAGCAGCTGTGTGTACTATCTACAAAATGCACTGCAGAAATTCATCAAACATCCTCAGACAGCATCTTCCAAACCCATGACCACTTCCGTATAGAAGGACAAGGGCTGCAGATACATGGGAACACCACCCTCTGCAAGTTCGCCCTCCAAGCTACTCACCATCCTGACTTGGAAGTTGATCACTGTTCCTTCACTGTTGCAGGGTTAAAATTCCCTCCCTGAGGGCATTGTTGCTCTACCCACAGCACATTGAACTGCAGGGATTTAAGAAGGCAGTTCACCCCCACCTTCTCAAGAGGCAACTAGGGGTGAGCAATAAATCATTGCCCAGCCAATGATGCCCACAGCCCATGACTGAGTTAAAATAAGTGCGCTCTGTTCTGTTCCCCACCCTCTCCCATTTGTCACTTGTAGGCTCCTTGCTTATGGGCATTTGCTGATGTTGCTTCTGAACAGCAAGGATTTTGTTGGGGTGGTCACTTCCCACTGCTATGGGAGTCTTGGAAAGCCAGCTTGACTTCTCTCTCAGCACACAGCTCCTCCACCAAATGATTCACAGTGGCACTCCGTGCTGCCCATTTGCCTTCAGTGATTTCGGCACTACCCCTTCTGCAGCCATGACACTCTGCCTCCCCCGCTCTAATGTATTACAAAAAAGGTCAGCTTGGATTGAAAGAGCAAAGATTCTGCACCACTTAACAACTGATCTGTCTTGTTTAGAATGTTGCTGGAAAAGCACAGCAGGTCAGGCAACATCCGAGGAGCAGGAAAATTGATGTTTCGGGCAGGAGCCCTTCATCAGGAAGGGTTCCTACCTGAAATGTTGATTTTTTTTTTTTCCCTGCTCCTGGAATGCTGTCTGACCTGCTGTGCATATTTAGCAACACTCTTGACTCTAATCTCCAGCATCTGCAGTCCTCACTTTCACCTAAAGGATACGTTTGTCAGAGTGCAAGTGGGTTTGTCAGGTTTTATCTGATTGTTTCAGTCAAGTGCTGATTCTGGGCCTGGATGAGTTAATAACATCTGTGCAGCTTGCAAGTTGAAAAATGATTTCAATTGGGGGAAAGTTTAAACTGTATTTACTATGAAACATTCATACATATTTCATGAGGAGCTGCCACAATATAGTCAGAGAGGAGATTTATCATAGTGAGGTATGGTGCTAAGTGCTGTGAAAATACAATAGATAGCAATTGAAAAGTGAGTGTGTCTGGTGTAATGCCCAGTGCTGACTCACATTGGCTCTTTGACGTCATTAATTGAATTAATCTGACAGGATGGATTTTGTTCATTTGAACTGCATGGAGATGGCAGAAATGTTCAATTTAGAGGTTCTGGAATCTGTTAAACAACAATGGTTTGCCACTTTTCAGAGAATTTCTCTTTTGTGTGCTTTGACATACTTGTAGATTGTTTGGACACAATCACAAAGGGTTGTGAACAGTTCCCATTGCACACCCAGTCATTGCTCAGTCGCTGAGTAGATTCAAGGCTGTGATCGATAGGTTTTCATGCACTTAAAGGAATTGATGTGTATGAGGTTAGAACTGGAATGTGGAGGTCAGGTAGTCTGCCATTGTCTACCTGATCTCATTGACTTGCACAGCACGTTTGAAAGGGTGAGTAAAATAGTCCTGCGATCTGATCTTGCCCTCCGTTCTCATTGCACTGACCAGGCCATTCCCAGTAATTTTATTCACCAACCTCATCTCATTCCAATCTCCTCTTTGCTTGTCAATACTGTTTACTGTAGACTGGAATCAATGATGCTGGGGCTAGATTAGAGTTGTGCTGGAAAAGCACAGCAGGTCAGGCAGCATCCGAGGAGCAGGAAAATCGACATTGCGGGCAAAAGCCCTTCATCAGGTATCAGCATTCCTGATGAAGGGCTTTTGCCCGAAACGTCGATTTTCCTGCTACTCGGATGCTGCCTGACCTGCTGTGCTTTTCCAGCACCACTCTAATCTAGACTCTGATCTCCAGCACCTGCAGTCCTCACTTTTGCCTCCATGATGCTGGGGAGCTACCAGAAGAGGCTGAAATGGATCATCCACTCAGCACTTCTGGCTGAAGATTGTTGCAAAAGCTTCAACCTTATCTTTTGTGCTGATGTGCTGGGCTCTAACATCATCGAGGATGGGGATATTTGTGAAGCCTTCTCCACTGAGTTGTTTAATTATCCACCACCATTCACAACTGGATGTAGCAGGACTGGAGAGCTTAGATCTGATAAGTTGGTTTGGGATCGCTTAGCTCTGTCTGTCACTTGCTGCTTATGCTGTTTGGCAAGTAGTCCTATTTGGTAGCTTCACCTTCAGGTATGCCTGGTGCTGCTCCTGGCATGCTCTCCTGCACTCTGCAATGAACCAGGGTTGACCCCCTGGCTTGATGGGAATGGTTGAGTGGGGGATATGCCAAGCCATGAGGTTACAGATTGTGCTGGAGTACAGTCCTGCTGCTGTTGATGGCCCACAGTGCCTCATGGATGTCCAGTATTGAGTTGCTAGATCGGTTTGAGGCTGCAGATTGGAGAATGAATTGTTTGGAAACTGGCACCAAAATATTGTTTTGTGAAACCTGGGACTGGTGACCCAGAATATTTCATTGATTTTCAATGGACTGGTGAACAAACACCAAATACAGAACTGTGTTACCTGGTAACACCACCAGCGATCCAAGCTGAGCTGAGAATCGAGAATCTCCTACCCCCCCCCCCCCCCCCCCCCCCACCCCCAAACTGCATTGTGGCATTTGTTAGACTCTGAAAGGGAAAACCTCAGGGCATACAGCTCAGAAACAGACCCTTTGGTCCAACTCGTCTATGCCAGCCAGGTTTCCCAAACTAAACTAGTCCCACATACCTGTGTTTGGTCCATATTCCTCTAAACCTTTCCTACTCTGTACTTATCTAAATGTCTTTTCAATGTTGTAACTGTACCTACATCTACCACTTCCTCTGGCAGGTCATTCACATATGAACCACCCTCTGTGTGAAAAGATTGCCCCTTAGGTCCCTTTTAAAATCTCTTCTCTCTCTCTCTCTTCACCCCCCCCCCTTAAACATATGCCTCTCACCACCAGCTTCTCATGGGCAATAAATACTGGCTGGCCCACATCCCACAGAATGAATAAATTTTAGAAAAAATGTTTTGACCCATCTTTAGGACCTGTCTGGAGTCTATACCCAAAATTGACACAGCAAATAGAGACTGTTTGGCATATCCTTTTAGTAGTAGCAAATTCTTGATTCAAATTCCATCTAGTGCTTCCCTGGCTCTACCTGTACCACTGTACATTGCTATGCTGCAAATTTTTTATCTATTCTTTTCTTAAAAGATACAATGCTCCCTGTGTGAACCATTCCCAGAGGCAAAATGTTCCATGCTGTAACAGCTGTGTAGACTAATTTCTCAAACACATTTCTTGCTTTCAGGGAGAATTTTAAATCAATGACCTGCTCTCTCTTTCCAATATTTGGTTTGTTTTAGATTTCCAACAATGTTCTTTTTAGCTCTCTTATCTTTATTCTGGCATCACTTTACTCTCATCAAACAGAATCTAATTTCGGTGCACCTTGGATATGAAATTTCATCTCGGCTGCATTGATTCTGGGATATTTCAAGCTTTCAATAGAGCTTGGGATTGGAAGGAAAGAAATTGAATCAAAATGAAAGTGCTTTAATATTGGCACCTGCTTAGCTGAGATTGTTTCTGGCCACATGTAATGCAACCTGGTATTGCAGCCTCAAGAGCTAACTCATATCTAATAACATGAGAGGAGTGAGGGACTGTCATTGCAGGAGAATGAGGCAGACAGTGAAATATCAGACAATTGATAATGTTTGATGTGCACCTTTTGCAATGAGATCTCTTTGATTCTTACTTGAGTGTCTGTCACCCAGAGTTTCTCTGACCACATTATTAAGAGTCAGTTTCTTGCTGAGTTATGTTTTCATGGGTTCTGGTACTTATATTTCATGCATTGACTGAGACAGTATACATCGGCTATTCAACAACAGGTCCATCAGGAATGTCAAGGCAATGATATAAAGCAGCTTTTCTACCACAGGTCTACTACCTTCCTTAGCGTTGGCTCACTGAAGCTAATTATAAATCATAGGCGAAAGTGAGGACTGCAGATGCTGGAGATCAGAGTTGGAAAAGCACAGCAGATCAGGCAGCATCCAAGGAGCAGGAGAATCAACCTTTGGGCAAAAGCCATTCATCAGGAATATAATTGGGAGAGGGTGGGGCTGGGGGGAAGGTGGATGGAAGTGGGAGTAATTATGATAGGTCAGAGAGGAATATGGAATGGATAGGTGGGAAGGAAGATGGACAGGTGATGAGGAAATCGCGGAGGGAATGATCTTTACTGGAAATGGATAGGGGAGGGAAGGGAAATATATCTCTGGTGGTGGGGTCCGTTTGTAGGTGGTGGAGATGCACCTACACAAAAAATGGGATCTACGAAACTGCCAATAAAGTGACTGCTCCTGTCCTGCTTCAAACTTCCACCCTGTAGTGACAATTAAGGAGGCTTAGCGGGCAGAGTTTATTGTGGTAGCTATTACAAAGGAGAAAGTGCTAGTAAAGCTAAAAGGTCTAAAAATCGATAAATCTCCTGGCCCCGATGGGCTACATTCTAGAGTTCTGAGGAAGGTGGCTGAGGAAATAACTGAGGTATAGGTTGTGATCTTTCAAAAGTCACTGGAGTCAGGGAAAGTCCTAGATGATTGGGAAACCGCTGTTGTTAACCCCCTTGTTCAAGAAAGGATCAAGTCAAAATTATACACTGATTAGCCTAACCTTAGTTGTAGGTAAAATTCTAGAATCCATCGTTAAGGATGAGGTTTCCAAATTCTTGGAAGTGCAGGGTCGGATTAGAACAAGTCAGCATGGATTTAGTAACAGGAGGTCGTGCCTGACAAACCTGAGAGAATTCTTTGAAGAGGTAACAAATAGGTAAGACCAGGGAAACCCAGTGGATGAGGTCTATGTAGACTTCCAAAAGGCCTTTGATAAGGTGCCACACGGGAGGCTGCTGAGTAAGGTGAGGGCCCATGGTGTTCGAGGTGAGCTACTGGTATGGATTGAGGATTGGCTGTCTGACAAAAGGCAGAGAGTTGGATAAAAGGTTCTTTTTCGGAATGACAAGCGGTGTCCTGTAGGGTTCAGTGTTGGGGCCGCAGCTGTTCACATTATATATTAATGATCTGGATGAAGGGACTGGGGGCATTCTGGCAAAGATCGCTGATGATACAAAGTTAGGTGGACAGGCAGGTAGTACTGAGGTGGTGGGGAGGCTTCAGAAAGATTTGGAGAGTTTGGGAGAGTGGTCCAGAAAATGGCTGATGAAATTCAACGTCCGCAAATGCGAGGTCTTGCACTTTGGAAAAATGAATACAGGCTTGGACTATTTTCTAAACGGTGAGAAAATTCATGAAACCAAAATACAAAGCCAAATCTAGGAGTACTAGTATAGGATTCTCTAAAGATTGATTTGCAGGTTGAGTCTGAGATTAAGAAAGTGAATGTAACTTTGTCATTTATCTCGAGGGTTGGAATATAAAAGCAGCGATGTGCTCGAGACTCTACAAAGCTCTAGTTAGGCCCCATTTAGAATACTGTGTCCAATTTTGGGCCCCACACCTATAGAAGGGCATACTGGCACTGGAGCGTGTCTGGCAGAGATTCACATGATCCCTGGAATGGTAGGCCTAATATACAAAATACGGCTGAGGATCCTGGGATTGTATTCATTTGAGTTTAGAAGGTTGAGGGGAGATCTAGTAGAAACTTACAAGATAATGCATGGCTTAGAAAGGGTGGATGCTGGGAAGTTGCTCCCCTTAGGCAGGGATACTAGGACCCATGGGCATGGCCTTAAAATTAGAGGGGGTCAATTTAGAAGGGAAATGAGACATTTCTTCAGCTAGAGAATGGTGGACCTTTGGAATTCATTGCCACGGAGCGCAGTGGAGGCTGAGACGTTGGGTGTCTTCAAGGCAGAGATTGATAAATTCTTGAACTTGATGGGCCGGATGGCCTTGTTTCCACTCCTGTGTCTTATAGACAAACTCTCCTCAATGATCTCTCTTTCTGCAGCTGTGATCCTATACCTGATTAACAATGCCACTTCCCCACCTCTTTTACCTGCCCTGCGTCCCCGTTCCTTTTTTAAACATCAAAACTCTGGAACATCTAACAACCGTACCTGCCATTGCGATATCCAACTCTCTATAATGGCCACAATTTCATTGTTCCAAGTACTGATCCATGCTCTAAGCTCAACACCATTATTCCCTTATTCCTGATACTAGCATTAAAATACACCCACTTCAACCCACTACACTGACTGCACCTTTGCCCTAATAAGTGCCTATTGCCCCCTCACAGACTCTTGATCTGTGAAATATGGGCATCACTGCCCACCTTGATAGCCCTGGCGAAGGTGGTCATGAGCTGCCTTTGTGAATTATTGCATTCCTTGGGGTGTAGATATGTACATTGTACTGTTAAGGAAGGAATTCTAGGAATTTGACCCAGCAACAGTGAATATTTCCTAGTCAGGGTAGTGAATGGCTGCAGGAGAACATCTCGGTGGGGGTGTTCCCATATGTTGGCTGCACTTGTCCTTCTAGACTGTAATACACTTGTATTTCAAAGGAGTCTTGGTGAGTTGCCAGAGTGCATCTTGTAGACGGTGCATACTGCTGCACCAGTGACTCAGCCTGGGCGTTAGTGAAGTTTGAATATGCTGGGTGGTGTTGAACTTCCTGAGGGGTGTTGAAGCTGCACCCATTCTGGTGAGTGGGGAATATTAGTGAAAAGCCTCTGGTTGCATTTCATTGACAGGCATGTTCATTCCTTGACATAGTGACTCTCAGATCTACTTCAAGTTGAAGACTGTTTGTTTGTTTCTTGTCATACTTCTGGCTCGCAGTCTTCTGTTTCTTCCCAGTGTGATTACCTCCTTCAGATGGGGTTAAGTCAAATATTTTGAGTCTTGCTTACTCATTTCTATTCTTGGGGTACATCACATCTGTCAAAAGGTAAGTCTGTGTCAGTGATCAAAAATGACCAATGGCATTACTCCGTGCCAGTATTCTCAGCTGGCCTTGTGTGATAATGTGAGCAGAGTATAAGAAGAACAACTTTACACGTAATATCTTAACCTTAATGATCCTAGGGCATTTTAATTGAAAGTGATAATGTTGAATAAAATCAGAGTAAATGAGAATATCATTTATAAATATAAAGAGAACTGACTATTTAAGAAAATTCAGGAATAATTTAGGCTAGTACAATTGCAATATTTAAAAGGCATTTGGATGGGTATATGAATAGGAAGGGTTTGGAGGGATATGGGCCGGGTGCTGGCAGGTGGGACTAGATTGGGTTGGGATATCTGGTCGGCATGGACAGGTTGGACCGAAGGGTCTGTTTCCATGCTGTACATCTCTGACCCTGACTTCAAGTGATACTTACACATCATAAAGCTGTTTCGACCAACAGCTGTGATCCTCAATAAAATCACAAATGTCTTTAAAAGAAACTGTATTAAATAAAATTAAAATTGAAATGAAACTAGTAGTAACTGGTGCACCTTAACCCACCACAGCTAAATACAGCAGTACCCTAAAATCTTATTTCCTACTCTCGAGCGCACCAATGGACACTTATGGTTATTGCCACAACCCTCTGTTTTAAGTTAGTCATCTCTGCCAACCAGCATCCCAATCTGGCCTACTCCCATTTGTCAGCACTTGGCCCATATCCCTCCAAACCGGTCCTATTCACGTACCCATAGATACCTTTTAAATGTTGTAACAGTACAAGCTGCCGCCTCCACCTCTGGCAGCTCATTCCACACTCTCTCCACCCTCTGTGAAAAGGTTACCCCTCGGATCCTTTTCCAAATCTTTCCACTCTCACCTTAAACCTATATCTTTTAGTTTTGGACTCCCCCAGCCTAGGGAAAAGGCCTTGACTATTAACCTACCCATGTCTCGTGATTTTATAAACCTCTTTATAAAACCCTCAGCCTCCGACGCTCCAGGGAAAACAGCCCCAGCCTATTTAGCCTCTCCTTAAGCTCAAACCCTCCATCCTGGCAACATCCTTGTCAATCATTTCTGCACCCTCTCAAATTTGGTTGAATTTGGTTGTCCTATTGAAGGACAACCAGAATTGAATGCAGTAATCCAAAGGTGGCCTCATCAATGTCCTGTAGAGCCGCAATGTGACCTCCCAACTCCTATACTCAATGTTATGACCACTGAAACCAAGCATACCAAATGCTGCCTTCACCAATCTGTCTCCCTGTGACTCCACTTTCAAGGAACTGTGCACGTGTGCACCTGTAGGTCTCTCTGTTCAATAACACTCCCTAGGTTCCTACCATTATCAGTGTAAGTCCTGTCCTGGTTTGCCTTACCAAAATGCAACAACTCTCATTTATATAAATTAAACTCCAATTACCACTCTTTGGCCCATTCACCCATATGATCAAGGTCCTGTTGTACTGAGGTAATTTTCTTCAGTGTCTACTACGTCACCTGTTTCGGTGTCATCTTGATTTATTGTAGCCACGTATACCTAAAAAACACTGTTAAGCTTTGTTTGCAAGCAGTCCAGGTAGACCATTATAAGCAAGGACTCTCAGATCATAACGTACTTAGACAAAAAGAGGTGTACGGGTTACGCTACGCAGGAGGTGTGCAAAGCAAGATCGGCATTAACAAGATCAACATTATTTAAAGTTCACATCCAGATAATTTATACCAATGATAAAAAGCAAGGGAAAGTGAGCACTGCAGATGCTGGAGGTCAGAGTCAAGTGTGTGGTGCTGGAAAAGCGTAGCAGGTCAGACAGCATCCAAGGAGCAGGAAAATTTGACGTTTCGGGCATAAGCTCTTCATCAGGAAAAGCAGTGGACTCAGCACCAATCCTTAGTCATCACAGGCCTCAGTCCAATAAACAATCCTCCTTCAGCACCCTCCACCTCCTACTTTCAATCTAATTTTGTTTCCAATTGGTTAGCTCCCCCTGGATCCCAAGTGATTTAACCTTACTTAGCAGTCTACCATGTGGAACCTTGTTGAACACTTTGAAGTCCATATAGACAACATCTACCGTTCTGCCTAAATCAATCTTCTTTGTCACCTCTTCAAAAAAACCTCAATCAACTCAATCAAGTGTCTGATGGTGGAATGGAATTCTTAGCTGAATAAAATAAGCCAGTATGAGGGGCTTATAGTTATATAAATTAAAGCGTATTTGGTTACATCAGTCTGTATGATGAACGATTATGTGGTGAGCATAGTGTTAGTGGTATCGCAGCATGACAAAGGTCACAGAATGAATTGAACAATGTGTTGGTATGTGGGGGGAGAAGCTGACGTGAACGAGTTATTGCAGTATCGGTTAATGCATTCAAATGTCACTGTAGCTGACATGAACAAAGTCATGGCATATCTATGAAGCTAAGTAAGGCAGTCTAAAAAAATTTAATAAAAAAAACAACAAAACTTCTGAAACTCTTCGCCTGCAGTCGTCCTACTTTCCTCAGGAATGCCACAGTTTGAACCATCCTGATTCTCCCCTGGCAACTGAGTAGCTCATATTAACTGTGTCAACAATTGCTGCCTTAATTCTCATCTGAGCTCTTTTTGTTTGGAATTCGGAATTATTTTTGAACTGCATCTCACAAGTGGGACAGTGTAAAGGCCATTCTACACTGTTCTCCACCCCCCCCCCCCCCCAAACACCATCAAGCATTTCCAGGACAGGGACTGCACGGGGTTAGATACAGAGTAAACCGCTCTTTACATTGCCCCGATCGAGTATTTTGGTTGATAAACAGATACTAGTTTACTAGGAAATATCCCAATGGCTGTTCGATAATGTGGGATCAGAGGGTGGGGTCTGTTTAAACAAGACTAAATTCAATACCGTTTAAACCGACATTGTCCCTGTGTGTGAATGCCCATGGAATAAACTCCTTTAGGGTGATGGTGACAGCAAATATTATTGATTCATTCAAATACAAACTAGATGACCTTCATTGAGAAAATAATATTCCACTGACACAGAATGGGAGTAGTTTGAGACCTGAGTGACGAGTCTTGCATGCTGGGGAGTTACTTGTGAGGCCTATGGTTTGCGGTCTGTCTGCTGAGGGCTGCTTCACCAGGTCGGAATTTATGATCGACGTATTGATTAACATTGATTACTGTGATTGGTCAATAACACCATTTCCATTGTGTCCTTCAGGGCAGTCAAACAAGAGCCTGATGGAACTAGGATCTTTTGATCTTCCAAATATTGCACTGTACATTATCCCTGTAATATTGCTGAGAATGTCTTACTGTGAATATGGTGATTATTGCTGCCTACTAAAGGAACTGTGATGTAAAATAGTGGCTCAGAATGATAATAATTGATTTGTTTCTCCTTTCTGTCCACCACCTACCCCCCCCCCCCAAAAAAAGCCGAGTGATAAAGACAGACATGGAACTGGAGCTCCTGCGTTACACTAACCGCATCTCGAGTGATGCGCACAAGGAGGTAACACTTAAATATTCTCTAACCTTTCAATCAGATTAGTCAACTGTATCCACTTCTTGAGCACTTATAACCTGTCTGAAAGCCATGTCTGAAGGTCGAAATAGAGTTTGCATTTAAAATGGACATTAATAAACCCAAGTGACATTTTGGGGAAGCTTTATCTGGAGAGGTTGAGAATGTGGAAGATGCTGCTGGAAGCATATGCTGTGCCTCGTGTGGATGACAGAGCTAGGGGGAAGACAGAGAACCACAGAATAAACAAACAGTAGGAGGAGTGGTTGGTTGGGGGGGGGAGGGCTGGGAGGTCACTGATGTGGAGCAGCAGTACGACAGACAGAGCATTGAGATAGAATGGCTTGTTTCTGTGCTGTAGACACAATGTGGTATAACTCTGATCCAGACACTAGCCAGATTGGGTGCACTCTGATCTTAGTCTGCTGAGGGGGTAAATCCTGTGTTTACCCAATTCTGAGTTTGTTTTAACTCAGCATCATGTTAAGATTGCATGTGTTTGTTTCATTGTTGCTATTCCAGACATCACTTTAATATTCCAGCTTTGGTGGAGTGGGAGAGTGGTTTATTACACTCCAGTGACATTGAATTTGTAGTTTGCAAACAGCCTGTTTGCTCCATATTAGTCTCTTTCAAGCCAATCCCATCTCACCTTTCAGCATATGATTCTGTTCTTTTCTCCCTCGTGTTCTTAAATTTTTAAAATGTATATATTTCCATTCAATCTCAGAAGTAGGCTGTCCAGCCCAGTGAATCTGGACAATCTGCTGTGTTTCTGTTCCCCTTCAAGTTTTCATTCTATTCCCTTTTAACAGCTGTAACAGAATCTGTATCCATCACCCTCTCAGGCAATCCTTTCCAAATCCTGGCCAATTGCTGCATAAATGTATTTCTCCCTGTGTTATCTCTGGCTGTTTTACCAATCATTAGTCTGTCCTCCTCTTATGCAGCAGGGGATGTGGACATTGCTGGCTGGGTGAGTATTTGTCATCCATCCCTGATGCCCTTTTGCAGCTGCTGCCATGAATTGCTTTGGTTCAGGTACACTCCCAGCACCTCAAGGGAAGGAGTTCGAGGCTTTTAACCCAGCCTCAGTCAAAGAGCTGCGATATATTTCCAAATCAGGACGGTGAGTGGTTTGGAGGAGCCCCTTGCCCTTTTGGATGGAGGTGGTCATGAGTTTAGAAGGTATTATCTGAAGAGCCTTGGTAAAAGGTTATTGACCCTTAGCCATTGAAAATAGTTTCTCTTTATTTACCTTGGCTGAATGCTTGATGATTGCAAACACCCCTATTAAATCTCCCCTTCTCATTATCTGTTCAAAAGAGACCAACACCAGACTCTTCACATTAACTGTAGTCCTTTGTTGCTGGTCACATGTAAGTAAATCTTTGTAATCTTCAAAAGTGTAACATAAATGCAAGGATTGAGTACAATAATCCAACTGTAGCCAAACTAGTTTTAACACAACTCCCAATTGTAGTAAAGTTTTACATTCTTACCATTCTGGGTGAGGTAGTGTCCCTTCAATTCCTCTCTTGATTTTATTGTGCTGATGTTATGTTTATGCTTTAGATTCCTTTACAACTGGAAATGGTGATTTCACAGCCATTTTGGGAAGAGGAGAGTCAGAGCAGCATTGTTATTCTATTCTACCTTTATAGTCTTTGAAAGTGACTGTAATATTTGCTGTCCTTTGTGTGTTCACAAGCTGCTGCTCTGCTTTTAGGACAACAAACCCTTTTAAGAAAGAAATAGCTAGATTGCTCTGGACTGCTGGGCTGGTGTCCTATTGATTTTTAATTGCATCATTCCACATGAGTGAGTGAACATCTCTGTTTTAGAGGTGCAGTGAAGAGAGCTGTGCACAAACCTTGCAAAATCAAACTGACACCTTGCTGTCCCTGAGAGAATTCGGGCTATTTTCTGAAATGACCACAAGTGAAACTTCAAAAACAGCTTGTAAATTATTAAGATTGTACACTCGGGGGGGATAAAATGTTTTTCACCTTTACAAAATTAAACTGTTTTCCCCTCTTTTGGGAGGTTTCTTGAAGTTGCCATCACCTGTCTGTAGCTGATGAGTAATAGTTTCCTGCAGAAATCGTTCATCAGAACTGTCCAGGATTGAACAGAGATAGCAGACGTGAAACTTAGCAGTGCTCTGTACTTGATGCAAATGTTTTGCAGGACGTATGTACCTGTCCTCCAGGTGTGTGTGTGTGTGTGTGTCTCAGTTGGAAAGTTTGACTCTGGGATGAATAGAGTTTTGTTGAGTAAAGCTGTCCAGGAATATGGACAGAAATTAGTAAATGGAATTGGGGTACAGGTCAGCCACTGAATGTGGTGTGCACTGGCTGAATGGCCTGTTCCTGATGCTGTGTTCAGTATTCAGATCCAGCCATGATGAAAGAGCACTTTTCAAGTTAGAATCATGACGTCCAGCACATGTGGAGGCCATTTGGCCCACTGTACTTGTGCTATCCCTGAAAAATGCAATCTAATTAGTTGTATTCTCTCTGCTCTTTCCCCGTAGCCCTGCAGATTTTGAGTGTTCATTGTTTCCTTTTGGAAATTGCTGTTGAAATTGCCCTTTCAGACACGCCGTTAAATAACACACTCTGTTTTAAAAAAACAAAGCTCTCCTTTCCCCTCTGGTTCTTTCTCCTTAATGGTTCTAGTGACCACATCCTTTGGGGGCAATTGTTCCAGACCTTTGATCTCTGGATATGATTTCAAGCTTGCTGAATCTACTTACCAGACAGATGATGAGTCTGTGGTGTTGCGTGTTTGCCCTGCTGGCCATGAACAATCCCACAGTACGATTGGAGGAGAATGGCATTGCTCTCCCTGTTTCCAGTCTAACATTCACTCTAGCAGGTAATACTACACCTTCCCCCTCATTGCACTGTGAAAAAATGAGTTTCACTGAAAAAGCTGCGCTGGCTGTACTGTGAATTAATTCATTGACCTTGAAGCACTTGGGACTTTCTAAGAACATGAAAGGCAGTGAGTTCTTTAATGGGATAAGGTCTCACTGCTGACTCTGACAGTAAGATTATTGATGTTTTCAGCCATGGGATGTGTTGGTGATAGACAGGAGCAGTGTGCAAACCTTTCTTCTAACCACTCATGCAAAGAAAAAGTGAGGAGCTAGTAATCCTGTTAAAGTCGTACCTTTTGATATAGAAATGCTGTGAAATCCTTCGAGAAGTACTGATTTACACCTGTTTTACTTTCTCTCTATACTTCAGGTAATGAAGGCTGTGCGAATTGGGATGAAGGAATACGAGTTGGAAAGGTCAGAGCATTTCACGCTATATTTTCAGAGTATTGAAATATTTCCTCTGTTCTTTTGCACACCTGGTTTGGGAATACTGTTGGAAGGAGAAGCTGTTGGTGATGGGTAAATGAGGTGGTTTCATATTGTCAGCATGAACCAGAGAGCAGCTACCGGGAAGGTCTCTCAGTGATTTATTTATATATTCCCACTGGTTTACAATTGGTAGTTCTCTGGTGGGAATCATTACCTGTGTCTTGATCTTGATTTATATGTGTCAGATATGTTGATGAAAAAAGGTTTTAGGTGCAAATATTGTGCAAATTGAGATCCCTATTACTGATATTGAATCTGCCCTCATCCTACCCTGCTTGACTCTCCGTTTACCCTCCATTCAGGCTACAGTGTAGGCTTCAAAGGTTGTGGGATCATTCCAGAGATTGTGCGGTGACTCCAACCTAGTCCAACACTTGCACCACTGTATGCAGAGAATGCTGCACAGATAGAGGATGGCATATTTGTAAGTGACATTAAACGAAATGGCCATCTGTTCAGTTATACATGACAAGTCCTGCACCACTATTTAGGAAAAGCAGAGGAGTTTCCCCCTCCCACCGGCCTGAGCATTATTAATTATTCAACCCTTTTCAGTAGATCTGGCTCTGTACCTCATTGCTGTTTTTGTGATCTTGTAAAGGACTGAGCAGAAACCCTGTTCAGTATTTCTTGGTTAAAAATCACACAACACCAGGTTATAGTCCAACAGGTTTAATTAGAAGCACACTAGCTTTCGGAGCGTCGCTCCTTCTTCAGGTGATAGTGAAGGGCTCAATCCTAACACACAGAATTTATAGCAAAAATTTACAGTGTGATATAACTGAAATTATACATTGAAAGATTGATTGTCTGTTAAGCCTTCCATCTGTTAGAATACAGTGATAGTTTCACTTCTTTCATGTGTAAATCACAAAACCTTTTTTTAAAGTTGCATTCTCGGGTTAGCTGTTAACAATGGTGATAGCTAGACAATATGTTGAAGGTGTTAGCCCCCTGTGTTCTCTGTCTATGCCATGATGTTTAGATTGATTCTAATCTAAAAAGTGAGATAATGGAGTTCTACATGAATGCATGCAGTTTTTGAGCAAAGTACAATGTAACTCTGCAAGTACAAATTCACCCCACAAAATATGTGTGTATGTGGGTCTTTGTCTGTGTGTGTGTGTCTGTCTGGGTTGGGGGTTGTGAGTGTGAGAAAGTGTGTGTGTGGTGAGTGCAGAGTGTCTTAAGTCTGTGAGGGGGTGCATGTGAGTGTGTGTGTGTGTGTGTGCGCGCACAATGGTGGTCACCTGTAATGTGACATGAACCCAAGGTCCCGGTTGAGGCCCTCCCTATCGGTACCGAACTTAGCTATCAGCCTCTGCTCGGCCACTTTTCTCTGCTGCCTGTCCCGAAGTCCATCTTGGAGGGTGGTCACCAGAAGGTCCGAGGTTTGAACATCCTGGACCACTGAAGTGTTCCCCAACTAGAGGGGATCCCTCCTGTCTGTTATTTGTTGTGCGGTGCCCATTCATCTGTTGTTGTAGTCTTTGCTCGGTTTCCCCAATGTACCATGCCTCCGGGCATCCTTGCCTGCAATGTATAAGATAGACAACGTTGGCTGAGTCATAGGAGTACCTGCCATGTACAAGGTGGGAGGTGTCCCCATGTGTAATAGTGGTATCTATGACCACACTCTGATACGTCTTGCAGCGTCCACCATGACATGGTTGTACGGACGCTGCAAGACGTGTCAGAGTGTGGTCATAGATACCACCATTACACATGGGGACACCTCCCACCTTGTACATGGCAGGTACTCATGTGACTCAGCCAACGTTGTCTATCTTATACGTTGCAGGCAAGGATGCCCGGAGGCATGGTACATTGGGGAAACCGAGCAAAGGCTACGACAACGGATGAATGGGCACCGCACAACAATCAACAGACAGGAGGGTTCCCTCCCAGTTGGGGAACACTTCAGTGGCCCAGGACATTCAGCCTCGGACTTTCGGGTGACCATCCTCCAAGGTGGACTTTGGGACAGGCAGCAGAGAAAAGTGGCCGAGCAGAGGCTGATAGCTAAGTTCGGTACCGATAGGGAGGGCCTCAACCGGGACCTTGGGGTCATGTCACATTACAGGGGACCATCATTGCACTATACACACAGATATTCCAACGGACACACATACACACGGACACAGGTACACACAGACGCACGCGCGCACACCCCCACACACACACCCACACTCTCACATGCACCCCCTCACAGACTTGAGACACTCTGCACTCACTAACCACGCACACGCACACGCACACGCTTTCTCACACCCACAACCCCCAACCCAGACAGACGCACATACACAGTCAAAGACCCACATGCACACACACATTTTGTGGGGTGAATTTGTACTTGCAGGGTTACATTGTACTTTGCTCAAAAACTGCATGGATTCATATAGAACTCAGCTCAAAAGCTGCATGAATTTATATAAAACTCTATTATCTCACTTTTTAGATTAGAATCAATCTAAACATCAGGTCATAGACAGAGAACACAGGGGGCTAACACCTTCAACATATTGTCTAGCTATCACCATTGTTAACAGTTAACCCGAGAATGCAACTTTAAAAAAAAGGTTTTGTGATTTACTCATGAAAGAAGTGAAACTATCACTGTATTCTAACAGATGAAAGGCTTAACAGACAATCAGTTTTTCAATGTATAATTTCAGTTACATCACACTGTAAATATTTGCTATAAATTCTGTGTTAGGATTGAGCCCTCCACTATCACCTGATGAAGGAGCGTCGCTCCGAAAGCTAGTGTGCTTCCAATTAAACCTGTTGGACTATAACCTGGTGCTGTGATTTTAAACTTTGTACACCCCAGTCCAACACCAGCATCTCCAAATCAGTATATCTTGGGTTGTGTGTTTTTGATTAGAGTGCTGCTTTTCAATTCTGATATCCAGTTTCCTAGTATACTTGGGTTACTTGTTGACAATAGACGTGACGTGTTTGCTAATGAGTTACTTGCTAATTAAAAGCCAGAGCAGTTAGAATAACAGCACAATTGCATTCATTCACGATCAAACCCCCGCGCCCTCGCTTCCCTGGAAAAAGCTGCTGATTGGAGCCTGTTGCTGCATCATTAATGGGGTGACTGTGGCTTTGTGCTGCACATCTGGCTGTGGAATAATGCCCTGAATGTTGATCATTTGCATCAACACCTCATGCTGCGGTTGATAAGGGAGATGGTTAGGAACACTCGATCAGTTTGTTTTTTTTATTGTTTTCTCTCCTGAAGTCTGGCTGTGGCCAGCATTCTGTTCCACGTGATCAAGATCAATGTAGCTTGTGAGAATGCAAAGCACGAATCAGCTGTGAGAATTTCAGATTTGGGTAAAGCTGACTTTAATGAGAGACAGACTGTCCACTGTAACCTGGAAAAATATGCTCATGGGTAAAACGACTGAAGGACAGGGAAGGATGACTAAAGAAACATTTAAAGCGACACAAATATAACCCTGTGAGGGGAAAGCTTCACTTCACAGAAGAGAACAGCCATGGACAATTAAAAAGATAAGGGACAGCATAATACAGTCATAGTGGTACAGCATGGAAATGGGTCCTTCAGCCCAACTCATCCCTGCTAACCAACTTTCCAAAACTAAACTATCACCTGATGAAGGAGCGTCGCTCCGAAAGCTAGTGTGCTTCCAATTAAACTAAGCTTTTTTAGGTATGTGCAAGGCAAAAAAATGGTTAGGACTAAAATTGGGCCCTTGAAGACAGAAACAGGGGAATATATAACGGGGAACAAAGAAATGGCAGAAGAATTAAGTGGGTACTTCAGATCTGTGTTCACTGGGGAAGACACAAGCAATCTCCCTGAGGTAACAGTGGCTGAAGGACCTGAACTGAAGGGAATTTATATTTGCCAGGAATTGGTGTTGGAGAGACTGTTAGGTCTGAAGGTTGATAAGTCCCCAGGGCCTGATGGTCTACATCCCAGGGTACTGAAGGAGGTGGCTCGGGAAATCGTGGATGCGTTGGTGATTATTTTCCAGAGTTCGATAGATTTGGGGTCGGTTCCTGAGGATTGGAGGGTGGCTAATGTTATACACTTTTTAAGAAAGGTGGGAGAGAGAAAGCAGAAAATTATAGACCAGTTAGTCTGACCCCAGTGGTGGGAAAGATGCTGGAGTCTATTATAAAGGATGAAATTACGGCACATCTGGATAGTAGTAACAGAATAGGTCAGAGTCAGCATGGATTTATGAAGGGGAAATCATGCTTGACTAATCTTCTTGAATTTTTTGAGGATGTAACTCTGAAGATGGACGAGGGAGATCCAGTAGATGTAGTGTCCCTGGACTTTCAGAAAGCTTTTGATAAAGTCCCACATAGGAGGTTAGTGAGTAAAAATAGGGCGCATGGTATTGGGGGCAAAGTACTAGATTGGATTGAAAGTTGGTTGGCTGATAGGAAACAAAGGTTAGTGATAAACGTCTCCATTTCGGAATGGCAGGCAGTGACCAGTGGGGTACCGCAGGGATCAGTGCTGGGACCGCAGCTTTTTACAATATATGTTAATGATATAGAAGATGGTATCAGCAATAACATTAGCAAATTTGCTGATGATGCAACGCTGGGTGGCAGGGTGAAATGTGATGAGGATGTTCGGAGATTACAGGGTAACCTGGACAAGTTAGGTGAGTGGTCAGATGCATGGCAGATGCAGTTTAATGTGGATAGATGTATGGTTATCCACTTTGGTGGCAAGAACAGGAAGGCAGATTACTACCTAAATGGAATCAAGTTAGGTAAAGGGGCAGTACAGAGAGATCTGGGTGTTCTTGTACACCAGTCAATGAAGGTAAGCATGCAGGTACAGCAGGTAGTGAAGAAGGCTAATAGCATGCTGGCCTTCATAACAAGAGGGATTGAGTATAGAAGCAAAGAGGTTCTTCTGCAGCAGTACAGGGCCCTGGTGAGACCACACCTGGAATACTGTGTGCAGTTCTGGTCTCCAAATTTGAGGAAAGACATTCTGGCTATTGAGGCAGTGCAGCGTAGGTTCACGAGGTCAATACCTGGAATGGCGGGATTACTTTACACTGAGAGACTGGAGCGACTGGGCTTGTACACCCTTGAGTTTAGAAGACTGAGAGGGGATCTGATTGAGACATATGAGATTATTAAAGGATTGGACACTCTGGCAGCAGGAAACATGTTTCCGCTGATGGGTGAATGCCGAACCCGAGGACACAGCTTAAAAATACGGGGTAGACCATTTAGGACAGAGATGAGGAGAAACTTCTTCACCCAGAGAGTGGTGGCTGTGTGGAATGCTCTGCCCCAGAGGGCAGTGGAGGCCCAGTCTCTGGATTCATTTAAGAAAGAGTTGGATAGAGCTCTCAAGGAAAGTGGAATCAAGGGTTATGGAGATAAGGCAGGAAGAGGATACTGATTAAGGATGATCAGCCAGGATCATATTGAATGGTGGTGCAGGCTCAAAGGGCAGAATGGCCTACTCCTGCACCTAATGTCTATTGTCTAAACCTGTTGAACTATAACCTGGTGTTGTGTGATTTTTAACTTTGTACACCCCAGTCCAACACCGGCATCTCCAAATCATAAACTAGTCCCATTTGCCTGCGTTTGGCCCATATCCCTCAACCTTTCCTATCCATAAACCTGTCCAAATGTCTTTTAAATGTTGTAATTGTACCTGTGTCTACTACTTCCTCTGGCAGCTCATTCCATACACACTCCATCCTCTTTGTTAAAAAGTTGCCTCTTAGACCTCTTTTAAACCTTTCACCTTAGACATATGTTCTTTAGTTCTGGATTACCCCACCCTGGGGAAAAG
Source organism: Chiloscyllium punctatum (assembly GCF_047496795.1). NCBI lineage: Eukaryota > Metazoa > Chordata > Chondrichthyes > Orectolobiformes > Hemiscylliidae > Chiloscyllium > Chiloscyllium punctatum. The sequence goes on along the minus strand of NC_092764.1, from coordinate 4,210,169 downwards.
ATCTTGACTACTTGCCCTATCCATGCCTGTCATGATTTTATAAGCCTCTGTAAGGTAACCCCTCAGTCTACAAATGCGTCAGGGAAAAAAACTCTCAGCCTATCCAGCCCGTCTTTATAACTCAAACTCTCCAGTCTCAGTAAATCCTTGTAAATCTTTTCCGCACCCTTTCCAGTTTAATAACATCCTTCAACAGCAGGGCAACTAGAACTGTATGCAGCACACCTAGTGTGGCCTCAGCAATGTCCTGAACACCTGCAATATGATGGCCCAACTCCTATACTCCATTCTGACTAACGAAGGCAAATATGCCAAATGCTGTCTTCACCACCCTGTTTACCTGTGAAACCACTTTCAAGGAGCTATGTACTTGAACGCCTAGGTGTCTCTGTTTGACAACATTTCCCAGGGCCCTATCATTAACTGTCTAAATCTTGCTCCAGTTTACCTTACCAAAATGTAACACCTCATTTTTTTTATCTAAATTAAACTCCATCTGCCACTCCTCAGCCCATTGGCCCGGCAATCAAAATCCCGTTATGCTCTTTGCTAACCACCTTCACTGTCCCCCAATGCCACCAGTTTTGTTGTCTTCCACAAAATGACCATGCGTGTTATATTTTCATCCAAATAATTTATATAAATACAACATAGAGGGCCGAAGGGCCTGTACTGTGCTGTAATGTTCAATGTTATATGTTAAATGACAATCAACAGTGGACCCAGCACCAATCCTTGTGGCACATGGCTAGTCAGAGACTTCCAGTCCAAACAACAGCCCTCTACCACCAACCTCTGTCTCCTACCATCAAGTCAATTTTATATCCAAATGGCTAGCTCTCCCATGTGATTTAACCTTACTAAGCAGTCTATTAGGAAGAACCTTGTCAGAGGCCTTCCTAAAGTCCGTGTAGATAAGTTACTGTTCTGCCGTCTTTAATCATCTTGCTCACATTTCAGAAAACTGCTTTCCCACGCAGAAATCAATGTGACACTCCCTAATCATACCTCCCACTTGAAAAACATGTAAATCCTTTCGCTCAGAATCCTTTCCAACAACCTACCGACCACTGACATCAGACACACTGGTCTGTAATTCCCTGGCTTTTCCTTGCGGCCTTTCTTAACTAATGACACAACATTTACCACTCTCCTGGCTTCTGGTACAAAGAAAGGACTTACAAAAATGTCAAAAACCAGCACAGGTCCTGCCGAATGGGAAAAGCACAAAGGTGAGCAAAGGACAGCTTCTAAGACCTACCAAAAGGGTTTTTGAGAAGAAACTTAGCAGGTCCATCAAAATCAATAAAAAGAATTGTTACAGTTACGTAAAGGGAAAGTAGGTGATCAGGGACAATGATGACCCATTAATGACTGAAAGTGGGCACATTGTCAATGACTATGAGGAAATGGCAGACAAGTTGAATAGATACTTTGCCTCTGTATTTACAATAGAAACGCTGGTAGATAAACTATTCCCACAGGGTGGGGGATTCTAAAACTAGGGGGCACAGTCTGAGAATTAGGGCCACACTGTTCCGGCAAGAAGTTCAGACTGGAGCCCTCTGGCCAATGGTGTGCCGCAAGGATTGGTGCTGGGGCCACTGGGCCCACAAATGGGAGTAGAGGTTTAGAACTCTCTTCCATAAAAGGCAGTTAATGCAGGATCAATTGTAAGTTTTAAGTGAGAGATAAATATTTGTTAAGCAGAGGTTCAAAGGCTAGAATTAGGCTGGAGATCAGCCATGATCTTATTGAATGGGGGAACAGGCTCAAGGGGCTGAATGGCCTACTCCTGTGCCTGCATTCCTCCATCCCTTTGTTCCTCAACCAAAGGCATCCTTCATGGATGAACTGGCAACTTTGGCCTGGCAAGAGATTTATTTTGAAGTCCTGTGGAAGTCTGATGCTCGAATGTAATGTTATAATCTTTAAGAAACAGAGACCCAGAAATCGGGACACCTGTCAGCTGTGGTTTAACATGATCATGAGTTCATAACTGACTCCTGTGACCGAAACCCACAGCTTTAGACAGATCTGCTCAGAGTGGTACTGAGGATGAGATTTTAAACCAAAGCCTCAACTACCCTACTTAGTGGATATGAAAACCCTCAGGGTATTGTTCTGATGAGGAGGCCAGTGGGGGTGGATATCTCCAGGCTCCTAGCCAATGTTTATCCTTCAATCAACATTAGTAGAAGGGACGACAAGCTCTTGTAGCTGACTGAGGGAGGATCCCAGGTTGCTGACTGCTGTGATGGGAGAGTGGACTACAGCGGTTTAGTTGCTGTGTTTCTTTAATAGAAATTGAATGTACTCCCACCAGAGCCAGTTTACAGAACCTGTCACCACTCAGTACTCTTGTTTGCAGCCTTTCAGCTCTGTTCAATTCTCAATTAATTGTTGACTGCTGATATAATTGGGAGGAAGTAACCGAGAGAGGATGGTCACAAGGGAATTGAATGACAATGTTCCCCTGAGACTCCACCTTGTGTTACTCAGGTCTCTTCTGATATCCATTTAGTTCCCTTTACAGCCCGGGAGGTTGGCATGTCAGTAAAAGGAGGGAACAAAGAAATTACATTTCCGTAGCATCTTTGGTGAACTTGGGACACTTCAGAAGTGTTTTTAAAGGTAATAAAGTAGTTTTGGAAGTTTGTCAGTCGTGATGTCAGAAATGCAACAACCATTTTGTACCCAACGTATACCCACAAGCAGAATGTGATAACAATCAGATAGTCAGTGTTTTAAATGTTGGTCCAGGAGTGATGCCCACAGACTGAATCCTTGCTGTCCTATTGTAATGTGCGGAGGCTTTGGTTGGATGTGTTGCTGTTGGTAGGGAGAGTTTGCTGTTTCAGAGGGTGGAATAGTCTAGCTGAGGAGAGATCCAGGAGAGCAACGTTATGGTTACGAGTGCAGTAATGCACGCTGTTTACTGCATCAGTATTCATAGAATCCCAGTTGGGATCATTGCGGAAACAGGCCGTTCAGCCTGTTGAGTCGTCTGGACCAACTGAGTATTTCACCCAAAAGCCAAAGCCACACCCACACCCACACCCTATCCCTGTAACCCCACATTTTCCATGGCTAACCCACCTAGCCTGCACAGCTCTGAACATTAGAGACTGTTTCACCTAGCCCCCATATCTTCAGATTGTGGGAGGAAACTGGAGCACCCAGAAGAAACCTACGCAGACACACAGAGAATTTGCAAACTCTACATAGAAACCACACAATCGTAATCTGGAGATTATTACCTCAAGCAATGTGCAAATTGACATAGGATAGATAAAATTATGGGAGAAATAAGCTCATGGGGCCCTGGCACCAGCCCTGGGGAAAGAGAGCTGTTCTGTTGAACCGTGCTCTGACCAGTGCATAACTAAGTTTGTCGATGATCCTGTAAATTAATTAGTGAAGAGAGGATCCCATTGAAACCTCAAAAAGTAATGAGAATGCCCAGGTCTTCAGAGTAGTGAAAAAGCAATTGTAATAAAAGTGTGACAGGTGGGGTGGAAAATAACAACAGTAGACTACAGCAGAATAATGGTGAAAATGGTGAAGGTTAAGGAGCTTGACAAATGCAGCTTGCATTCAGGCATCAAGGTAGGTGATTGACACAAACTGGAATAAATTATTATAGCAAATAGGGGATAGCTATTAAGGAGACCTGGTTACAGGGTGGCTAAGAGTGAGAATTCTGTTCAAGGACATTGTGTTCCAGAAGATTAACACACAGGCCAAGATGGTCTGGTCACTTTCTTATTAAAGGCAGGTATGATAGTGTGGTGACTAGGGATATAGGTGCAATACCAGATGTGACTGGGTAGAAATAAGGAATAACAAGGGAAAAAAGTCATAGTTGGATGCTGTCTGTAGGCCCTCAAAGAGTTGCCTCACCGTAAGAGTTGAAAAGGGTGGTGCTGAAAAAGCACATCAGGTCAGGCAGCATCTGAGGAGCAGGAGAATCGACGTTTCGGGCATAAGGCCTTCATCAGGACATTCCCGATGAAGGGCTTATGCCTGAACCACTGGCTCTCCTGCTCCTCAGATGCTACCTGACCTGATGTGTTTTTTCAGCACCACCCTTTTCAATTCTGACTTTCCAGCATCCGCAGTCCTCATTTTCTCCTGGTTGTCCCACGGTATGGGAAATGCTGAAAGTGTAGAAGGACGCCATAATTGTCATGGGTGGTTGTAATCTGTATTTGAACTTGACAAATCAGAAGGGCAAGGTTGATGTGGAAGATGAATTTGTAGAGTCCCTCAGGGATTATTTCTTTAGAACAGTATATACACGATCTATTCAGAAACAGGCTAATTTAGAACTAGTAATGTGTAATGATGGAGGATTAGTAAGAGACCTTGCAATTAAGAATCCTCTGGGACGCAACAATCACAATGCAGACAGTCCCTGGGGTATAAATGGGTTCTCTTCTTAAATATGCTCGCACATTGATTTGTATGCAAGTCAGAACACAATACAATAAAGTACAATATAAAACAGCTATTCAGAAGTATCTGCACACATCTGCATATCAGATCTTTCAAATTAATATTAATGTGTGTTCTTGTTCATCATTACAAGCACTCTTAAGTCAGATATTCGTAAATCAGGAACCCTCTGTAGAATAGAATTTCAAATTCAGTTTCAGGGAGAGTTAACTCTGATCACAAACCAATGTTTGGAGTGTCTTGCTGGAAAAGCACAGCAGGTCAGGCCCGAAACATTGATTCTCCTGCTGCTCGGATGCTGCCTGACCTGGTGTACATTTCCAGCAACACACACTCGACTCTGATCTCCAGTATCTGCAGTCCTCACTTTCTCCTTCACAAATCAATGCCTTCACCTTCCATAGGGCCAATTACAAAGGTATGCAGAAAGAGCTATCTAATGCAGGCTGGAAAAATAGACTAAGGGGAAAGTTAGTTAGGAGAGAGTAAGGACGGCAGATGCTGGAGATCAGAGCTTAAAAATGTGTTGCTGGAAAAGCGCAGCAGGTCAGGCAGCATCAAAAGAGCAGGAGAATCGACGCTTCGGGCATAAGCCCTTCTTCAGGAATAAGAGGAAAGTTAGTGTCAGACATTCAAGCAGATATGCCCTAACTCTCCACAAAGATTTATTCTGGTCAAAAAGGACTCCGTGAGATGGGTTGGTAAACAAAGGTGATCGAGGAGAGTATCCAGTTAATATAATGTGGCAATACCTTGTAGCAGACCAGAGGGTGAGAAATTTTCTTTTAGATAACAGCAGCTGATAACTAAAAATCTAAGCGGGAGAAAATTGATTGTGAAAGTAAAATGGCAAGAAATATCAAAACAGCCAACAAGTATTTCGACAGGTATCTAAAAAGAGAACAGCTAAAGTGAATGTGGGATGGAGGTGGTGTCAGGGAATTAATAACAACAACAGGAATGTGGCAGCTAATGTAAACTAATACTTTGCGTCTAGAAACATTCCAAAGGTAACATATAATCAAGGTGCTAATGACAGCAAAAGATCTTGGAATAGTCTCTATTACAAAGGACAAAGCATTTGACAAACTAGTGAGCCTGAAGGCTGCATGGCTGTATCCGAGGGTTTTAAAGGAAGTGGTTGCAGAGATCATGGAGGCATTGGTCAAAATATTTCCAAACTGACTGGGTTTCAGGTGGGTTCCAACGGATTGGAAAGCCATAATTTAACACCTCTATTCACAAAGGGACAGAGACAGAAAACCAGAATCTATCAGTCGGCCTAACATCTTTTGTTGGAAAACCGCTAACATTCATTATTAAGGAAGATTAAGCTCTTTGAAAAAGCTTCATGCAATCAGAGTTGGCTTGCTTTGTGCAAGGGAAATTCTGTTTGACTAACTTACCAATGTTCTCTGAGGATTCAACAAGCAGAGTTGATAAAGGGGAACTGGTAGTTGTATTGTCATTGGATTTTGAGAAGTCATTTGAGAAGATGCTACATAAAGATTTATTGTGCAAGATGGGAGCTCATGGTGTTGGAGACAATTGAGGATTGGTCAACAGTGTCTTTTTCAGGTTGCAAAGATGTAACTAATGGAGTGCCAGGGGGATCGGTCCTCAGGCCTTTACCATCTATAATAATGACCTGGAAGAGAGGACAAAATGTAATGGGTCCAAATATGCTGCTGATAACAAAGGTGGGAGGGCATGTTGTGATGATGAGATAAGGAATCTGCAAGGGGATAGAGAGAGTTTGAGTGAACCTTTAGCAGATAGTGTTTCATGTTGGAAAGTGTGAGCCCGTGGGTTTTGGTAGGAAGAATCAAAAAACAGTATTATTCAAATAGACCCCAGAAATATGCAACACAGAGGCATCTGGGTGTCTGTGTGTGTGGGACAAAAACTAACTGTCATTGCAGTAACTAATTAAGATGACAATGGAATTTTGGCCTTTCTTGCTCAGGGTTTGGAACATAAAAAGGAGAAATCTTGTTATAATTGTACAGGGTGTCCTGTGTACTGGCATCTGGACTACTGTGAATTTAAGGAAAATGTACTGCCATTGGAGGCAGTTCAAAGGAAATGAACGAGACCGATTTCTGGACTATTGCAACCATTAGTCAGGCTAGGCCTTTATTCATTAGTGTTTAGAAGAATGAGGGGTAAGTTTTTATTTTGAAACATATGAATTTTTGAGGATCAGTGTTGGGAAGATGTTTCCACTAATGGGTTAATCTCAAGCTATGGAAGGAGTTACAGAATAAGGGAGCACTCATTTAAAACTGAAGATATTTTTGAGTGTAGTGAATGTGTGGAATTCTCTCTACCCTAGAGTGTTGTGGAGGCTACATCACTGAAAGTATTTAAAGGAATGACTAGATTTTGGAACGATCGGTGAGTTAAAGTCCACCGTGAGCTGCACCGAAGAGGTGCTGAGGTCTGTCATAGATCAGCGACGATCTTGGTGAGTGACAGGCAGGATTGAGATACCACTAGGCCTGAGCCTCCAATCTCTAATGTTTTTATGTCCTTGTACGTGAAGCACAAAGTTGGCATTCTGCTGCGGCTAGCAATTGGGGAGGTAAAGGATTGGAATGGAAGAGTAAGTTAGTTTTATGCTGCATTTGTATAACTTTCGATCCAGTCAGTACTCCTGAGATGCTGTGCACACCTTTGGGTTACTGAGTTCAGGGTCGGGGCTGGTGAAGCTTCCCCTCGGCTGATTCCTGAGTTAAGTTTTGAGGAGAATTTGAGTACAATCATCTTGATGTCTGGAGCTGATCAGAATGAGAACGGGTTTATTTGAGAGTTTGACAGGGTAAATGCTGAGAATTATTTCCCGGTTTGAGTGCTGTCATCTTTTGGATAAGGGGTAGGCCAGTTAATCCTAAAATGAGATTTTTCTTCATTTGGGGTCATGGGTCGTGGGAATGCTGCACCTGAGGGAGCTCTGGAGGTCTCCTCATGAGTATGTTTATTACTGACATCTACACAAATTTTAAATGCTAAAGGAATTGTTATACAAGGATAGATTAGGAACATAGTTAAAAATCACACAGCACCAGGTTATAGTCCAACAGGTTTAATTGGAAGCACACTAGCTTTCAGAGCGTCGCACCTTCATCAGGTGATAGGAGCGGCACTCCAAAAGCTAGTGTGCTTCCAATTAAACCTGATGGACTACAACCTGGTGCTGTGTGATTTTTAACTTTGTACACCCCAGTCTAACACTGGCATCTCCAAATCAGGTTAGGAACATGGCATTGTGTTAGAAAATAAGATGTCACTTTACCAACTGATGAAACAGGATCAACAGAACGAATGGCCTCCTACTGTTCCTCTTTTCTTTTACTCATTCAAAGTTATGGGTGTCACCATCTGGGCCAGCAGTTATTGCCCAGGCAAAGGTGGTGGTTAGGTGTTGCCTTGAACTGCCTCAGTCTCTGATGAAAGATGGAAGAATATCTTCTAATGATTCTGAAAATCCTCATAGCTTGAGTGTTTTTGAGCCTTTTATTGTTTTTCAGTTACTGCTTGTAGTATGTCAGCCATTGGAGGATCTAACTTGGCCCATAACCTAAGCCCCACATCTATGTCAACTGGTGGATTCGGATTCAAATTCCATTCCTTATGAAATGAAGACAAGCATTTCCAGTGCAGAACTGATTAGCGGCAGTGCCGAGGGTGGGCCGCACTGTCGCAGGGGCAGCGCTGAGGGATTTGATGTTGCTGGCCAGTAGACCATTCCTCATACTTCTGACCTGCACAGTTGAATGTTGAAGTTCCATAGCAAAGCGCATAGTTATCCTGGCCAGTATTTGTCCCAAAGTCAGCAATAGATCTTTCATCTGGTTACTGATTGTTGTTCTTTGTTCCTTTTACAATCAAAATGGCTGCCAGATTTGCACAAACGTCAGTCAGATGTCTCTTCAAAGCTGTTTTGCACTTTTACACTGGTCCTTGGAATGATATTCTCTGCTATGTTGTCCTTCACGACATAGACGTTTACCCAGCTGAGTGTTCACTTGTGCCTCTGCCTATGACTATAATGTAATCAAAACAAAAATGTTGGAAACATTCAGGTCAGCATACTGTGAAAAATAGGATTAGTGTTTCAGGTTGAGGGCTTATGATTAAAGTTCATGCAGTTGAATTGTTAACTCTTTTTCTCTCTTCCTGAAATTATCTGACCCATTGAAGATTTCCAACACTTTCTGCTTTTTGATCCCTGTTTAATTGATGTGGTCTCTTGCTGACCTGAGCCTTCTGCTGTGAAAGCAGATTTTCTCTATTTCTTTAATAAAAATCATTCACCATTAGGTCGGTCCTCCTTCTTTTCTCTAATGTGGACACACCCAGATTCTGCAGTCTCTTTACATAATTGAAGTCCTGCCTCCCTGAAACCAACCTAGCACATTGTCTTTGCATCTTTTCCAAGATGTTGACATCATTTATGAAATGTGGTGCCCAGAATCGAGTGCAGTATTTCAGCTGCGTATTGGTCTGTTTGGTTTCACCTTGCTGCCTTTGAGTGTGTGTCAAGGAATCACTGTCTGTTCTGGAGAGCTAACTGAAGTATTTTGACATTTCAGCTGCCAGTTGTGATGTTTGGTGATTGAAGCAATCTATTAGAGTCAAGGCAAGAATGTTGTTGATAGATGAACAGAATTAATTGAATGCGTTAACCACATAAAGCTAAATCCACCATGATTAATTGAACATCAGACATTATTCTTGCTGCCAGGGTCAGAATCTTTTCAAGGATGATTGACAGCCTCTCATTACTGATTTGGAATTCATTGAAATTAGTCTACAGGATTGTTGTTCTCCATTTGATTGTTTTGTGTATCGTGGGAGGGTTAGATTATGACTGCAGTTTAGTAAGAGCAATTAGTATTCTTGAGATTTCAAACCTTTACCCTGCTGAATAAACAGGCTCTGTACAATTATAGACTCAGTAACTCTTACCTTGCTGAATAAACAGTGACTGTATACACTTATAGCATTAGTGACAGTTGACTGAATGAAGTGATTTTGTGTTATGTGGTGAGTGACCTTTACCTTCCTGAATAATCAGTAAACTGATGGAAAAAATGCATTTGGATCATTTTTCACACAATTTCACTTGGAAGAATTTTATGAGCAGCCATTATTCTGTTGGCGAGTAGGGCAGTTAAGACTATTCCTATGAACAATAATGAGATGAGCAATTAACAAGTCTGTGCATGTGGTGTTGGCTGTCAGTGCACTCCCAGATGTCCCTCCAATCCAATCTCGAGCTTCAAAGTGAACGGATTTCTTCACTACATTTAATTCAATTCTACTATGATGGATTTTGGTCTACCATGACTCAAAGTTATTGTACAGTTCAGTTGAAGTAATTAAAGGATTGGATTAGTTCTTGTATTTGGGATCTGTTTTTAAAGCTGTGTGCTCAGGATCTGTAGAAGGTGACTCAGGGCTTCGCTGTAGATGGTTAAGTACATTACAGTGTGGGCCGATGGTTGGCTAATTACTTCCTTATTCCAATCCTTCCATCAAGTGACTCTATACAATCACCATCTGTTTGACTGTACAGCTGAAATGTAAAATTCACTGACTACTGGAAATCAAAAGGGAACAGAATTAGCAATTTGACAGCTTATCAATTAACCAATTGTGACAGCTTCACAAGCCTCGTGTAACCGAAACAGTCACCATAATGCAGCATGTTCATGATTAACCAGTTCATCGGTTTTGGTGATATTGGGTTGTGGCAGGGCACTGAAATCATAGAGAATCTATGACACAGAATGGAACTATTCAGCCCATCATCTCCGTGCTGGGAATGGAGAGCTCTCTAGTCTGATTCCACATTCTTATACTCAGTCTGTAGCCCCATGGCTATTGAACCAGACCTGCGCGTTATCTTTAAATGTCGTCGGAGTATCTGTCTATCATATGATAGAGTTGCATGTCCCTTCAATCTTCTGTGTGACAACATCTTTCTTCAGCCCCTCCCTAATCCTTCCACCAATTACTTTAAATCTGCACTTGCCAGTTTTTGACCAGTCCGCTAAGGGAAACCAGTTGTCGTGTTTACTTTATCTATGACCCTGTAAGAACTTTATACATTTCAGTTCAGGATCTCTAATTCTTCTTTGTTCCAAATAAAATGCCCTCATTCTATTCGATCTTTCCTAAACTCTGAAGTTCTCCAGTGCAGGGCACACCTCCAGAAACCACCTCAGCACCCTCCCTGTTGTAATCACAGCTTTCCTGTAAGCAGGTGACCAGAACTTGACTCCGTAGTCAAGCTTTTATCAAACTAGCATTATATACAATTCTTGCATAAACCTCCTGCTTTTCCAATAGAGTCAGAGTTCAGTAGCACAGCAAATGTTTTTCAGTGTACTATGTCTGCACCAGTCAAAAACAAACCCCTCACTTCTGTATTCTGGTCCCATTTTTCAGCACTTGGCCTATTACTTCACATGCCTCGGCATTGCAAGTGCATATCTAAATACTATTTAAATGTTATGAGGGTTTCTGTCTCTACCACCCTTACAAGACAGGTTCCCATCACCATCTAGGAAACCATATTTTTTCCTCACATCCCCTCTAATCCTACTATCCCTGACCTTACAACCTATTCTGTAACTTGGCTAATAAAGGAAAGCACGACATGTCATCTTAACCATTTGATGGACCTTTCCTGCTACATATCAGGATCAGTTAATAGGCACAACCCCCTTCTTTGAGTAAGTAGGAGGCACTTTTACGTCCATCAGAAGGTTCGATGGTCCCTGTCTCATCTGAAATACAGTAGACCCATCTGTGTGGCACTCCCTCAAAGGTACCTAGTGTCTGCCCCTATGCTGTGGAGCCCCTTGAGACTGAAGATGGCATTCTCCAGCTCCAGGGTTCTGAGCTGATGAAGCAATCTAATGCTGGATTCACGCAGCCTCCTACAGCTGGGGCATTTGGGTTTTTTTCACGGAGTGGGATGATCCCATTTTCACAAAACGTGTGTTTTGACCTCTATCTGGGAGTTTTGAAGATACTCAGTGGTGGTTCCTCACAGATACTGCTTCTCCACTTTGGGCCATCTTGGATTAGAACTTCCCAAGGTTCAATGGGAATGTTGCATTCTTTCCAGGAGGTTTCAGGGTGTTCTTGAAGCATTTCCCCTGTCCTCCTGGTAACAGCTTGCTGTGAAAGAGCTTGTTTTGGAAGTCTTGTGTCAGCTGCATGGGCAAGTTCACCTGCCCAGTGCAGCTGATGGAGTTTAGCCAGTGCCTCATTTACTGGGAATGTTAGCCTGATATTGAAGCACCAATCTTTCTAATGAATATTCAGCAGTTTACTGAGGTGCTGCTGTGATACTGGTGATAACCACCTGGCCGTCTGAGTTTGTGGATACACATTAATCCTAATGTAGAACAATACATTTATCCTTCACTCCTCCATGTACAGGAATGCAGGGAGCACTGCTGCCTGATAGACCATGAGCTTCAGGCTGAGTTTCAGCTCTTTATCCAAAGGCCAAATCTGCAGTGTCACAGTGGAACTGATCCTAACATTCATCATTAATGTTTGCCTTCACTGAGAGGTGATGTCCCAGAAGGATCTGTATTAGGGCCTCTGTTATTTATATTGTTTGTTAATGACTTGGATAATGGCACAGAAAGTCATATATTCAAATTTACTGATGATATAAAGTTAGGCAGCATTATAGACAGTGTAAATGACAGCATAATATTGCAAAGGGATATTGCTAGCATTAGTGAATGGGCCAGGCTGTGGTAGGTGGATTTCAATGTGAGTGAGTTTAAGTTTATCCATTTTAGACCAAGAAAGTACAAATCAGGGTTCTTTCTGGATGGTGTGAAGTTAAATACAATGGATATCCAAACAGACTTCAGGTGTCAGGTGCAGAGATCTTTAAAATTTCACAAACAGGTGCAGAATATAATCATGATAGCTAGTGGAATGCTGGCCTTTATATCTGGAGGACTGCAGTACAAGGTTACAGACGTTATGCTGCAGTTATACAAAACCTTTGGTTGGACACCACTTGGAGACGGAGTAGATTTGGGCACTTTACGTTTGGAAGGATGTTTTGGCCTTGGAGAAAATAGAGCTTGTGTTATACCTGAACTTCAGGGGTTCAGTTATGAGGAGAAATTATACAAATAAGGCCTGATTTCTCAGGAATTTACAAGGTTAAAGGGTATTCCGATCAAAGTGGACAGTGAGAGCCTTTTTCCTTGGATGGTGATGGCTAGCATGAGGGGACATAGCTTTAAATTGAGGGGTGATAGATATAGGAGAGATGCTAGAGGTAGTTAAAGTAGTAGACTTGCCAACTTTAAGGGCATTTAAATGGTCATTGGATAAACATGGAATAGTGTAGGTTGGATGGGCTTCAGATTGGTTCCATAGACGGCGCAACACTGGAGGAGGGGGATGGATGGATGTCGGGGGAACTGAAGAACATAACATAGTACAGGTTCTATCTTCTAAAGTCTTCAATATAGGAAGAGACAGCATGGATGAAGATAAATTATTTCCATTGATTGGAGGTTCTAGAACTCTGGAGCATAAGTAAAATTTAGGCCAGACCATTCAGGAGAAATGTTAGGAAGCACTTCTACACAAAAGGTTTAGAACTCTCTTCCATAAACTGCAGTGAAGTCAGGATCTGTTATTAATTTTAAATTTGAGATAACCTATCCTTAAAAATTTTGGGATAGGGCCCGGAATTGTTATGTGGAATTAGGCCACAGATCAGGCATATCTCATTGAATGATGGAATAGGTTCAAGGGGCTGAATGGCCTACTCTTCCTGTTCCTATACAGGAATAGAGTTCTGAAGAAAGTCATACTGGGCTTGAATGTTAACTCTGTTTCTGTTTCCACAGACACTGCCAGACCTGCTGAGTTTCTCCAGTGCCCTCTGTGTTAGTTTCAGATTGCAGAGTTTGCACGTTTGATGATACTGGATAATAAACGGGCTTCCATTCCCAGCAGTTGACTAACACAAGCTTGTGATGTGCTTTCAATGTCTTCGAGCAAGGCATATTTCATCCTAACAGTATTGAGTATCCTCCTTTTCACAAAGATTCATCACCAATAACCAATCTCTGCATTGACTGAGGAATAGAGTAAAGAGACTCCCATTGGTGTAATATAGTTGAGTATAAATCTGAGAGACTCTTTTATTGAAGCACCGAGCAGGCAGAGACCAGGCTGGTGAATATTGTGTGCAATGATTTATTGTGTCAAATGAGCCATTTTGTCAATCTGGAACGGAGTTGGCCTGTCAGTGAGTTCCTTTCTTTCATTGAGTAAACTCTTGGCCCTTGACAGTCCATGATCCATCTGCCCATTGAAGCAATTACTGATCAGTTGGGAAATTCCAATTGTACAGTTCAACATGCACCAAACTATCTCTGAACCAATGTCCCCAAACATTTGCAGCCAAGAGCTCATGAATCACATCCTGAATTGCAGAACATCATAGTTTGAGTTTAAAAAATATACCATTTTTAGGAACTTGATCTTACCAGATATACATGTAGAATCCTAAAATTTTACAGTTCAGCAGGAGAGCATTTGACCCACTGTGACTGTACCAGCCCCCAAAAGAGCTACTTAGCTAGTTACATTCTCCAGGCCGATCTTTGTAGTGCTGTAACTTCATCCATTTCAAACATAGGTATCCAGCTCTCTGCTTAAACACCTCCAAAGGTTCACCCCCACCATTCTCCCAGGCAGCACATTGCAAATCCGAACAACTACTGGGAAAGGAGTTTCTCCTCATCTTACTCTGACCTCTCCTGCTGACATTTGGAAATTCTGGCCCCCATGTACTGACACATTAACTAGTGGAAACAGCATATCCTCCTTTACCCTGTCATTGTTGTTCATCTGTTGTAGGAAAGGTTTTGGAAAGGATTATAAGAGATCAGCGAGGAAGCATTTAAAGAGAGCGTTAAGAAGAGCAAGGAGAGGACACGAGCAGTCTTTAACAAATAGAATAAAGGAGAACCCTAAAGCTTTCTATAGGTATGTGAGGAATAAAAGGATGACTAGGGTAGGACTAGGGCGAGTCAAAAACAGAAGTGGAAAATTGAGTGTGCACCCTGTGGAGATCGGAGAGGTGCTAAATGAATATTTCTCATCGGTTTTCACTCAGGAAAAGGAGAATATTGTAGAGGAGAAGAATGAGGTGCGAGATATTAGACTGGAAAGGATCGAGGTTAGTTACGAAGAGGTGTGATCAATTCTGGAAGGAGTGAAAGTAAACAAGTCCCCTGGGCCGGATGGGATTTAACCGAGGATTCTCTGGGAAGCTAGGGAGGAAATAGAAGAGCCTTTGGCTTTGATATTTGAGTCGTCATTGTCTACAGGTTTGGTACCAGAGGACTGGAGGATTGCAAATATTGTGCCCTTGTTCCAGAAGGGCAGTAGAGATGACCCAGGTAATTATAGACCAGTGAGCCTTACTTCTGTTGTAGGAAAGGTTTTGGAAAGGGTTATAAGAGATAAGATTTATAATCTAGCAAGCAACAATTTGATTTCAGATAGTCAACATTGTTTCATCAAGGGTAGGTCATGTCTCACAAACCTCAGTTTTTTTTGAGAAGGTGACCAAGCCCATAGATGAGGGTAGGGCAGTTGACGTGTTATACATGGACTTCAGTAAAGCCTTTGATAAGGTTCCACATGGTAGGCTGTTGGAGAAAATGCAGAGGCATGGAATTGAGGGTGATTTAGCAGTTTGGATTAGAAACTGGCTTTCTGAAAGAAGGCAGCAAGTGGTGGTTGACGGAAAATATTCAGCCTGGAGCCCGGTTACTAATGGTGTGTCACAAGGATCTGTTTTGGGACCACTGCTGTTTGTCATTTTTATAAATGACTTAGACGCAGGTATAGGTGGATGGATGAGTAAATTTGCAGACGACACTAAAGTCGGTGGAGTAGTGGACAGTGTGGAAAATGTTACAGGTTGCAGGGGGACTTGGATAAACTGCAGAATTGGGCTGAGAGGTGGCAAATGGAGTTCAATGCAGCTAAATGTGAGGTGATGTACTTTGAGAAGGATAACAGGAAGGCAGAGTATTGGGTCAGTGGAAAGATTCTTGGTAGTATGGACGTGCAGAGGGATCTTGGAGTCCATGTACATAGATCCCTGAAAGTTGCCACCCAGGTGGATAGTGCTGTTAAGGTGGCATAAGGTGTGTTAGGTTTCATTGGGAGAGGGATTGAGTTCCAGAACTGCAATATCATGCTGCAACTATACAAAACGCTGGTGCGGCCACACTTGGAATATTGTGTACAGTTCTGGTCCCCATATTTTGGGAAGAATGTGGAAGCATTGGGAAAGGTGCAGAGGAGATTTACCAGGATGTTGCCTGGTCTGGAGGGAAGGTCTTATGAGGAAAGGCTGAGAGACTTGGGTCTGTTCTCATTGGCAAGAAGAAGGCTAAGAGGGGATTTGATGGAGGTATACAAGATGATCAGAGGATTAGATAGGGTAGACAGTGAAAGTCTTTTTCCTAGGATGATGACGTCACCATGCACGAGGGGGCATAACTACAAATTGAAGGTGATAGAGTTAAGACAGATGTCAGAGGCAGGTTCTTTACTCAGAGTGATAAGGGCGTGGAATGCCCTACCTGCCAATATAGTTAACTCAGCCACATCAGGGAGATTTAAACAATCCTTAGATAAGCTCACAGATGATTTTGGGATAGTGTAGGGGGACGAGCTGAGAATAGTTCACAGGTCAGCGCAACATCGAGGGCCGAAGGGCCTGTTCTGCGCTGTATTGTTCTATGTTCTAACACTTTAATAAGGTCACCTCTTAATCTTCTCTTCCAAGGAGAATAAGCCCAATCTCTCTCTCCTTCCCTTGGATCTAAAATCCCTCATTTATGTTATCATTCAGGTAAATCCCCTTTGAACTGTCTCCAGGGTCTTAACAAACTTCCTTAAATAAGTGCCCAGAACTGAACACATTACTCCAAATGTGATCTGACCAATGATTTGTAGAGGTTCAGCATCACTTGCTTGATTTTATACTCTAAGCCTCTATTTATAAACCCAAGGATCCTATAAAACTTATTAACAACTGTTTCAGCTTGCCTGGCCACCTTCAGAGAATCATGTAAGTGAACCCCAAGGTCCCTCTGCTCCTTTCCTCCCATCAGAGTTATCCCATTGAGGCCTGTACTGTCTCTGTGCTGCTTCTACCAGATGCATTCCCTCACATTTCTCTGCATTGGAATTCATCTTCCAGGTGTCTGTCCATTTGGCCAACATATCAATGTCTCTTTGAAATCGCTCAGCATCATTCTCATAAGTCACTCTTCTCCCTGGCTTCATATCATCTGCAAATGTAGAGATTTTGCCTTCAGTACCCACCTTCAAATCATTTATTTAAATCAGAAAAAACAAGGGTCCCCACACCAACCCCAGGGGAATACCACGTTGAACTCCTCTCCAATCTGAGAAATGCCCTTCTATACCTCCCCTCTGTTTCCGATCTTTTAGCCAATTTCTAATCCATGCTGCCAAAGACCCATCAATCCCAAACATTTCTCATTTACCATCAGGCACCGTACCAAATGCTTTCTGAAAGTCCAAATCCACACCATTATTCTCATCCGCTGCCTGTGTCACCTCTTAGCCTGCTTGGCACACTTTCCTCATTCCTGAAGAGGCTCATGCCCGAAACGTCGATTCCCCTGCTCCTTGGATGCTGCCTGACCTGCCGCGCTTTTCCAGCAACACATTTTCGGCTCTGATCTCCAGCATCCGCAGTCCTCACTTTCACCACGTTTGAAGAAACAAAAAAGCTAACTTTGTTTTTAGCACTTCCACCACCTTTGGAAGTCACGTTGAATTATGCAAGGAATTAAACTCTCTGGCAGTGTAGTCAGTGTTGTATGTGGGAATTATGACAAGCTATTTGCACAAAGCAAGATCCCAGAAACAGTGAGAGAAGTGTTTTTTTTATTGTTGCTGGTTGGGGGATAAATGCTGGCAAGTTAAATGTGCCTTTTGGCAATCAGGCCTGTGGGATCTTTGCAAAGTTTTACTTAATCTCTATTATTCTGAGTTCAGAGTGTGTGTTTCTAATTTACAGTGACCCTCTCTCCCCCCTTGGGCAGACAGCAGGTGGGATTGGTCTGTACAGAAGAGTGTAATAGGCAGTAACTAATCGGCAGCCTAGCTCATACTACACACAGTAATCTTTACTACACAGCATGTGCATTGGCTATCAGTGTATGTTATTCACAGGTGTTCAAGTGTAGCAGGTTCCAGTAATACTGTGTGTATTCCTGGCCATTACACTTTGGGAAGGATGTGATGGGAGTGTAGTGGAGATTCACCAGGATATTGCTTGGGATGCAGCATTTCAAAGATGAAGGGAGGTTGAATAAGCTTGAAGCTGATAGGGGTGTATAAGATGAGGGGTGTGGACAGGATGGATCGAAAGCGACTATTCCCCTTAGTCCAAGGGGGCACAGTTTGAAGGTGAAAGGTAGGAGGTTTAGAGAGGATTTGAGGAAAATCTTTCTCCCCAGGGGCTTTTCAGGGACCATTCAGGATTGACCATGTTGTTGCCACATTTGGACTGTACTGGGGAAGGATGACAGAGTTCCTTCCCTAAGCGTCATTCATCCTGGCTGAGGTTTAACTTCACAGTATTGCTATCTGCTCCTTGCCCTGCACTCCCCTGGGTGGAAGCACTGACCAGATTGGAATGATGCAACTCAACAAGCATACACTAGACTGAGGAGACTTTTTATCAATGTCTGTGTTTTAATGGGATAATGCTTGGGTTAAAATGCTAAATCAATGTGCAGAAATTGAGGAAGTGGATTTAAAAGTAGTTCCATTCGGTGTCAGCATGATTCTTTTTAGATTAGATTCCCTACAGTGTGGATTCAGGCCCTTCAGCCCAACAAGTCCACACTGACCCTCTGAAGAGTAACCCACCCAGTTCCATTTCCCTCTGACTAATGCATGTAACACTACGGGCAATTTAGCATGGCCAATTCACCTGGCCTGCACATTTTTGGACTGTGGGAGGAAACCCACACAGATACAGGGAGAATGTGCAAACTCCACACACAGCCACCTGAGGCTGGAATTGAACCTGGGATCCTGGTGCTGTGAGGCAGCAGTGCTAACCATTGAGTCACCGTGCTGTTGACATTTTGAAATGAAAACTCATGCTGATGACCTTTTAATACTTTCAACTAGAATGTTTTCTCTCTTCCTGTCCAGTATTTTGAATAGTGAGGTTATGTTTGAGAAAGTCAGATCAGGTAAATAACTGAAGTGCAGAAGTGGTTGTTCTGAGAGGAGCAAGGAAATGGGGAGGGGGCGATGGAGGAGGAAAGGTAACAAGGGAGGGGCCTGACCATATCCTCAGTATGGCTTTCTGTTTGTCACTGCTCGTTGGTCTCTTTAGGAGCAATTACACAGCTCCTCCATGTAACTGGCTGCACAGAAGGTTATTCACAGCTGAGCTAGCCTTCCCCAACAAAAGGAGATTTCCACTGTCATCAGAAAAGCAGAGTGTCTGTTTTAGCTGGGGGCATGTGCCCTGCTCCCCCACTTTGTGATCTCCATCTTTGAATCGTGACAATACTGCTGAAGGAAGCTGCTCCCTTGAGCTCCTGAAAAGTGACCATGTCCCTCTGAACCTGCAGCTTACTCTGTTCTGTCTCCAGACAGCTCTCCCACTCTCACCACTCACCCCCATGACCTTCTGCCCCTTGCTAGCTCCCATGTTGCCACATGCCCAGCCCCTTTTTGCTACCTCATGTCTCTCTCCCTCTCCCCCCCACCCCTTGCACGTGTCCCTCTGACTTACCGCTGGCTGTGAGCATAGTGACGGAGTGGACTCTGGAGCCGTGTACAGAGGAACCCCGATTATCTGAAGGACAAGGGCGGGGGAGTATTTTGTTCAGTTAATCAAATTCCAGATAACAGAGTTTAGCCAAGCACCGGGACCTTGTGATCTTGCTGGAGAATCGAGGTTCCTCTATATGTTCCAAAGCTGAGAGTTCAATTTTAGCACAGGCTGAGTGGTGAATACTGTCTTCTACCTGTAACAGTCTGATATGTGCTGTCTGGGCCAGTGTTACTCGCTAATGGAAGAGTTTTTCTGTGTTCCTGTACAGCCTGTATAACAGTACAACTGGAGTATAACAGTTTGCACCCAGCAGCAGGCTGAGATTTAACCTTCTACAACCAGGCAATGGTGGGGGGGGGAAGGGAAGGAAAGAGGAGGAGAATGTTGGTCATGTCACTGTAGATCGATCATCTCAAGCCAGACTGGGAAAGGGCTGCAGGTTTCTTTCCATCTGAGATTTTAATGATCTAGGTGGGGTTTTAGGAAAATCCAGCAGCTCTGAGCACAGGCACTCATTTTCCAGTTTTACTTAAAATTCAATTAGTGATTGAGTCTTCAAATCCCATCAATCTCTGGTTCCCAGGTCCATAAAAGAATGTCCAAATATCATGTTATGGCAGGAAGCACAGCAGGCACATTCTCATAGCATTGACCCACCAGCAGGGAGGAGAGAAATGCTCACACAAACCCTACATTGGTTCAAGAAATAATATTAGAACATAGAACAGTACAGCACAGAACAGGCCCTTCAGGCCACGATGTTGTGCCGACCATTGATCCTCATGTATGTACCCTCAAATTTCTGTGACCATATGCATGTCCAACAGTCTCTTAAATATCCCCAATGACCTCGCTTCCACAACTGCTGCTGGCAACGCATTCCATGCTCTCTCAACTCTCTGTGTAAAGAACCCACCTCTGACATCCCCTCTATACTTTCCTCCAACCAGCTTAAAACTATGACCCCTTGTGTTAGCCATATCTGCCCTGGGAAATAGACTCTGGCTATCGACTCTATCTATGCCTCTCATTATCTTGTATACCTCAATTAGGTCCCCTCTCCTCCTCCTTTTCTCCAATGAAAAAAGTCCGAGCTCAGTCAACCTCTCTTCATAAGATAAGCCCTCCAGTCCAGGCAGCATCCTGGTAAACCTATTGACTTAGATATTGGGAGAACTACCCTCAATAGGGTACAAGGATAATAAACCTCAGGTTGTAGGTTTGCTCGCTGAGCTGGAAGGTTTGTTTTCAGATGTTTTGTCTCCATACTGGGTCACATCATCAGTGAGCCTCTGGTGAAGCCCTGGTAGTATGACCCGCCTCTATTTGTGTTTAGGTTTCCTTGGGTTGGTGATGTCATCTCCTGTTCTTTCTCAGAGGGTGGTAAATGGGGTCCAAGTTGGTGTGTGTGTTAGTAGCTAGGATGTTACCTAGTATGGTGACAAATTGTCTGAAACCAAACCTTCCAGCTCAGTGAGCAAACTTACACCCAGAACTTCAACCTGAGCTACAAACCTTCTCAAAACTCAAACCTGAGTTTGTTGTCCGCCCTTGTGATGGTGCAGAGTTTTCTGGGATGAGGTGACAGTGTGGGCCGTGTTCCGCTGGTCTCTGAACAGAAAGTGGCATCACTTAACCAAAACACTGAGATTGGAGTTCTCCTTGACAGAGATTCCAAAATGTTTATAACCAACAAAGTACAGTGAAAGTCAGTATGCACAGCAAGATTTCACACACAGCAATGTATTAATGACCAGATTGTCTGTTTTTGTGACTTTGCCTGTGGGTGAATATTGTTCAGGTGCAGCAGGGAGATCAGTCCTTTTCTCCTTTCAGAGAGTGCTATCGGGTCTTGGTGCTGAACTCTGTGGTGGAAACCGGAGCCCCTGACAGCTGCAGAGAGTGGCTTTTAGTGGAATAGTTATCCACCCTGTCACTTACACATGTCCTTTCCGTAAGTCAACGACTAATGGTGTGTGAAAGTGAGCAGATGAATGAATCTCATGAAAGCTGAAAAAAGCTGCAGTTCCCCAGCCTGAGAAAGTAACTAATGACCTCTCGAGCACGTTGCTGTCAGATATTAATTTTGGAAGCATGTTGCTTTCATACATTCACTGGGTAGTTTAGCTGCTGAGGTGGTTCAGCACTTACTGCATTCTCTGTCATTTAAATTCCCACAACCACTTCATAAACTATTTTATTTCTAACCCTTCCACGTACATGAGCTCATGCTGTACCATGTATAGACCACCCTCTTCTGGTCACTTTGTGGTATTGCTGTGTCTTCAAACCTGGAGACACCATTGACTTTCTGCAGCCTATCCCAGAAGTGGAGAGGAGGGCAGTGACAGATAGAGTGGCGGGTTCTCGTGTGGGTATGTTGTACCGTGCCCCAGGGTGAATCACTGCACATCTGCAATAAATCGAGAAGATGCTGCAATCACTCAGCAAGTCAGGCAGCCTCAGCACAGGAACAGAAATGGTGAAAGTTTGAGATCGGTGGCCTTTTGAGATTGAATAATGAGCATTTAGAAAGGGAGGATAGGATAGTAGATTGAGCAAGAGGCCGCCATTCGGCCCTTTGTGTCTGCTGTACCGTTCAATGGGATCAATGCTGATCATCCAGTTCAGTCCCCTGTTCCCACTTTCTGTCCATCCCATTTGAGTCCTTTATTCCTAAGAAGTATATCCAACTCAAAAACATTCAATGTTTTGGCCTCTACAGTTTCCTGTTGCAGGGAATTCTATAGGCTCATCACTCTGGATGAAGACACTTCTTCTCATCTCACTCTGGAATGGTTTACCTCTTTTTTTTTGATTGTGACCTTTTGATTGGGGATTCCCCAGTCAACAAGAATATGTGACTATAATTCCAAGTGGTGTAGACTCTCCCTGTAAGTCATTTCCACCATCCCAGGAGTCGGTCTTTGTTGCGCTCCCTCCAATGCCAGAATGTGCTTCCTCAAATAAGGAGATGAAAACTGGAGACAGTACTCCAGCTGTGGTCTCCCCAAGGCCGTCTCAGTTGCTCCTGGGCTTGTATCTTCTCACTATGAAGGCCAACACAGCATTCATTATCCTCCCTGCCTGCTGCACCTACACACTGATTCAGGGACTGGTGTACAACGATGTCCAGGTCTCTCAGCACCTCTCCTTGTCCCAATCTATCAACATTCTGATAATAGTCTACTTTGCTGTTGTTGCTCCCAAAGTAGATAATCTCACATGGTACCTAGGTACCAATACTTTGTGTTTCACGGAATTGAAATGGTAAAAGAATAGATTAATATGGCAATACAAAGTTGTAAAGCCCAAAATGAGAATGAAACGTGTCTATAAAGTACTCCCCTTATAGCCCTCGGAGTCCCTCTCCAATATGGGTCAGAGCACACTGGATGTGGAACACAATGTCTCTGTGTCTCCATGTGCTGGCCCCTGTCAGGGACTCCCTCTACTCCTTTGCCCAGGCCCTCGACTCGCTCTGCTCCGGGACAGGGCCCTCGGCTCGCCACCTCGCCACCCCCCCCCCCTCCCCACTCCAGGACAGGGCCCTCGACACGCTCCCCTCCCCACTCCGGGACAGGGCCCTCGACACGCTCCCCTCCCCCCTCCCCGCTCCCCGCTCTGGGACAGGGCCCTCGACATGCTACCCCCCCCACCTCTTTCCCCCCCCCTCTTCCCCCCCCCCCCCCTCTTTCCCCCCCCCCTCTTCCCCCCCCCTCTTCCCCCCCCCCTCTTTCCCCCCCCCCTCTCTCCCCCCCCTCTTCCCCCCCCCCTCTCTCCCCCCCCCCCCCCCCCCCCCTCTCCACGCCCCCCCCCCTCTCCACGCTCCGGGACAGGGCCCTTGACACAATCCCCTCCCCCTCTCCCCCCCTCTTTTCCCCCCCCCTCCCCCCCCCCCTCCCCGCTCCAGGACAGGGCCCTCGACGCTCCCCACTCCCCTGGGGTGGGGGACTCCAGAACTAGAGGGCATAGGTTTAGGTTGCGAGGGGAAAGATATAAAAGAGACCTAAGGGGTAACGTTTTCACGCAGAGGGTGGTAAGTGTATGGAATGAGCTGCCAGAGGATGTGGTGGAGGCTGGTACAATTACAACATTTAAAAGGCAGGAAGGTTTTAGAGGGATATGGGCCAAATGTTGGCAAAATGGATTAGATTATTTTAGGGTATCTGGTCAGCATGGACGAATTGGACTGATCGGTCTGTTTCGTGCTGTACATCTGTGACTCTGTGGCTGTATCTGTCACCCACTTACTTGTCCAAATTGCCTGCAGCGTCTCTGCGTCGTCCTCCTCAGTTCAGCCTTCCACCCAGCATTGTATTCTCTGGAGATGTGGAGATATGGCATGTTGTTTCTGTATCTCAATCATTAATATACTTTGTGAATAGCTGGGGTCCAAACACTGATCCTCCCACCACTGGTTGCTGCCTGCTACGTGGGAAAAACAACTGTTATAATATCTTTAATCTAACAGGGTCTAAAGAAGTTGCCAGATTACAAAGCTGTTTTAGTTTAACAATGTTGCTCATAATTGTCCTCCATTTTGCTGCACAGCAAAATCTCTCACAGTATCTACTGTGTCAAGAATTTCAAAGATTCAAAACCCTCTTCAGAAATTTGAAGGGCCGAAGGGCCTGTTCCTGGACTGTAAATTTTCTTTATTCTTTGTAAATTCCTCACCTTGGCCATACCCCTCACCCTCACGATGTGCTGCCCTCCAATCCCTCTGCTCCAATCCCGACCTCACCATCAAGCCAGCAGATAAAGGGGGCGCAGTGGTAGTCTGGCGCACTGACCGCATAAACCAAATTATCTGAAGACATTTCTGCCACCTCCAAACAGACCCCACCACCAGGAATATATTTCCCTCCCCACTCCTTTTCACCTTCCGCAAAGACTGTTCCCTCCATGACTACCTAGTCAGGTCCACACCCCCCCTACAACCCACCCTCCCATCCTGGCACCTTCCCCTGCAACTGCAGGAACTGTAAAACCTGTGTCCACACCTCCTCCCTCAACTCCATCCAAGGCCCTAAAGGAGCCTTCCACATCCATCAAAGTTTTACCTGCACATCCACTAATATCATTTATTGTATCCGTTGCTCCCGATGTGGTCTCCTCTACATTGGGGAGACTGGGCGCCTCCTAGCAGAGCGCTTTAGGGAACATCTCCGGGACACCCGCACCAATCAACCAAACCGCCCCGTGGCCCAACATTTCAACTCCCCCTCCCACTCTGCCGAGGACATGGAGATCCTGGGCCTCCTTCACCGCTGCTCCCTCACCACCAGACGCCTGGAGGAAGAACGCCTCATCTTCTGCCTCGGAACACTTCAACCCCAGGGCATCAATGTGGACTTCACCAGTTTCCTCATTTCCCTTCCCCCACCTCACCCTAGTTCCAAACTTCCAGCTCAGCGCTGTCCCCATGACCTGTCCTACCTGCCTACCTTCCTTTCCACCTATCCACACCTCCTGTTTCACCCCCCCCGACCTATCACCTTCATCCCCACCCTCACTCACCTATTGTACTCTGCTACTTTCCCCCCACCCCCTTCTCATTTATCTCTCCACCCTTTAGGCACTCTGACTCTTTCCTGACGAAGAGCTTTTGCCCAAAACGTCGATTTCCCTGCTCCTCGGATGCTGCCTGAACTGCTGTGCTTTTTCAGCACCACTCTAATCTAGAATCTGGTTTCCAGTATCTGCAGTCATTGTTTTTACCATAAATGGCCTGTCCATTCTCCTGAAGCATGGACCTCTGGTTCCAGCTCTCCAGCTCAGCCTGGGAAAACATCCTTCCTGCACCTAGCTTGTACAGCTCAGTAAGAATTGTGAAACTTCAGTGAGATCACCTCACCCTTCAAACAGTCACGAATAGAGACTCAGTCACCTCAAGCTCTCCTCCTAAAGCAATCCTGCTGTCTCAAAGCCAGGACAACTGGGAGAGAGGGGTTCCCATTGAGAATCCGAGACAGTCTATCTCCACCCCTTGCCTTGTACTGATCTCACCAAAGAGTGCCCAGTTCCACCCATCCTCCTCCCTCTCAACACAAACTGAAATGCTGCAGATGCTGGAAATCCAAAGTAAAACAGGAAAGGATGGAAATACTCAGCAGGTCAGCAGCATACTAGATGCTTGTTTTCTGGAATATCTACATTGTCTGCAAACAGCCAATGGGGAACTTCAAACCAGTGTCTACAGGAAAACAACACATACTGACCAAATACTGAACTACAGAAGCAATCATCCCAACACCCACAAACGAAGCTGCATCAGGACATTATTCCCATGAGCCACCACACACTGCAGCACAGAGGAACTACACAGAGCAGAGGAAAATCACCTAGACAGTGTATTCAAAAAGAATAGATACCCAATGAAAACAGTCCGGTGATTTCTCAGCAACAAACCCAAACAAGCAGACCAGAAACCCTTGGCATCACGGTAGCCCACAAACCCACCAACACACTAAAACAGCAGCTAATGAACTTGAAAGACCCTATACAGACAACAAGCAAAACTCATGTCATTTACAAAATACTGTGCAAGGACTGTAACAACACTATATCGGGGACACAGGCAGAAAACTAGCCACCAGGATACATGAACATCAACTGACCACAAAAAAGACATGACCCACTCTCACTAGAATCCTCACATATGGATGAGGAAGGACATCACTCCGACTGGGACAACACATCCATCCTAGGACAAGCCAAACAGAGAGAGACATGAGAATTCCTAGAAGCATGGCATTCCAACCAGAACTCTGTCAACAAACGCATTGACTTGGATTGCATTTGCCACCCCCTGAGAAAAAGAAAAGGAAATGACATCACCATAGGAAATGATGCAATTTCCTGTGGTGACATCACCAACTCAAGGAAACCCAAACATATAAATAGAAAGTGTACTATACTACCAGAGGCTCACTGATGATGTTACCTAGTATGGTGACAAAATGTCTGAAAATGAACCTTCCAGCTCAGTGAGCCAACTACATCCAGTTCTCAGTGGGGTTTAGAAGGATGAGGGTGGGCTTTGATTGAAGCTTAAAGAATAAGGAGAGGCCTGGGTAGTGTGGACATGGAGAAAATATTCCCACTAGTAGGAGACTGAGTGAAGGGACAATCATTTTGAACTGAAATGAGGAGGAGTTTACTCAGCTAGAGGGCGGTAATTCTTTGGAACCCATTGCCGCAGAGGACTCTGGAAGCCAAGTTATTAGGCATATTTAAAACACAGAGAGGGCGGGGCTCCTAACAGGTAAGGGGATCAAGGGTTATGGCAAGAAGGTAGAAGAATGGGATTGAGAAATATATGCACCATGATGGAGCAGATTCAGTGGACAGAATGGCCTCATTCTGCCGTTACATCTTACGGCTGTATGGTTGAAATGTAGCTTCCAGTGTGTATGAATAAATCTTCTTGTGGACCCATCTGATGATCCCTACCTGGTTTCTGGTGCAATTGTAACATAGTCAGGGTTATTTAGTAAATGTTGGTCATTAACACAACCACATCCAGTACAGTTCAGAGGTTTGTAGGCACAGCCGATGGAGCATGGTTGGCACACAGTCCTCAAAGGGCCATGTTGTTTCATACAGTCTGGATGTACAGTCATTACACCAGCACTGAAACTGCCATACACATTACCGGTTTGGATGGTAGGCAGAACGTCCTGTTGGCTTGATGGCTGCGTCGGGTGCAGTTGCTGTAAGATTAGATTAGATTACTTAGAGTGTGGAAACAGGCCCTTCGGCCCAACAAGACCACACCGACCCTCCAAAGAGCAACCCACCCAAACCCATTCCCCTACATTTACTCCTTCACCTAACACTATGGGCAATTTAGCATAGCCAATTCACCTACCCTGCACATTTTTGGGAGGGTGTGGAAGGAAACCAGAGTACCTGGAGCAAACCCACGCAGACTGCTGCCTGAGGCCGGAATTGAACCTGGGTCTCTGGCGCTGTGAGGCAGTATTGCTAACCACTCTGCCACCGTGCCACCCATAAGGTAACAGTGTAAGACAGCTCACTCCATCTGTTCAAATTTTTAAGAGACCATCCCATTCCAGGGCGGTGTGGGCATCGTTCAGAACCAAAAGTGATAATAAGATCCTTTTTGATTTTATGCAGCACAGAGTGAGTGATCATTTGATCAGGGCAGCCATTACACTGTTGGACAGTTTTGATACATCCAATCTCAGTATCAAGCTCACACTATCACCAGATCATTAGATCATTAGCAGATCTTTGAAGTTACTGGTAAGTTCTTTTTAGATTAGATTCCCCACAGTATGGAAACAGGCCTTTTGGCCCAGCAAATCCACACCAACCCTCTGAACAGTAACCCACCCAAAATCATTCCTCTACCCTATATTTCCCTCTGACTAATGCACCTAACACTATGGGCAATTTAGCATGGCCAATTCACCCTAACCTGCACATCTTTTGGACTGTGGAAGGAAGCCAGAGCATCCAGAGGAAACCCACACAGACACTGGGAGATTGTGCAAACTCCACACAGACAGTCACCCGTGGTGGAAATCGAACCTGGGTCCCTGGCGTTGTGACGCTGCAGTGCTAACCACTGAGCCACTGTGCTGCCCAAGTCTTGTATCGTGTGGAGCTGCACAAATCCTAAGGCCTACCTTGACCAGCGAACGTGGGCTTTCAGTCATTTCCAGTCAAGACCTTGGAGGCAGATTTCAATGTTGGCACATTGAGAAAAGGGCACTGCTTTGCAAAGCTGTATTCCAGCACAGGATGGAGTTTCCTGGTTTAGGAGTCATTCCATAGAAGGCATGATTCTCATGGTAACTGATGAAAGTTGTGGGAGCTGGACCGAGAGATGGTTCCATGACCATGTCCTCTATTCCAGCCTTCTCGCTCATCTGGAACAAACTTTGTTTCGTTGTTCTTTTGCTTCTGTCTGATAAAATCTTCTGATATTTCTCCTGCAGCACCATTCCCAAATACTATCACACACTGAGCCTGTGGCTCTTGACCCACCTATAGGGACCACCACCTCCAATTGGCACAGCACTGCTGCCATTTCAATATTCTGGTGAAGGTAGCTGCTTCTGCCTCTCCATAGCTGATCCCAAACCCACTGAAGATCTCTGACATGAACTGTTTTTAATTCTAAACCACTTGTATCCCACAGCAGGTAGAGAACTCCTGTTTGCAATTGTATACTTCTGGGAAAGACAGTCAAAGGGGAAGGGGGAGGGGGAGGGGAGGGGGGGGCGCAGGGGGAGTGTTTCTGTGGGCGTTTTAATGATCATGAATTGTGTGTTTTGTTTTCCTGCAGTCTGTTCGAACACTATTGCTACACTCGAGGAGGGATGCGTCACACTTCGTACACATGTATATGTGGCAGGTAAGACTCTGCCTGAGATCCTACGTTACTTGGAACGTTCCTCAGAGTCTGCTGGAGGGTGGGAGTCAAGGCATCACTGTGCTGTTAGATAGTGAGCACCATGCTCCAGTAGGATCTACTCAAACCTCAGTGCTTCTGAAATACAACTTGTTAGTTCCAACAACTGTGCAGTTGGATTTCTTTTTGATTTTTTTTTATTTACGTGGGCTGGTGTAACTGCCCAGGTAATTTATTACCCGTCCCTAGTTGCCCCTTGAGGAGCTGCCTCCTTGAACCGCTGCAGTCCATGTGTTGCAGATTGACCCACAATGCCCTTGGGGAGGGAATTCCAGGATTCTGACCCAGCGACAGTGAAGGAACGGCGATATATTTCCAAGTCGGGATGGTGTATGGCTTGGAGGGGAATGTGCAGGGGGTGGTGTTCCCATGGATCTACTGCCCCCTTATCCTTCGAGATGGAAGTGGTCGTGGGTTTGGAAGGTGCTGTCTGAGGATCTTTGTTCACTGCCTTTTGGCCATTGGCTGGTCTAGAGAACTCTGGATTCTTGGTGATCCCAGGTCCCAATAAAGTCCAACAATAATTAGGTCTCACTGTCTTCTTTCAGTCGGGTAAAATCCCTGACACCAACACTGTTCTGAGACTAAGATTAAATGATGTATCCCCATTTCATGGGACTTCTCAGATATTCCTTTATACAGAAAATCGCCTCCAGGTGGCTGTGTGTGACAGCCCAGCGGGACAATTCTCAGGGACAGTTTTGTGTCACGTGGTTATCTCTCAGTGAAAACAGGCTGAATTAACATTTGGCCTATTTTCCATGTACTTTTCCACTCTATTTTGTTGTCATGCCCAGTTAACCCTTTTTAATTAACCTTTAATGGTCTGGTTTGATGATATCATTTTTAATCCTACCACTACGCCAGTGATATCTACATCCTATGAATGGGTTAAAAATTACCAGGTGGCCTACTTATTGCTAAAGAGCTGTTTGTGGGAGCTTGCTGTGCATACATTGCCTGTTATACTTTCTCTTTATGGTAGTGACTATCTTCAAGAATACTAAACTGGTTGCAAGAGCTTTGAGACATCCAAAGGTTCTTCAAGTGCCTGTGTAAATACAGACTTGCTTCACTCACTGAACTATAATAGGAGAGCAGTCAGTCCTTTGCTGCAGTTCATTGTGTTTTTATGTTTCAGTGGGGTCAATTCTGCTGTCCTACATTATGGACACGCTGGAGCTCCAAATGATAAGACCATTCGGGATGGAGACATATGGTAAGAGCTGTTTAATTCCTTATTCTTTCCCCTCGACTCTGCACTTGTATCGCAAAGCTGTAACCTCTTCCTCGGTGTGGATGGGCTCAGCAACAGTAGCCTTTGCGAATGTTGTCCAAAAGGTGGTGTCCCAAAGACAAACCCTATATTTCCCTCTCTTGACTGGGGTATGCATGCTTAGGAAGAGGATCAGAAGTGGGTTTATTCTTAAACCTTCCAACATTGGACCCTAACTCAAACCAGAACACTCCAAAAGAGTTTGTGATGGAGCTGAGACTTGCCCAACCTCTAAATCAATGCTTGATTCTTTCACCCTCTGTTTTTAATAACAAACTTTCCTCACACATCTCTTTCAGACCCTCTGTCTTCCTCCACACACCTTAAACCTATGCCCCCTTATATTTGACATTTCCTTCCTTGGAAAGAGACTCTGAATATCTAAACCATCCATGCCTCTCATAATTTTATACACTTCTATCAGAATGACTCTCAGCCTCCAACGCTCTCGTGAAAAGCGATCCAAGTTGTTCCAAGCTCCCCTAATAGCTAATAGACTCCAATCCAGGCAACATCCTGGTAAACCTCTTTCATACCCTCTCCAAGGTCTCCACATCCTACAGTGTGGGGACTGCTCCAAATGTGGCCTAACTAGTGTTGCGGCTGTGTAAAACGTGACTTGCTAAGTTTTGTACTCAGTGCTCCGACTGTTCACTGCCTTTGCCACCTGATCCACTTGTGTTACCACTTTTAGGGAGCTAAGGATTTAGAGTCTTGGAAACGAGCCCTTTGGTGCGACATGCCTTGCTGATCAAGTTTCCCAAGCTAAACTCGACCCAGCTGCCTGCGTTTGGCCCCTATCCCCTTAAGCCTTGACAATTCATCCAAGATCCTTCTGTATATCATACCCCTGAGGGGCCTGCCCTTTACAGTATGCTTTCTTGTTGCATTTGACCTCCCAAAATGCATCACCTCACAATTCTCTGGACTAAACTCCATCTGCCATTTCTACATCTGTCTTTAATTGGTCTATATCCTTCTGGATCCTTTGACAACTTTCCTCGCTGTCCACAACTCCACCAATTTTGTGCTGTCTGTAAACTTACTAATCAGGCCACTACATTTTCATTCAAATCATTTATATAAATTACAAACAACAGAGGTCCCAGCACTGATCTTATGGAAGGCCAATGGTCACTGATCTCCAGTCAGAAAAGCACCCATCCACAACTACCCTCTGTTTTCTATCACCAAGCCAATTTTGTATTCCCAACTCACCATGGATCCCATGAGTTTATCTTTCAAATTTCTACATTGGCTATCATCCTCCAAGCGATATGAATCATTTGTGAAGGAGTCAGTTGTTTTCTGCTAGTCTTCACTGCCTCGGTTAAACCTTCTTTAGTCTGTAATGGAGTTTCTTTGTGAACTGAAATAGGAGATGAAGACTTTAATTACATCAAGGTATGTTGTAGTTTGTTCTGTAATAGCTTGCCTGTTGAGGGTGGCATTGATACTGTTGCTGTCATGAATGATGAAACACTGACCGGGCCCTGGTCTGGGTTCTTGTTGAGACCTCCCACGCTCCAGTAGCTGTTGAACTTCCCGAATACACAGGCTGGGCCAGGGCCCTCCACATCTTCCTGAGAGTTTGGTAACGTTAAGGTTTTTCCATCGTCTGGGTACTCCGTGTAGTCTATGATGACTGAAATATTTCTGTACTTCCCACCTTTTCCTGCTGTTACTCTGATGTCCTTTCTCAGATGCTTTGTGCCATGTACAGTGCCATGGATGTTCTTCCTCACTTGTTAGCTTTCCTGGTTCAAGGTTTGGTACTGAGACTGTCCCTTCAAGTCTGTTACTAGCTGGCCCCTATCACCATCCAGTTTCATACCTTGTATTTCCCCAGTTCAGTGTTCAGATCACTGGGTCAGCCACTTGGTTTCCTGTCACCAGTTTATAGGTCTCATCACTGCTATTGCCACGCTGTAGTACTGCGCAATCTAAATTCTTCAAATCATTGAAACAGGCTTTGTTGAAAATAACTATACACAGACATGGATAAGAGAGGATAATTTACCCAGAGCCCAGAGCTTCAATTCCATTTGAGCTGACCCAACTCCTCATGCTCAATAACTATAGGAACTAACTTTTACCACTGTAGAAGTTGGTCCATCCTCTCTTCCTTTAGGAATGACTGAACATTGTAATGGCATAGTTTAATTGGGAATACATGCACAAACATCAACTCCCTCTACCACCAATGCTCAGTAGCAGCAGAGTGTACTATTTACAAGATGCACTGCAGAAATGCAGCAGGTACATGGAAACGCCATCCCTGCTAGTTCCCCTCCGAGCCACTCACCATCCCGACTTAGAAATATATCACCATTCCTTCACTGTTGCTGGGTCAGAATCCCGGAATTCCCTCCCTTAGAGCATTACGGTCTATCTATAACACAATAGACACAACAGTTCAAGAGGGCAGCTCACATCCACCTTCTCAAGGGGCAACTAGGGACTGGTAATAAATGCTGGGCCCAGGCAGCAACTCCCACTTCCCAGGAGTGAGACAAATCCACTTACTCCCCTAACATCAGTCCCCCAGTTTCTGTATAAATTTGTATTTGATGATTACACTGACCGCTTTAATCTTCTCTGCTAGATAATCATTTCACAACGTGTTTATTCATTGCTCACCACCCCTGCCTTGTATATTTCTCTTGTATTGTTAACGATCCCTACAGGGAACGATAGCCTCTGATTAACTTTGATTCTTTTTGCAATCTTGAAACATCAATTGTTTCATCGCAGCGACTCATTCCAAAGAAAACAGTCCAAGTTCCTGTTTGTCTGTAAAACATAGACTAATATCTTGCTCAATTAACTTTTCTTTGGAACTTTATACTGAGTCTCTAAGGTAAAGGTGCAGGTTTTGAGGGCACACAATGTGGTGATCCCATAACAAAGAAAGGACATGAGTTCAAATCCTAACACAGCAGTTCAACACAAAATCTGGAAATTGAAAAGCTGCTGTTAAAAAATGTGACCATGGAGATGTTCAATTTTCATGAAAACCCAGTTGCTCCTAGAGGGAAGGAAATCCTGTTGCCGCCCCCTTCCTCAGTGTAGACCTGCTTGTCTGTAAAACCTAGATTTATGTCGTGCTCAATTAACTTTTCTTTGGAATTTTATACTGAGTCTCTAAGGTAAAGGTGACTTCAGTCCCACACGGCTGACCCATGACTTCTTGGCAAAAGTGAGGACTGCAGATGCTGGAAACCAGAGTTTAGATCAGAGTGGTGCTGGAAAAGCACAACAGGTCAGGCAGCATCCGAGGAGCAGGAAAATCGACGTTTCAGGCAAAAGCCCTTCGGCAGGAAGCCTCCAGGGTGGAGAGATAAATGAGAGGGGGTGGGGAGAAGGTAGCAAAGAGTGCAACAGGTGAATGGGGGTGGGGATGGAGGTGATAGGTCAGAGGGGAGGATGGAGCAGATAGGTGGGGATGGAGATTGGCAGGTAGGACAGGTCATGAGGACAGTGCTGAGCTGGAAGGTTGGAACTGGGGTAAGGTGGGGGGAGGGGAAATGAGGAAACTGGTGAAGTCCACATTGATGCCCTGGGGTTGAAGTGTTTCCCTGACTTCTGAGTGGCCTAGCAAACAGTCAGTTGCTTTAATCGGTTGTTACCTGCCTTATTGTTACACCCCTCCATCCCAGGATCAGCCGAGTGAACCTTTTTTGGCCTACTCCCAATGTGACTCTATTCCCCCTTCGAGAAGGGGCCCAAAATCATTCAGTATTCCAGCTGTGGTCTGATGAGTGCCTTGTATAGTTTTAACAAAACCTCCCAACTTTTGTATTCCTTTCTCTTTGAAATAAAGGCCAACATTCCATTTGCCTTCCTATTATCCCTGAACTTGGATGTTGTTTATTGTAATTCATGAACAAAGACTCCCAAATCCCTCTGTTCCTTGGCTTTCTGCAGTCTCTCTCCATTTAAATGATGTCCAGCTCCTCCTGTTCTTCAAGCCAAAGTGCATTACCTCTCATTTTCCCCTCTGTTATATTTCATCTGTAGAATTTTTGTCCACTTGATAGGGTTGGGGTTGGCGGTGAGGGGCAGAAGAAGTGGGTCTTGGGAGTGACTGATGGGTGGGGATGGAGTTGGTGGAGATGGGGTTATGGTACATTTGGACCAAGGACAACGCAGTTTCTGACCACTGAGATGAAACCTGGTCAGGTCAGCTCCTGTGGAGCTGGAGGAAGTTCCCGGTCTCAGCCCAGCTTACAAGTAAATCTGTTAGTGAGCCTTAGCTCTGGACCTACCCCTCACCTCCCAGTCAGCAGGTCCGTGTCTGTCTTGAAACTGTAATCCAACCTGACATCCCAGTGTCGTACTGAGGGGCTGCTGTGCTGTCTGTGCTTTCACCCTTCAGCTGACATCTTCAACTGTCCCCTCAGGTGTCTATGAAAGATTATTTAAATAAGAGCAGGGTAATTGTTTGCTGAGATCCTGACCAATACCAACCAACCTGACAACAGGCATTACCTGGTCTGTAGGAGTTTGCTGTCTGTAGGAGTTTGTTGTGAGCCCATTGATTTGCTTCCTAGATCACAACATCGTTACACTCTGACAATACTTCATTGGCTGGAAAGTGCTTTGAGATATCCCTAGGTAGAAAATGTTCTATAAATGCAGGTCTTTCCATTGAAGGTCCTTGTGTTGCAGAGCCATTAGTATTTCTGGGCTCCATGTCAGTGTGTGTATTAGTGGGGAAAGGGATATGATTGGGGATGCCTGTATGAGGGAGGGTGAGGGCAGCATTGGGTGCTGCGAGACCGTGGATTGTAGGTGGTGAGGGGAGGGGGGGTGTTTGCGTGAGTGGAAGACTCTGGGCATCTATTGTGATAAGTCAGTGATGATTTTCACTTTGATTATTGAAATCATTTTCAGTCCATTTGACTTTGATTTTCCTGTTTGTCTGGAGAAAGGGGTTATGAGCATGAAGTCTCAGCCCCACCTCAGGACAACTCCTCTGTTTCGTTTTCATTCTCACTCACTCTCTGTGATCCCTGACACACAATTGATGAGTGTTTCCGGATTGTCTCTGTAAGGCTGCAGTCTCTGAGTTCTCACAGCCCCATGCAGCTTCAAGGTGATGTCAGTCAGGACAGCCCGAAGGTGAGACCTGTTTCAACTTGTACACAAGACCTGAGAACAAAATCCAGGATGACATTGCAGAGGGAGTGCTGCACTGCTACAGATGGTGTCTGTGCAATGTGATATTCAGCCCAGATCCTTTCTGTTGCCTTATATCCCACACACATTTTTTTTAAATTTAAAAATCAAGAGACTGTGTCATAAAGGGGAAAGGTTGTAGCCCTTTGATAACTAAAACTGGAATACCCAGAGAGGCTTGTCTTGCCTTTATAATCTGTTAAAAGGAGTGGTTAAATGAAAGAAAATCCCTGATATCCACTTTATAAGCAAAAAGTAACAGTTTATTGATTTAACCCTGTCAGTGTACAAACGGAACAACGCCCCCTGAGCTACTAATTATTCCCTCACCAAACAAAATGCTGCCGGTATGCTTTTCCAATAAACACAAGTCTCACTTATATAGACCCAAGTAAGAAGAAAAAATAAATTAAAACTTAGTTTCTCAAAGTCTACACAGAATATGTCTTTCAGAATGTTCTGCGTTCTTCACTGTCTCTCTGGTCACAAAAGCCTTTCTTTCACCGATCCTGCCATCAGGGATGTTTTCTCTCTGAGTTTATCTGTGAGGACTCTTCGAGAGAAGTGCCGTGGTTCCTTTTATGGATGGATGGTGCTTTCTTAGAGAGCTTTGAGATTTCTTGTGAGAGCTCGATGTTTACTCCTCTGATGGCAGTTTGCTCTCACTCCAATTTTCAAAAACCCTTTCCTTATATACCTGAGATGACATATCAATTTTCATACATTAGCATTGGTCTAAGGTTGACAAAACTATCAGATTTAAATGTGCCTGGTTTAAATTAGTTATAAATGATACAAGCTCATTGCCAAAGCATCATAACAAGCCTAAGGTTCCAATCACAGCCAATTGATACACGTTTCAATTTCAGAACTGTCTGTAATCTGCAGTTACTTACCCTGTATAAATCTCCAAGCTTAGAAAAGCAATTTACCTCTTAAAGGAGCCATGTACTCTTTACCCCCATCATTGTTGTTTTTACAAACAAATTCTAGCTTCCTGCCTTACAGTTCACAATGACTCTAACAACTATATCTGAATGCCCTGAATTACTCTGAACACATACGGATAGCATTGCCTGACTGGGCAGTGTCCCGAAAAGTGCATTGTCTGGCATACGCTCGTTAACTTCCCACGATTTTCCAAAGCTGCACATGACTCCTTGTACCTTCTCCCCTTTTAAAATAGTGTCCAGTTTTCTTATTTTCGCCCTATAGTCCAAATAAAAGTTGTGTCTGTTACAATAGCAAGATCCCACGCATACATAAAGCCAGCAGCTTTTTGATGATGGTGCTTGTGGGTGGACTATTGGCCAGCAGTGTTGGCAATTTCCCTGCTCCTACTTGCAACAGAGAGTCTGTCCACAGGTTGAGGGGGGAGGCCTGGTTCATTAATCCACATCTGATCAACGCAGAGGTAGGGTAGGAAGGGACTGTCATTGTACATCAGTGACACTAGCTGCAGGAAGCATGGGGCTGGTACCCTGATAAGGCAGGCAGCAGACATGGCTACAAACACATGGTCAACTCTCATTTAATGTTCACTGACTGGGTGTATCACCAACTGAGCCACATTGACTCTATTCTGGTGCGATATCTTCTCAAATCCTTCCATGGTTTCATTGTGTCCATGTCGCTATGGCTGACTACATAGTCCCCTTGTTTCTAAGTTAATCAGCTGTGGGTTGCCTCCGGACAGCAGGGGGGTCTTTCTCGCGCCATGTTTGTCTCTCTTGCTCGTGCTCTCCCTCTCGCGCTCTGTCTGGCTCGCGCTCTCTCTCTCTCTCGCGCGTCCTCCCTCTCTCTTGCTCCCTCTCTCTCGCGCCCGCTCTCTCTCACCCTCCCTCTCGCGCTCTCGCGCCCGCTCCCGCTCTCGCGCCCGCTCGCGCTCTCGTGCCCCCTCTCTCGCGCTCTCGTGCCCCCTCTCTCGCGCTCTCGTGCCCCCTCTCTCGCGCTCTCGTGCCCCCTCTCTCGCGCTCCTTCTCTCTCACTCGCGCCCACTCTCTCACGCACTCTCCCTCCCGCGCTCTCGCGTTCTCTCTCGCTCTTTCTCTCTTGCGCTCTGTCTCTCGCCCGCGCTCTGTCTGTCTCTCGCCCGCGCTCTGTCTGTCTCTCGCCCGCGCTCTGTCTGTCTCTCGCCCGCGCTCTGTCTGTCTCTGGCCCGCGCTCTGTCTGTCTCTCGCCCGCGCTCTGTCTGTCTCTCGCCCGCGCTCTGTCTGTCTCTCGCCCGCGCTCTGTCTGTCTCTCGCCCGCGCTCTGTCTGTCTCTCGCCCGCGCTCTGTCTCTCTCTCGCCCGCGCTCTGTCTGTCTCTCGCCCGCGCTCTGTCTCTCTCTCGCCCGCGCTCTGTCTCTCTCTCGCCCGCGCTCTGTCTGTCTCTCACCCGCGCTCTGTCTGTCTCTCGCCCGCGCTCTGTCTGTCTCTCGCCCGCGCTTTGTCTCTCGCCCGCGCTCTGTCTGTCTCTCGCCCGCGCTCTGTCTGTCTCTCGCCCGCGCTCTGTCTCTCTCTCGCCCGCGCTCTGTCTCTCTCTCGCCCGCGCTCTGTCTCTCTCTCGCCCGCGCTCTGTCTCTCTCTCGCCCGCGCTCTGTCTGTCTCTCACCCGCGCTCTGTCTGTCTCTCGCCCGCGCTCTGTCTGTCTCTCGCCCGCGCTTTGTCTCTCACCCGCGCTCTGTCTGTCTCTCGCCCGCGCTCTGTCTGTCTCTCGCCCGTGCTCTGTCTGTCTCTCACCCGCGCTCTGTCTGTCTCTCACCCGCGCTCTGTCTGTCTCTCGCCTGCGCTCTGTCTGTCTCTCGCCCGCGCTCTGTCTCTCTCTCGCCCGCGCTCTGTCTCTCTCTCGCCCGCGCTCTGTCTGTCTCTCGCCCGCGCTCTGTCTCTCTCTCGCCCGCGCTCTGTCTCTCTCTCGCCCGCGCTCTGTCTGTCTCTCGCCCGCGCTCTGTCTGTCTCTCGCCCGCGCTTTGTCTCTCACCCGCGCTCTGTCTGTCTCTCGCCCGCGCTCTGTCTGTCTCTCGCCCGCGCTCTGTCTGTCTCTCACCCGCGCTCTGTCTGTCTCTCACCCGCGCTCTGTCTGTCTCTCGCCCGCGCTCTGTCTCTCTCTCGCCCGCGCTCTGTCTCTCTCTCGCCCGCGCTCTGTCTCTCTCTCGCCCGCGCTCTGTCTGTCTCTCGCCCGCGCTCTGTCTGTCTCTCGCCCGCGCTCTGTCTGTCTCTCACCCGCGCTCTGTCTCTCGCCCGCGCTCTGTCTGTCTCTCGCCCGCGCTCTGTCTGTCTCTCGCCCGCGCTCTGTCTGTCTCTCGCCCGCGCTCTGTCTGTCTCTCGCCCGCGCTCTGTCTGTCTCTCGCCCGCGCTCTGTCTGTCTCTCACCCGCGCTCTGTCTGTCTCTCACCCGCGCTCTGTCTGTCTCTCGCCCGCGCTCTGTCTGTCTCTCGCCCGCGCTCTGTCTGTCTCTCGCCCGCGCTCTGTCTGTCTCTCGCCCGCGCTCTGTCTCTCACCCGCGCTCTGTCTGTCTCTCACCCGCGCTCTGTCTGTCTCTCGCCCGCGCTCTGTCTGTCTCTCGCCCGCGCTCTGTCTCTCACCCGCGCTCTGTCTGTCTCTCACCCGCGCTCTGTCTGTCTCTCGCCCGCGCTCTGTCTGTCTCTCGCCCGCGCTCTGTCTGTCTCTCGCCCGCGCTCTGTCTGTCTCTCGCCCGCGCTCTGTCTGTCTCTCACCCGCGCTCTGTCTGTCTCTCACCCGCGCTCTGTCTGTCTCTCACCCGCGCTCTGTCTGTCTCTCACCCGCGCTCTGTCTGTCTCTCACCCGCGCTCTGTCTCTCACCCGCGCTCTGTCTGTCTCTCGCCCGTGCTCTGTCTCTCACCCGCGCTCTGTCTGTCTCTCACCCGCGCTCTGTCTCTCACCCGCGCTCTGTCTCTCTCTCGCCCGCGCTCTGTCTCTCTCTCACCCGCGCTCTGTCTCTCACCCGCGCTCTGTCTGTCTCTCGCCCGCGCTCTGTCTCTCTCTCGCCCGCGCTCTGTCTCTCACCCGCGCTCTGTCTGTCTCTCGCCCGCGCTCTGTCTCTCACCCGCGCTCTGTCTGTCTCTCACCCGCGCTCTGTCTGTCTCTCACCCGCGCTCTGTCTCTCACCCGCGCTCTGTCTGTCTCTCACCCGCGCTCTGTCTCTCACCCGCGCTCTGTCTGTCTCTCGCCCGCGCTCTGTCTGTCTCTCGCCCGCGCTCTGTCTGTCTCTCGCCCGCGCTCTGTCTCTCTCTCGCCCGCGCTCTGTCTCTCTCTCGCCCGCGCTCTGTCTGTCTCTCGCCCGCGCTCTGTCTGTCTCTCGCCCGCGCTCAGTCTCTCTCTCGCCCGCGCCCAGTCTCTCTCTCGCCCGCGCTCTGTCTGTCTCTCACCCGCGCTCTGTCTCTCGCCCGCGCTCTGTCTCTCGCCCGCGCTCTGTCTCTCGCCCGCGCTCTGTCTCTCGCCCGCGCTCTGTCTCTCGCCCGCGCTCTGTCTCTCGCCCGCGCTCAGTCTGTCGCTCACCCGCGCTCTGTCTCTCGCCCGCGCTCTGTCTCTCTCTCACCCGCGCTCTGTCTGTCTCTCGCCCGCGCTCTGTCTGTCTCTCGCCCGCGCTCTGTCTGTCTCTCGCCCGCGCTCTGTCTGTCTCTCGCCCGCGCTCTGTCTGTCTCTCGCCCGCGCTCTGTCTCTCTCTCGCCCGCGCTCTGTCTCTCTCTCGCCCGCGCTCTGTCTGTCTCTCGCCCGCGCTCTGTCTGTCTCTCGCCCGCGCTCTGTCTCTCGCCCGCGCTCTGTCTGTCTCTCACCCGCGCTCTGTCTCTCTCTCGCCCGCGCTCTGTCGCTCTCTCGCCCGCGCTCTGTCTGTCTCTCACCCGCGCTCTGTCTCTCTCTCGCCCGCGCTCTGTCTGTCTCTCACCCGCGCTCTGTCTCTCTCTCGCCCGCGCTCAGTCTCTCTCTCGCCCGCGCTCTGTCTGTCTCTCACCCGCGCTCTGTCTCTCACCCGCGCTCTGTCTCTCACCCGCGCTCTGTCTCTCACCCGCGCTCTGTCTCTCGCCCGCGCTCTGTCTCTCGCCCGCGCTCTGTCTCTCGCCCGCGCTCTGTCTCTCGCCCGCGCTCTGTCTCTCGCCCGCGCTCTGTCTCTCGCCCGCGCTTTGTCTCTCTCTCACCCGCGCTCTGTCTCTCGCCCGCGCTTTGTCTCTCTCTCGCCCGCGCTCTGTCTGTCTCTCACCCGCGCTCTGTCTCTCTCTCGCCCGCGCTCTGTCTCTCGCCCGCGCTCTGTCTGTCTCTCGCCCGCGCTCTGTCTGTCTCTCACCCGCGCTCTGTCTCTCACCCGCGCTCTGTCTCTCGCCCGCGCTCTGTCTGTCTCTCACCCGCGCTCTGTCTCTCACCCGCGCTCTGTCTCTCTCTCACCCGCGCTCTGTCTCTCTCTCGCCCGCGCTCTGTCTCTCACCCGCGCTCTGTATCTCTCTCGCCCGCGCTCTGTCTCTCACCCGCGCTCTGTCTCTCGCCCGCGCTCTGTCTGTCTCTCACCCGCGCTCTGTCTCTCGCCCGCGCTCTGTCTCTCGCCCGCGCTCTGTCTCTCGCCCGCGCTCTGTCTGTCTCTCGCCCGCGCTCTGTCTCTCGCCCGCGCTCTGTCTGTCTCTCACCCGCGCTCTGTCTCTCACCCGCGCTCTGTCTCTCGCCCGCGCTCTGTCTGTCTCTCGCCCGCGCTCTGTCTCTCGCCCGCGCTCTGTCTGTCTCTCACCCGCGCTTTGTCTCTCGCCCGCGCTCTGTCTGTCTCTCGCCCGCGCTCTGTCTGTCTCTCGCCCGCGCTCTGTCTGTCTCTCGCCCGCGCTCTGTCTGTCTCTCACCCGCGCTCTGTCTCTCACCCG
This sequence comes from Chiloscyllium punctatum, assembly GCF_047496795.1. Lineage (NCBI taxonomy): Eukaryota > Metazoa > Chordata > Chondrichthyes > Orectolobiformes > Hemiscylliidae > Chiloscyllium > Chiloscyllium punctatum. The sequence continues at coordinate 4,169,045 of NC_092764.1, read as the reverse complement.
CGCTCTGTCTCTCGCCCGCGCTCTGTCTGTCTCTCGCCTGCGCTCTGTCTGTCTCTCGCCCGCGCTCTGTCTCTCTCTCACCCGCGCTCTGTCTGTCTCTCACCCGCGCTCTGTCTCTCGCCCGCGCTCTGTCTGTCTCTCGTCCGCGCTCTGTCTGTCTCTCGCCCGCGCTCTGTCTGTCTCTCGCCCGCGCTCTGTCTCTCTCTGGCCCGCGCTCTGTCTCTCTCTGGCCCGCGCTCTGTCTCTCTCTCGCCCGCGCTCTGTCTCTCTCTCGCCCGCGCTCTGTCTCTCTCTCACCCGCGCTCTGTCTCTCTCTCACCCGCGCTCTGTCTCTCTCTCGCCCGCGCTCTGTCTGTCTCTCACCCGCGCTCTGTCTGTCTCTCACCCGCGCTCTGTCTCTCACCCGCGCTCTGTCTGTCTCTCGCCCGCGCTCTGTCTGTCTCTCGCCCGCGCTCTGTCTCTCACCCGCGCTCTGTCTCTCGCCCGCGCTCTGTCTCTCACCCGCGCTCTGTCTGTCTCTCACCCGCGCTCTGTCTGTCTCTCACCCGCGCTCTGTCTCTCGCCCGCGCTCTGTCTGTCTCTCACCCGCGCTCTGTCTGTCTCTCGCCCGCGCTCTGTCTGTCTCTCGCCCCCGCTCTGTCTCTCACCCGCGCTCTGTCTGTCTCTCACCCGCGCTCTGTCTCTCTCTCGCCCGCGCTCTGTCTCTCTCTCGCCCGCGCTCTGTCTGTCTCTCACCCGCGCTCTGTCTGTCTCTCACCCGCGCTCTGTCTCTCACCCGCGCTCTGTCTGTCTCTCGCCCGCGCTCTGTCTGTCTCTCGCCCGCGCTCTGTCTCTCACCCGCGCTCTGTCTGTCTCTCGCCCGCGCTCTGTCTCTCACCCGCGCTCTGTCTGTCTCTCACCCGCGCTCTGTCTGTCTCTCACCCGCGCTCTGTCTCTCGCCCGCGCTCTGTCTGTCTCTCACCCGCGCTCTGTCTGTCTCTCGCCCGCGCTCTGTCTGTCTCTCGCCCCCGCTCTGTCTCTCACCCGCGCTCTGTCTGTCTCTCACCCGCGCTCTGTCTGTCTCTCACCCGCGCTCTGTCTGTCTCTCGCCCGCGCTCTGTCTGTCTCTCGCCCGCGCTCTGTCTCTCGCCCGCGCTCTGTCTGTCTCTCACCCGCGCTCTTTCTGTCTCTCACCCGCGCTCTGTCTGTCTCTCACCCGCGTTCTGTCTGTCTCTCGCCCGCGCTCTGTCTGTCTCTCGCCCGCGCTCTGTCTGTCTCTCGCCCGCACTCTGTCTGTCTCTCACCCGCGCTCTGTCTGTCTCTCGCCCGCGCTCTGTCTCTCACCCGCGCTCTGTCTGTCTCTCGCCCGCGCTCTGTCTCTCACCCGCGCTCTGTCTGTCTCTCACCCGCGCTCTGTCTGTCTCTCACCCGCGCTCTGTCTGTCTCTCGCCCGCGCTCTGTCTGTCTCTCGCCCGCGCTCTGTCTGTCTCTCGCCCGCGCTCTGTCTGTCTCTCGCCCGCGCTCTGTCTGTCTCTCGCCCGCGCTCTGTCTGTCTCTCGCCCGCGCTCTGTCTGTCTCTCACCCGCGCTCTGTCTGTCTCTCACCCGCGCTCTGTCTGTCTCTCACCCGCGCTCTGTCTGTCTCTCACCCGCGCTCTGTCTGTCTCTCACCCGCGCTCTGTCTCTCACCCGCGCTCTGTCTGTCTCTCACCCGCGCTCTGTCTCTCACCCGCGCTCTGTCTGTCTCTCACCCGCGCTCTGTCTCTCACCCGCGCTCTGTCTCACCCGCGCTCTGTCTCTCTCTCGCCCGCGCTCTGTCTGTCTCTCACCCGCGCTCTGTCTCTCACCCGCGCTCTGTCTGTCTCTCGCCCGCGCTCTGTCTCTCTCTCGCCCGCGCTCTGTCTCTCACCCGCGCTCTGTCTGTCTCTCGCCCGCGCTCTGTCTCTCACCCGCGCTCTGTCTGTCTCTCACCCGCGCTCTGTCTGTCTCTCACCCGCGCTCTGTCTCTCACCCGCGCTCTGTCTGTCTCTCACCCGCGCTCTGTCTCTCACCCGCGCTCTGTCTGTCTCTCGCCCGCGCTCTGTCTGTCTCTCGCCCGCGCTCTGTCTGTCTCTCGCCCGCGCTCTGTCTGTCTCTCGCCCGCGCTCTGTCTGTCTCTCGCCCGCGCTCTGTCTGTCTCTCGCCCGCGCTCTGTCTGTCTCTCGCCCGCGCTCTGTCTGTCTCTCGCCCGCGCTCTGTCTGTCTCTCGCCCGCGCTCTGTCTGTCTCTCGCCCGCGCTCTGTCTGTCTCTCGCCCGCGCTCTGTCTGTCTCTCGCCCGCGCTCTGTCTCTCTCTCGCCCGCGCTCTGTCTCTCTCTCGCCCGCGCTCTGTCTCTCTCTCGCCCGCGCCCTGTCTCTCTCTCGCCCGCGCTCTGTCTCTCTCTCGCCCGCGCTCTGTCTGTCTCTCGCCCGCGCTCAGTCTCTCTCTCGCCCGCGCTCAGTCTCTCTCTCGCCCGCGCTCTGTCTGTCTCTCACCCGCGCTCTGTCTCTCACCCGCGCTCTGTCTCTCGCCCGCGCTCAGTCTGTCGCTCACCCGCGCTCTGTCTCTCGCCCGCGCTCTGTCTCTCTCTCACCCGCGCTCTGTCTCTCACCCGCGCTCTGTCTGTCTCTCGCCCGCGCTCTGTCTGTCTCTCGCCCGCGCTCTGTCTGTCTCTCGCCCGCGCTCTGTCTGTCTCTCGCCCGCGCTCTGTCTGTCTCTCGCCCGCGCTCTGTCTGTCTCTCGCCCGCGCTCTGTCTGTCTCTCGCCCGCGCTCTGTCTCTCTCTCGCCCGCGCTCTGTCTCTCTCTCGCCCGCGCTCTGTCTCTCTCTCGCCCGCGCTCTGTCTGTCTCTCGCCCGCGCTCTGTCTCTCGCCCGCGCTCTGTCTGTCTCTCACCCGCGCTCTGTCTCTCTCTCGCCCGCGCTCTGTCTGTGTCTCACCCGCGCTCTGTCTCTCTCTCGCCCGCGCTCAGTCTCTCTCTCGCCCGCGCTCTGTCTGTCTCTCACCCGCGCTCTGTCTCTCACCCGCGCTCTGTCTCTCACCCGCGCTCTGTCTGTCTCTCGCCCGCGCTCTGTCTCTCACCCGCGCTCTGTCTCTCGCCCGCGCTCTGTCTCTCGCCCGCGCTCTGTCTCTCGCCCGCGCTCTGTCTCTCGCCCGCGCTCTGTCTGTCTCTCACCCGCGCTCTGTCTCTCGCCCGCGCTCTGTCTCTCTCTCGCCCGCGCTCTGTCTGTCTCTCGCCCGCGCTCTGTCTCTCTCTCGCCCGCGCTCTGTCTCTCGCCCGCGCTCTGTCTGTCTCTCGCCCGCGCTCTGTCTGTCTCTCACCCGCGCTCTGTCTCTCACCCGCGCTCTGTCTCTCGCCCGCGCTCTGTCTGTCTCTCACCCGCGCTCTGTCTCTCTCTCACCCGCGCTCTGTCTCTCTCTCACCCGCGCTCTGTCTCTCTCTCACCCGCGCTCTGTCTCTTTCTCGCCCGCGCTCTGTCTCTCACCCGCGCTCTGTATCTCTCTCGCCCGCGCTCTGTCTCTCACCCGCGCTCTGTCTCTCGCCCGCGCTCTGTCTGTCTCTCACCCGCGCTCTGTCTCTCGCCCGCGCTCTGTCTCTCGCCCGCGCTCTGTCTGTCTCTCGCCCGCGCTCTGTCTGTCTCTCGCCCGCGCTCTGTCTCTCGCCCGCGCTCTGTCTGTCTCTCACCCGCGCTCTGTCTCTCACCCGCGCTCTGTCTCTCGCCCGCGCTCTGTCTCTCGCCCGCGCTCTGTCTGTCTCTCGCCCGCGCTCTGTCTCTCGCCCGCGCTCTGTCTGTCTCTCACCCGCGCTTTGTCTCTCGCCCGCGCTCTGTCTGTCTCTCGCCCGCGCTCTGTCTGTCTCTCGCCCGCGCTCTGTCTCTCGCCCGCGCTCTGTCTGTCTCTCGCCCGCGCTCTGTCTGTCTCTCACCCGCGCTCTGTCTCTCACCCGCGCTCTGTCTCTCGCCCGCGCTCTGTCTGTCTCTCGCCCGCGCTCTGTCTCTCTCTCACCCGCGCTCTGTCTGTCTCTCACCCGCGCTCTGTCTCTCGCCCGCGCTCTGTCTGTCTCTCGCCCGCGCTCTGTCTGTCTCTCGCCCGCGCTCTGTCTGTCTCTCGCCCGCGCTCTGTCTCTCTCTGGCCCGCGCTCTGTCTCTCTCTGGCCCGCGCTCTGTCTCTCTCTGGCACGGGCACTGTCTCTCTCTGGCACGGGCTCTGTCTCTCTCTCGCCCGCGCTCTGTCTGTCTCTCGCCCGCGCTCTGTCTGTCTCTCGCCCGCGCTCTGTCTGTCTCTCGCCCGCGCTCTGTCTGTCTCTCGCCCGCGCTCTGTCTGTCTCTCACCCGCGCTCTGTCTGTCTCTCGCCCGCGCTCTGTCTGTCTCTCGCCCGCGCTCTGTCTGTCTCTCGCCCGCGCTCTGTCTGTCTCTCGCCCGCGCTCTGTCTGTCTCTCGCCCGCGCTCTGTCTCTCGCCCGCGCTCTGTCTGTCTCTCGCCCGCGCTCTGTCTGTCTCTCACCCGCGCTCTGTCTCTCACCCGCGCTCTGTCTCTCGCCCGCGCTCTGTCTGTCTCTCGCCTGCGCTCTGTCTGTCTCTCGCCCGCGCTCTGTCTGTCTCTCACCCGCGCTCTGTCTGTCTCTCACCCGCGCTCTGTCTCTCGCCCGCGCTCTGTCTGTCTCTCACCCGCGCTCTGTCTGTCTCTCACCCGCGCTCTGTCTCTCGCCCGCGCTCTGTCTCTATCTGGCCCGCGCTCTGTCTCTCTCTGGCCCGCGCTCTGTCTCTCTCTGGCCCGCGCTCTGTCTCTCTCTGGCCCGCGCTCTGTCTCTCTCTGGCCCGCGCTCTGTCTCTCTCTGGCCCGCGCTCTGTCTCTCTCTGGCCCGCGCTCTGTCTCTCTCTCGCCCGCGCTCTGTCTGTCTCTCACCCGCGCTCTGTCTCTCTCTCGCCCGCGCTCTGTCTGTCTCTCACCCGCGCTCTGTCTGTCTCTCACCCGCGCTCTGTCTCTCACCCGCGCTCTGTCTGTCTCTCACCCGCGCTCTGTCTCTCACCCGCGCTCTGTCTCTCTCTCGCCCGCGCTCTGTCTGTCTCTCGCCCGCGCTCTGTCTGTCTCTCGCCCGCGCTCTGTCTGTCTCTCGCCCGCGCTCTGTCTGTCTCTCGCCCGCGCTCTGTCTGTCTCTCGCTCGCGCTCTGTCTGTCTCTCGCCCGCGCTCTGTCTGTCTCTCGCCCGCGCTCTGTCTGTCTCTCGCCCGCGCTCTGTCTCTCTCTCGCCCGCGCTCTGTCTGTCTCTCGCCCGCGCTCTGTCTCTCTCTCGCCCGCGCTCTGTCTCTCTCTCGCCCGCGCTCTGTCTCTCTCTCGCCCGCGCTCTGTCTGTCTCTCGCCCGCGCTCTGTCTCTCTCTCGCCCGCGCTCTGTCTGTCTCTCACCCGCGCTCTGTCTGTCTCTCACCCGCGCTCTGTCTCTCACCCGCGCTCTGTCTGTCTCTCGCCCGCGCTCTGTCTGTCTCTCGCCCGCGCTCTGTCTCTCACCCGCGCTCTGTCTGTCTCTCGCCCGCGCTCTGTCTCTCACCCGCGCTCTGTCTGTCTCTCACCCGCGCTCTGTCTGTCTCTCACCCGCGCTCTGTCTCTCGCCCGCGCTCTGTCTGTCTCTCACCCGCGCTCTGTCTGTCTCTCGCCCGCGCTCTGTCTGTCTCTCGCCCCCGCTCTGTCTCTCACCCGCGCTCTGTCTGTCTCTCACCCGCGCTCTGTCTGTCTCTCACCCGCGCTCTGTCTGTCTCTCGCCCGCGCTCTGTCTGTCTCTCGCCCGCGCTCTGTCTCTCGCCCGCGCTCTGTCTGTCTCTCACCCGCGCTCTTTCTGTCTCTCACCCGCGCTCTGTCTGTCTCTCACCCGCGTTCTGTCTGTCTCTCGCCCGCGCTCTGTCTGTCTCTCGCCCGCGCTCTGTCTGTCTCTCGCCCGCACTCTGTCTGTCTCTCACCCGCGCTCTGTCTGTCTCTCGCCCGCGCTCTGTCTCTCACCCGCGCTCTGTCTGTCTCTCGCCCGCGCTCTGTCTCTCACCCGCGCTCTGTCTGTCTCTCACCCGCGCTCTGTCTGTCTCTCACCCGCGCTCTGTCTGTCTCTCGCCCGCGCTCTGTCTGTCTCTCGCCCGCGCTCTGTCTGTCTCTCGCCCGCGCTCTGTCTGTCTCTCGCCCGCGCTCTGTCTGTCTCTCGCCCGCGCTCTGTCTGTCTCTCACCCGCGCTCTGTCTGTCTCTCACCCGCGCTCTGTCTGTCTCTCACCCGCGCTCTGTCTGTCTCTCACCCGCGCTCTGTCTGTCTCTCACCCGCGCTCTGTCTCTCACCCGCGCTCTGTCTGTCTCTCACCCGCGCTCTGTCTCTCACCCGCGCTCTGTCTGTCTCTCACCCGCGCTCTGTCTCTCACCCGCGCTCTGTCTCACCCGCGCTCTGTCTCTCTCTCGCCCGCGCTCTGTCTGTCTCTCACCCGCGCTCTGTCTCTCACCCGCGCTCTGTCTGTCTCTCGCCCGCGCTCTGTCTCTCTCTCGCCCGCGCTCTGTCTCTCACCCGCGCTCTGTCTGTCTCTCGCCCGCGCTCTGTCTCTCACCCGCGCTCTGTCTGTCTCTCACCCGCGCTCTGTCTGTCTCTCACCCGCGCTCTGTCTCTCACCCGCGCTCTGTCTGTCTCTCACCCGCGCTCTGTCTCTCACCCGCGCTCTGTCTGTCTCTCGCCCGCGCTCTGTCTGTCTCTCGCCCGCGCTCTGTCTGTCTCTCGCCCGCGCTCTGTCTGTCTCTCGCCCGCGCTCTGTCTGTCTCTCGCCCGCGCTCTGTCTGTCTCTCGCCCGCGCTCTGTCTGTCTCTCGCCCGCGCTCTGTCTGTCTCTCGCCCGCGCTCTGTCTGTCTCTCGCCCGCGCTCTGTCTGTCTCTCGCCCGCGCTCTGTCTCTCTCTCGCCCGCGCTCTGTCTCTCTCTCGCCCGCGCTCTGTCTCTCTCTCGCCCGCGCCCTGTCTCTCTCTCGCCCGCGCTCTGTCTCTCTCTCGCCCGCGCTCTGTCTGTCTCTCGCCCGCGCTCAGTCTCTCTCTCGCCCGCGCTCAGTCTCTCTCTCGCCCGCGCTCTGTCTGTCTCTCACCCGCGCTCTGTCTCTCACCCGCGCTCTGTCTCTCGCCCGCGCTCAGTCTGTCGCTCACCCGCGCTCTGTCTCTCGCCCGCGCTCTGTCTCTCTCTCACCCGCGCTCTGTCTCTCACCCGCGCTCTGTCTGTCTCTCGCCCGCGCTCTGTCTGTCTCTCGCCCGCGCTCTGTCTGTCTCTCGCCCGCGCTCTGTCTGTCTCTCGCCCGCGCTCTGTCTCTCTCTCGCCCGCGCTCTGTCTCTCTCTCGCCCGCGCTCTGTCTCTCTCTCGCCCGCGCTCTGTCTCTCTCTCGCCCGCGCTCTGTCTGTCTCTCGCCCGCGCTCTGTCTCTCGCCCGCGCTCTGTCTGTCTCTCACCCGCGCTCTGTCTCTCTCTCGCCCGCGCTCTGTCTGTGTCTCACCCGCGCTCTGTCTCTCTCTCGCCCGCGCTCAGTCTCTCTCTCGCCCGCGCTCTGTCTGTCTCTCACCCGCGCTCTGTCTCTCACCCGCGCTCTGTCTCTCACCCGCGCTCTGTCTGTCTCTCGCCCGCGCTCTGTCTCTCGCCCGCGCTCTGTCTCTCGCCCGCGCTCTGTCTCTCGCCCGCGCTCTGTCTCTCGCCCGCGCTCTGTCTCTCGCCCGCGCTCTGTCTGTCTCTCACCCGCGCTCTGTCTCTCGCCCGCGCTCTGTCTCTCTCTCGCCCGCGCTCTGTCTGTCTCTCGCCCGCGCTCTGTCTCTCTCTCGCCCGCGCTCTGTCTCTCGCCCGCGCTCTGTCTGTCTCTCGCCCGCGCTCTGTCTGTCTCTCACCCGCGCTCTGTCTCTCACCCGCGCTCTGTCTCTCGCCCGCGCTCTGTCTGTCTCTCACCCGCGCTCTGTCTCTCTCTCACCCGCGCTCTGTCTCTCTCTCACCCGCGCTCTGTCTCTCTCTCACCCGCGCTCTGTCTCTTTCTCGCCCGCGCTCTGTCTCTCACCCGCGCTCTGTATCTCTCTCGCCCGCGCTCTGTCTCTCACCCGCGCTCTGTCTCTCGCCCGCGCTCTGTCTGTCTCTCACCCGCGCTCTGTCTCTCGCCCGCGCTCTGTCTCTCGCCCGCGCTCTGTCTCTCGCCCGCGCTCTGTCTGTCTCTCGCCCGCGCTCTGTCTCTCGCCCGCGCTCTGTCTGTCTCTCACCCGCGCTCTGTCTCTCACCCGCGCTCTGTCTCTCGCCCGCGCTCTGTCTCTCGCCCGCGCTCTGTCTGTCTCTCACCCGCGCTCTGTCTCTCACCCGCGCTCTGTCTCTCGCCCGCGCTCTGTCTCTCGCCCGCGCTCTGTCTGTCTCTCGCCCGCGCTCTGTCTCTCGCCCGCGCTCTGTCTGTCTCTCACCCGCGCTTTGTCTCTCGCCCGCGCTCTGTCTGTCTCTCGCCCGCGCTCTGTCTGTCTCTCGCCCGCGCTCTGTCTCTCGCCCGCGCTCTGTCTGTCTCTCGCCCGCGCTCTGTCTGTCTCTCACCCGCGCTCTGTCTCTCACCCGCGCTCTGTCTCTCGCCCGCGCTCTGTCTGTCTCTCGCCCGCGCTCTGTCTCTCTCTCACCCGCGCTCTGTCTGTCTCTCACCCGCGCTCTGTCTCTCGCCCGCGCTCTGTCTGTCTCTCGCCCGCGCTCTGTCTGTCTCTCGCCCGCGCTCTGTCTGTCTCTCGCCCGCGCTCTGTCTCTCTCTGGCCCGCGCTCTGTCTCTCTCTGGCCCGCGCTCTGTCTCTCTCTGGCACGGGCTCTGTCTCTCTCTGGCACGGGCTCTGTCTCTCTCTCGCCCGCGCTCTGTCTGTCTCTCGCCCGCGCTCTGTCTGTCTCTCGCCCGCGCTCTGTCTGTCTCTCGCCCGCGCTCTGTCTGTCTCTCGCCCGCGCTCTGTCTGTCTCTCGCCCGCGCTCTGTCTGTCTCTCACCCGCGCTCTGTCTGTCTCTCGCCCGCGCTCTGTCTGTCTCTCGCCCGCGCTCTGTCTGTCTCTCGCCCGCGCTCTGTCTGTCTCTCGCCCGCGCTCTGTCTGTCTCTCGCCCGCGCTCTGTCTCTCGCCCGCGCTCTGTCTGTCTCTCGCCCGCGCTCTGTCTGTCTCTCACCCGCGCTCTGTCTCTCACCCGCGCTCTGTCTCTCGCCCGCGCTCTGTCTGTCTCTCGCCTGCGCTCTGTCTGTCTCTCGCCCGCGCTCTGTCTGTCTCTCACCCGCGCTCTGTCTGTCTCTCACCCGCGCTCTGTCTCTCGCCCGCGCTCTGTCTGTCTCTCACCCGCGCTCTGTCTGTCTCTCACCCGCGCTCTGTCTGTCTCTCGCCCGCGCTCTGTCTCTATCTGGCCCGCGCTCTGTCTCTCTCTGGCCCGCGCTCTGTCTCTCTCTGGCCCGCGCTCTGTCTCTCTCTGGCCCGCGCTCTGTCTCTCTCTGGCCCGCGCTCTGTCTCTCTCTGGCCCGCGCTCTGTCTCTCTCTGGCCCGCGCTCTGTCTCTCTCTCGCCCGCGCTCTGTCTGTCTCTCACCCGCGCTCTGTCTCTCTCTCGCCCGCGCTCTGTCTGTCTCTCACCCGCGCTCTGTCTGTCTCTCACCCGCGCTCTGTCTCTCACCCGCGCTCTGTCTGTCTCTCACCCGCGCTCTGTCTCTCACCCGCGCTCTGTCTCTCTCTCGCCCGCGCTCTGTCTGTCTCTCGCCCGCGCTCTGTCTGTCTCTCGCCCGCGCTCTGTCTGTCTCTCGCCCGCGCTCTGTCTGTCTCTCGCCCGCGCTCTGTCTGTCTCTCGCTCGCGCTCTGTCTGTCTCTCGCCCGCGCTCTGTCTGTCTCTCGCCCGCGCTCTGTCTGTCTCTCGCCCGCGCTCTGTCTCTCTCTCGCCCGCGCTCTGTCTGTCTCTCGCCCGCGCTCTGTCTCTCTCTCGCCCGCGCTCTGTCTCTCTCTCGCCCGCGCTCTGTCTCTCTCTCGCCCGCGCTCTGTCTGTCTCTCGCCCGCGCTCAGTCTCTCTCTCGCCCGCGCTCTGTCTGTCTCTCACCCGCGCTCTGTCTCTCGCCCGCGCTCTGTCTCTCGCCCGCGCTCTGTCTCTCGCCCGCGCTCTGTCTCTCGCCCGCGCTCTGTCTCTCGCCCGCGCTCAGTCTGTCGCTCACCCGCGCTCTGTCTCTCGCCCGCGCTCTGTCTCTCTCTCACCCGCGCTCTGTCTCTCACCCGCGCTCTGTCTCTCACCCGCGCTCTGTCTGTCTCTCGCCCGCGCTCTGTCTGTCTCTCGCCCGCGCTCTGTCTGTCTCTCGCCCGCGCTCTGTCTGTATCTCGCCCGCGCTCTGTCTGTCTCTCGCCCGCGCTCTGTCTGTCTCTCGCCCGCGCTCTGTCTCTCTCTCGCCCGCGCTCTGTCTCTCTCTCGCCCGCGCTCTGTCTCTCTCTCGCCCGCGCTCTGTCTCTCTCTCGCCCGCGCTCTGTCTCTCGCCCGCGCTCTGTCTGTCTCTCGCCCGCGCTCTGTCTGTCTCTCGCCCGCGCTCTGTCTGTCTCTCGCCCGCGCTCTGTCTGTCTCTCGCCCGCGCTCTGTCTGTCTCTCGCCCGCGCTCTGTCTGTCTCTCGCCCGCGCTCTGTCTCTCTCTCGCCCGCGCTCTGTCTCTCTCTCGCCCGCGCTCTGTCTGTCTCTCACCCGCGCTCTGTCTCTCTCTCGCCCGCGCTCTGTCTGTCTCTCACCCGCGCTCTGTCTCTCTCTCGCCCGCGCTCAGTCTCTCTCTCACCCGCGCTCTGTCTCTCGCCCGCGCTCTGTCTCTCTCTCGACCGCGCTCTGTCTGTCTCTCACCCGCGCTCTGTCTCTCTCTCGCCCGCGCTCTGTTTCTCGCCCGCGCTCTGTCTGTCTCTCGCCCGCGCTCTGTCTGTCTCTCACCCGCGCTCTGTCTCTCACCCGCGCTCTGTCTCTCGCCCGCGCTCTGTCTGTCTCTCACCCGCGCTCTGTCTCTCACCCGCGCTCTGTCTCTCTCTCACCCGCGCTCTGTCTCTCTCTCGCCCGCGCTCTGTCTCTCACCCGCGCTCTGTATCTCTCTCGCCCGCGCTCTGTCTCTCACCCGCGCTCTGTCTCTCGCCCGCGCTCTGTCTGTCTCTCGCCCGCGCTCTGTCTCTCGCCCGCGCTCTGTCTCTCGCCCGCGCTCTGTCTCTCGCCCGCGCTCTGTCTCTCGCCCGCGCTCTGTCTCTCGCCCGCGCTCTGTCTCTCGCCCGCGCTCTGTCTCTCGCCCGCGCTCTGTCTCTCGCCCGCGCTCTGTCTCTCGCCCGCGCTCTGTCTCTCGCCCGCGCTCTGTCTCTCGCCCGCGCTCTGTCTCTCGCCCGCGCTCTGTCTGTCTCTCGCCCGCGCTCTGTCTCTCGCCCGCGCTCTGTCTGTCTCTCACCCGCGCTCTGTCTCTCACCCGCGCTCTGTCTCTCGCCCGCGCTCTGTCTGTCTCTCGCCCGCGCTCTGTCTCTCGCCCGCGCTCTGTCTGTCTCTCACCCGCGCTTTGTCTCTCGCCCGCGCTCTGTCTGTCTCTCGCCCGCGCTCTGTCTGTCTCTCGCCCGCGCTCTGTCTGTCTCTCGCCCGCGCTCTGTCTGTCTCTCGCCCGCGCTCTGTCTGTCTCTCGCCCGCGCTCTGTCTGTCTCTCGCCCGCGCTCTGTCTCTCGCCCGCGCTCTGTCTGTCTCTCGCCCGCGCTCTGTCTGTCTCTCGCCCGCGCTCTGTCTGTCTCTCACCCGCGCTCTGTCTCTCACCCGCGCTCTGTCTCTCGCCTGCGCTCTGTCTGTCTCTCGCCTGCGCTCTGTCTGTCTCTCACCCGCGCTCTGTCTGTCTCTCGCCCGCGCTCTGTCTGTCTCTCGCCCGCGCTCTGTCTGTCTCTCGCCCGCGCTCTGTCTGTCTCTCACCCGCGCTCTGTCTCTCACCCGCGCTCTGTCTGTCTCTCACCCGCGCTCTGTCTGTCTCTCGCCCGCGCTCTGTCTCTCACCCGCGCTCTGTCTGTCTCTCGCCCGCGCTCTGTCTGTCTCTCGCCCGCGCTCTGTCTGTCTCTCGCCCGCGCTCTGTCTGTCTCTCACCCGCGCTCTGTCTCTCACCCGCGCTCTGTCTCTCGCCTGCGCTCTGTCTGTCTCTCACCCGCGCTCTGTCTGTCTCTCGCCCGCGCTCTGTCTGTCTCTCGCCCGCGCTCTGTCTGTCTCTCGCCCGCGCTCTGTCTGTCTCTCACCCGCGCTCTGTCTCTCACCCGCGCTCTGTCTGTCTCTCGCCCGCGCTCTGTCTGTCTCTCGCCCGCGCTCTGTCTGTCTCTCGCCCGCGCTCTGTCTGTCTCTCACCCGCGCTCTGTCTCTCACCCGCGCTCTGTCTGTCTCTCACCCGCGCTCTGTCTGTCTCTCGCCCGCGCTCTGTCTCTCACCCGCGCTCTGTCTGTCTCTCACCCGCGCTCTGTCTGTCTCTCACCCGCGCTCTGTCTGTCTCTCGCCCGCGCTCTGTCTCTCACCCGCGCTCTGTCTGTCTCTCACCCGCGCTCTGTCTGTCTCTCACCCGCGCTCTGTCTGTCTCTCGCCCGCGCTCTGTCTGTCTCTCGCCCGCGCTCTGTCTGTCTCTCGCCCGCGCTCTGTCTGTCTCTCGCCCGCGCTCTGTCTGTCTCTCGCCCGCGCTCTGTCTGTCTCTCGCCCGCGCTCTGTCTGTCTCTCGCCCGCGCTCTGTCTGTCTCTCGCCCGCGCTCTGTCTGTCTCTCGCCCGCGCTCTGTCTGTCTCTCGCCCGCGCTCTGTCTCTCACCCGCGCTCTGTCTGTCTCTCGCCCGCGCTCTGTCTCTCACCCGCGCTCTGTCTCTCGCCCGCGCTCTGTCTGTCTCTCACCCGCGCTCTGTCTGTCTCTCGCCCGCGCTCTGTCTGTCTCTCGCCCGCGCTCTGTCTGTCTCTCGCCCGCGCTCTGTCTGTCTCTCGCCCGCGCTCTGTCTGTCTCTCGCCCGCGCTCTGTCTGTCTCTCGCCCGCGCTCTGTCTGTCTCTCGCCCGCGCTCTGTCTGTCTCTCGCCCGCGCTCTGTCTGTCTCTCACCCGCGCTCTGTCTGTCTCTCACCCGCGCTCTGTCTGTCTCTCACCCGCGCTCTGTCTGTCTCTCACCCGCGCTCTGTCTGTCTCTCACCCGCGCTCTGTCTGTCTCTCACCCGCGCTCTGTCTGTCTCTCACCCGCGCTCTGTCTGTCTCTCACCCGCGCTCTGTCTCTCACCCGCGCTCTGTCTGTCTCTCGCCTGCGCTCTGTCTCTCACCCGCGCTCTGTCTGTCTCTCACCCGCGCTCTGTCTCTCACCCGCGCTCTGTCTCTCACCCGCGCTCTGTCTCTCTCTCGCCCGCGCTCTGTCTCTCGCCCGCGCTCTGTCTGTCCCTCGCCCGCGCTCTGTCTCTCTCTCGCCCGCGCTCTGTCTCTCACCCGCGCTCTGTCTGTCTCTCGCCTGCGCTCTGTCTCTCACCCGCGCTCTGTCTGTCTCTCACCCGCGCTCTGTCTCTCACCCGCGCTCTGTCTCTCACCCGCGCTCTGTCTCTCACCCGCGCTCTGTCTCTCTCTCGCCCGCGCTCTGTCTGTCTCTCACCCGCGCTCTGTCTGTCTCTCGCCCGCGCTCTGTCTCTCTCTCGCCCGCGCTCTGTCTCTCACCCGCGCTCTGTCTGTCTCTCGCCCGCGCTCTGTCTCTCACCCCGCGCTCTGTCTGTCTCTCACCCGCGCTCTGTCTCTCACCCGCGCTCTGTCTGTCTCTCGCCCGCGCTCTGTCTCTCTCTCGCCCGCGCTCTGTCTCTCTCTCGCCCGCGCTCTGTCTCTCTCTCGCCCGCGCTCTGTCTCTCTCTCGCCCGCGCTCTGTCTGTCTCTCGCCCGCGCTCTGTCTCTCTCTCGCCCGCGCTCAGTCTCTCTCTCGCCCGCGCTCTGTCTGTCTCTCACCCGCGCTCTGTCTCTCACCCGCGCTCTGTCTCTCGCCCGCGCTCTGTCTCTCGCCCGCGCTCTGTCTGTCTCTCACCCGCGCTCTGTCTCTCGCCCGCGCTCTGTCTGTCTCTCACCCGCGCTCTGTCTCTCGCCCGCGCTCTGCCTCTCTCTCGCCCGCGCTCTGTCTCTCTCTCGCCCGCGCTCTGTCTCTCTCTCGCCCGCGCTCTGTCTGTCTCTCGCCCGCGCTCTGTCTGTCTCTCGCCCGCGCTCTGTCTGTCTCTCGCCCGCGCTCTGTCTGTCTCTCGCCCGCGCTCTGTCTCTCGCCCGCGCTCTGTCTGTCTCTCACCCGCGCTCTGTCTCTCTCTCGCCCGCGCTCTGTCTCTCTCTCGCCCGCGCTCTGTCTCTCTCTCGCCCGCGCTCTGTCTGTCTCTCACCCGCGCTCTGTCTCTCTCTCGCCCGCGCTCTGTCTGTCTCTCACCCGCGCTCTGTCCCTCTCTCGCCCGTGCTCAGTCTCTCTCTCGCCCGCGCTCTGTCTGTCTCTCGCCCGCGCTCTGTCTCTCGCCCGCGCTCTGTCTCTCGCCCGCGCTCTGTCTCTCGCCCGCGCTCTGTCTCTCGCCCGCGCTCTGTCTCTCGCCCGCGCTCTGTCTGTCTCTCACCCGCGCTCTGTCTCTCGCCCGCGCTCTCTCTCTCTCGCCCGCGCTCTGTCTCTCGCCCGCGCTCTGTCTGTCTCTCGCCCGCGCTCTGTCTGTCTCTCACCCGCGCTCTGTCTCTCACCCGCGCTCTGTCTCTCGCCCGCGCTCTGTCTGTCTCTCACCCGCGCTCTGTCTCTCTCTCGCCCGCGCTCTGTCTCTCACCCGCGCTCTGTCTCTCTCTCGCCCGCGCTCTGTCTCTCACCCGCGCTCTGTCTCTCGCCCGCGCTCTGTCTGTCTCTCGCCCGCGCTCTGTCTCTCGCCCGCGCTCTGTCTCTCTCTGGCCCGCGCTCTGTCTCTCTCTGGCCCGCGCTCTGTCTCTCTCTGGCCCGCGCTCTGTCTCTCTCTCGCCCGCGCTCTGTCTCTCTCTCGCCCGCGCTCTGTCTCTCTCTCGCCCGCGCTCTGTCTCTCTCTCGCCCGCGCTCTGTCTGTCTCTCACCCGCGCTCTGTCTCTCTCTCGCCCGCGCTCTGTCTGTCTCTCGCCCGCGCTCTGTCTGTCTCTCGCCCGCGCTCTGTCTGTCTCTCGCCCGCGCTCTGTCTGTCTCTCGCCCGCGCTCTGTCTGTCTCTCACCCGCGCTCTGTCTGTCTCTCACCCGCGCTCTGTCTGTCTCTCACCCGCGCTCTGTCTGTCTCTCGCCCGCGCTCTGTCTGTCTCTCGCCCGCGCTCTGTCTCTCACCCGCGCTCTGTCTGTCTCTCACCCGCGCTCTGTCTGTCTCTCGCCCGCGCTCTGTCTGTCTCTCGCCCGCGCTCTGTCTGTCTCTCGCCCGCGCTCTGTCTGTCTCTCGCCCGCGCTCTGTCTGTCTCTCGCCCGCGCTCTGTCTGTCTCTCGCCCGCGCTCTGTCTGTCTCTCGCCCGCGCTCTGTCTGTCTCTCGCCCGCGCTCTGTCTGTCTCTCGCCCGCGCTCTGTCTGTCTCTCGCCCGCGCTCTGTCTGTCTCTCGCCCGCGCTCTGTCTGTCTCTCGCCCGCGCTCTGTCTGTCTCTCGCCCGCGCTCTGTCTGTCTCTCGCCCGCGCTCTGTCTCTCACCCGCGCTCTGTCTGTCTCTCGCCCGCGCTCTGTCTCTCTCTCGCCCGCGCTCTGTCTGTCTCTCGCCCGCGCTCTGTCTCTCTCTGACCCGCGCTCTGTCTCTCGCCCGCGCTCTGTCTCTCGCCCGCGCTCTGTCTCTCACCCGCGCTCTGTCTGTCTCTCGCCCGCGCTCTGTCTGTCTCTCGCCCGCGCTCTGTCTGTCTCTCGCCCGCGCTCTGTCTGTCTCTCGCCCGCGCTCTGTCTGTCTCTCGCCCGCGCTCTGTCTGTCTCTCGCCCGCGCTCTGTCTGTCTCTCGCCCGCGCTCTGTCTGTCTCTCGCCCGCGCTCTGTCTGTCTCTCGCCCGCGCTCTGTCTGTCTCTCACCCGCGCTCTGTCTGTCTCTCACCCGCGCTCTGTCTGTCTCTCACCCGCGCTCTGTCTGTCTCTCACCCGCGCTCTGTCTGTCTCTCACCCGCGCTCTGTCTGTCTCTCACCCGCGCTCTGTCTGTCTCTCACCCGCGCTCTGTCTGTCTCTCGCCCGCGCTCTGTCTGTCCCTCGCCCGCGCTCTGTCTCTCTCTCGCCCGCGCTCTGTCTCTCACCCGCGCTCTGTCTGTCTCTCGCCTGCGCTCTGTCTCTCACCCGCGCTCTGTCTGTCTCTCACCCGCGCTCTGTCTCTCACCCGCGCTCTGTCTCTCACCCGCGCTCTGTCTCTCACCCGCGCTCTGTCTCTCACCCGCGCTCTGTCTCTCTCTCGCCCGCGCTCTGTCTGTCTCTCACCCGCGCTCTGTCTGTCTCTCGCCCGCGCTCTGTCTCTCACCCGCGCTCTGTCTGTCTCTCGCCTGCGCTCTGTCTCTCACCCGCGCTCTGTCTGTCTCTCACCCGCGCTCTGTCTCTCACCCGCGCTCTGTCTCTCACCCGCGCTCTGTCTCTCGCCCGCGCTCTGTCTGTCTCTCGCCCGCGCTCTGTCTGTCTCTCGCCCGCGCTCTGTCTGTCTCTCGCCCGCGCTCTGTCTGTCTCTCACCCGCGCTCTGTCTGTCTCTCGCCCGCGCTCTGTCTCTCTCTCGCCCGCGCTCTGTCTCTCACCCGCGCTCTGTCTCTCACCCGCGCTCTGTCTCTCACCCGCGCTCTGTCTCTCGCCCGCGCTCTGTCTGTCTCTCGCCCGCGCTCTGTCTGTCTCTCGCCCGCGCTCTGTCTGTCTCTCACCCGCGCTCTGTCTGTCTCTCGCCCGCGCTCTGTCTGTCTCTCGCCCGCGCTCTGTCTCTCTCTCGCCCGCGCTCTGTCTCTCACCCGCGCTCTGTCTGTCTCTCGCCCGCGCTCTGTCTCTCACCCGCGCTCTGTCTGTCTCTCACCCGCGCTCTGTCTCTCACCCGCGCTCTGTCTGTCTCTCGCCCGCGCTCTGTCTGTCTCTCGCCCGCGCTCTGTCTGTCTCTCGCCCGCGCTCTGTCTGTCTCTCGCCCGCGCTCTGTCTCTCTCTCGCCCGCGCTCTGTCTCTCTCTCGCCCGCGCTCTGTCTCTCTCTCGCCCGCGCTCTGTCTCTCTCTCGCCCGCGCTCTGTCTGTCTCTCGCCCGCGCTCTGTCTCTCTCTCGCCCGCGCTCAGTCTCTCTCTCGCCCACGCTCTGTCTGTCTCTCACCCGCGCTCTGTCTCTCACCCGCGCTCTGTCTCTCGCCCGCGCTCTGTCTCTCTCCCGCGCTCTGTCTGTCTCTCACCCGCGCTCTGTCTCTCGCCCGCGCTCTGTCTGTCTCTCACCCGCGCTCTGTCTCTCGCCCGCGCTCTGCCTCTCTCTCGCCCGCGCTCTGTCTCTCTCTCGCCCGCGCTCTGTCTCTCTCTCGCCCGCGCTCTGTCTCTCTCTCGCCCGCGCTCTGTCTGTCTCTCGCCCGCGCTCTGTCTGTCTCTCGCCCGCGCTCTGTCTGTCTCTCGCCCGCGCTCTGTCTGTCTCTCGCCCGCGCTCTGTCTGTCTCTCGCCCGCGCTCTGTCTGTCTCTCGCCCGCGCTCTGTCTGTCTCTCGCCCGCGCTCTGTCTCTCTCTCGCCCGCGCTCTGTCTGTCTCTCGCCCGCGCTCTGTCTGTCTCTCGCCCGCGCTCTGTCTGTCTCTCACCCGCGCTCTGTCTCTCACCCGCGCTCTGTCTGTCTCTCACCCGCGCTCTGTCTGTCTCTCGCCCGCGCTCTGTCTGTCTCTCGCCCGCGCTCTGTCTGTCTCTCGCCCGCGCTCTGTCTGTCTCTCGCCCGCGCTCTGTCTGTCTCTCGCCCGCGCTCTGTCTGTCTCTCGCCCGCGCTCTGTCTGTCTCTCGCCCGCGCTCTGTCTGTCTCTCGCCCGCGCTCTGTCTGTCTCTCGCCCGCGCTCTGTCTGTCTCTCGCCCGCGCTCTGTCTGTCTCTCGCCCGCGCTCTGTCTGTCTCTCGCCCGCGCTCTGTCTGTCTCTCGCCCGCGCTCTGTCTCTCACCCGCGCTCTGTCTGTCTCTCGCCCGCGCTCTGTCTCTCTCTCGCCCGCGCTCTGTCTGTCTCTCGCCCGCGCTCTGTCTCTCTCTGACCCGCGCTCTGTCTCTCGCCCGCGCTCTGTCTCTCGCCCGCGCTCTGTCTCTCACCCGCGCTCTGTCTGTCTCTCGCCCGCGCTCTGTCTGTCTCTCGCCCGCGCTCTGTCTGTCTCTCGCCCGCGCTCTGTCTGTCTCTCGCCCGCGCTCTGTCTGTCTCTCGCCCGCGCTCTGTCTGTCTCTCGCCCGCGCTCTGTCTGTCTCTCGCCCGCGCTCTGTCTGTCTCTCGCCCGCGCTCTGTCTGTCTCTCGCCCGCGCTCTGTCTGTCTCTCGCCCGCGCTCTGTCTGTCTCTCGCCCGCGCTCTGTCTGTCTCTCACCCGCGCTCTGTCTGTCTCTCACCCGCGCTCTGTCTGTCTCTCACCCGCGCTCTGTCTGTCTCTCGCCCGCGCTCTGTCTCTCACCCGCGCTCTGTCTGTCTCTCACCCGCGCTCTGTCTGTCTCTCACCCGCGCTCTGTCTGTCTCTCACCCGCGCTCTGTCTGTCTCTCACCCGCGCTCTGTCTCTCACCCGCGCTCTGTCTGTCTCTCGCCTGCGCTCTGTCTCTCACCCGCGCTCTGTCTGTCTCTCGCCCGCGCTCTGTCTGTCTCTCGCCCGCGCTCTGTCTGTCTCTCGCCCGCGCTCTGTCTGTCTCTCGCCCGCGCTCTGTCTGTCTCTCGCCCGCGCTCTGTCTGTCTCTCGCCCGCGCTCTGTCTGTCTCTCGCCCGCGCTCTGTCTGTCTCTCGCCCGCGCTCTGTCTCTCACCCGCGCTCTGTCTCTCACCCGCGCTCTGTCTCTCTCTCGCCCGCGCTCTGTCTCTCTCTCGCCCGCGCTCTGTCTCTCTCTCGCCCGCGCTCTGTCTGTCTCTCGCCCGCGCTCTGTCTCTCTCTCGCCCGCGCTCTGTCTGTCTCTCACCCGCGCTCTGTCTGTCTCTCACCCGCGCTCTGTCTGTCTCTCACCCGCGCTCTGTCTGTCTCTCGCCCGCGCTCTGTCTCTCTCTCGCCCGCGCTCTGTCTCTCACCCGCGCTCTGTCTGTCTCTCGCCCGCGCTCTGTCTGTCTCTCACCCGCGCTCTGTCTCTCGCCCGCGCTCTGCCTCTCTCTCGCCCGCGCTCTGTCTCTCTCTCGCCCGCGCTCTGTCTCTCTCTCGCCCGCGCTCTGTCTGTCTCTCGCCCGCGCTCTGTCTGTCTCTCGCCCGCGCTCTGTCTGTCTCTCGCCCGCGCTCTGTCTGTCTCTCGCCCGCGCTCTGTCTCTCGCCCGCGCTCTGTCTGTCTCTCACCCGCGCTCTGTCTCTCTCTCGCCCGCGCTCTGTCTCTCTCTCGCCCGCGCTCTGTCTCTCTCTCGCCCGCGCTCTGTCTGTCTCTCACCCGCGCTCTGTCTCTCTCTCGCCCGCGCTCTGTCTGTCTCTCACCCGCGCTCTGTCCCTCTCTCGCCCGTGCTCAGTCTCTCTCTCGCCCGCGCTCTGTCTGTCTCTCGCCCGCGCTCTGTCTCTCGCCCGCGCTCTGTCTCTCGCCCGCGCTCTGTCTCTCGCCCGCGCTCTGTCTCTCGCCCGCGCTCTGTCTCTCGCCCGCGCTCTGTCTCTCGCCCGCGCTCTGTCTGTCTCTCACCCGCGCTCTGTCTCTCGCCCGCGCTCTCTCTCTCTCGCCCGCGCTCTGTCTCTCGCCCGCGCTCTGTCTGTCTCTCGCCCGCGCTCTGTCTGTCTCTCACCCGCGCTCTGTCTCTCACCCGCGCTCTGTCTCTCGCCCGCGCTCTGTCTGTCTCTCACCCGCGCTCTGTCTCTCTCTCGCCCGCGCTCTGTCTCTCACCCGCGCTCTGTCTCTCTCTCGCCCGCGCTCTGTCTCTCTCTCGCCCGCGCTCTGTCTCTCTCTCGCCCGCGCTCTGTCTCTCTCTCGCCCGCGCTCTGTCTGTCTCTCGCCCGCGCTCTGTCTGTCTCTCGCCCGCGCTCTGTCTGTCTCTCGCCCGCGCTCTGTCTCTCGCCCGCGCTCTGTCTGTCTCTCACCCGCGCTCTGTCTCTCTCTCGCCCGCGCTCTGTCTCTCTCTCGCCCGCGCTCTGTCTCTCTCTCGCCCGCGCTCTGTCTGTCTCTCACCCGCGCTCTGTCTCTCTCTCGCCCGCGCTCTGTCTGTCTCTCACCCGCGCTCTGTCCCTCTCTCGCCCGTGCTCAGTCTCTCTCTCGCCCGTCTGTCGTCTCTCGCCCCGCGCTCTGTCTCTCGCCCGCGCTCTGTCTCTCGCCCGCGCTCTGTCTCTCGCCCGCGCTCTGTCTGTCTCTCACCCGCGCTCTGTCTCTCGCCCGCGCTCTGTCTGTCTCTCACCCGCGCTCTCTCTCTCTCGCCCGCGCTCTGTCTCTCGCCCGCGCTCTGTCTGTCTCTCGCCCGCGCTCTGTCTGTCTCTCACCCGCGCTCTGTCTCTCACCCGCGCTCTGTCTCTCGCCCGCGCTCTGTCTGTCTCTCACCCGCGCTCTGTCTCTCTCTCGCCCGCGCTCTGTCTCTCACCCGCGCTCTGTCTCTCTCTCGCCCGCGCTCTGTCTCTCACCCGCGCTCTGTCTCTCGCCCGCGCTCTGTCTGTCTCTCGCCCGCGCTCTGTCTCTCGCCCGCGCTCTGTCTGTCTCTCGCCCGCGCTCTGTCTCTCTCTGGCCCGCGCTCTGTCTCTCTCTGGCCCGCGCTCTGTCTCTCTCTCGCCCGCGCTCTGTCTCTCTCTGGCCCGCGCTCTGTCTCTCTCCCGCCCGCGCTCTGTCTCTCTCTCGCCCGCGCTCTGTCTCTCTCTCGCCCGCGCTCTGTCTCTCTCTCGCCCGCGCTCTGTCTCTCTCTCGCCCGCGCTCTGTCTCTCTCTCGCCCGCGCTCTGTCTCTCTCTCGCCCGCGCTCTGTCTCTCTCTCGCCCGCGCTCTGTCTGTCTCTCGCCCGCGCTCTGTCTGTCTCTCGCCCGCGCTCTGTCTGTCTCTCGCCCGCGCTCTCTGTCTGTCTCTCACCCGCGCTCTGTCTGTCTCTCGCCCGCGCTCTGTCTCTCTCTCGCCCGCGCTCTGTCTCTCTCGCCCACGCTCTGTCTGTCTCTCGCCCGCGCTCTGTCTGTCTCTCGCCCGCGCTCTGTCTGTCTCTCGCCCGCGCTCTGTCTGTCTCTCGCCCGCGCTCTGTCTGTCTCTCGCCCGCGCTCTGTCTGTCTCTCGCGCGCGCTCTGTCTGTCTCTCGTCCGCGCTCTGTCTGTCTCTCGCCCGCGCTCTGTCTGTCTCTCGCCCGCGCTCTGTCTCTCTCTCGCCCGCGCTCTGTCTCTCACCCGCGCTCTGTCTCTCGCCTGCGCTCTGTCTCTCACCCGCGCTCTGTCTGTCTCTCACCCGCGCTCTGTCTCTCACCCGCGCTCTGTCTCTCACCCGCGCCTCTGTCTCTCGCCCGCGCTCTGTCTGTCTCTCGCCCGCGCTCTGTCTGTCTCTCACCCGCGCTCTGTCTGTCTCTCGCCCGCGCTCTGTCTCTCACCCGCGCTCTGTCTGTCTCTCGCCTGCGCTCTGTCTCTCACCCGCGCTCTGTCTGTCTCTCACCCGCGCTCTGTCTCTCACCCGCGCTCTGTCTCTCACCCGCGCTCTGTCTCTCACCCGCGCTCTGTCTCTCTCTCGCCCGCGCTCTGTCTGTCTCTCACCCGCGCTCTGTCTGTCTCTCACCCGCGCTCTGTCTGTCTCTCGCCCGCGCTCTGTCTCTCTCTCGCCCGCGCTCTGTCTCTCACCCGCGCTCTGTCTGTCTCTCGCCCGCGCTCTGTCTCTCACCCGCGCTCTGTCTGTCTCTCACCCGCGCTCTGTCTCTCACCCGCGCTCTGTCTGTCTCTCGCCCGCGCTCTGTCTCTCTCTCGCCCGCGCTCTGTCTCTCTCTCGCCCGCGCTCTGTCTCTCTCTCGCCCGCGCTCTGTCTCTCTCTCGCCCGCGCTCTGTCTGTCTCTCGCCCGCGCTCTGTCTCTCTCTCGCCCGCGCTCAGTCTCTCTCTCGCCCGCGCTCTGTCTGTCTCTCACCCGCGCTCTGTCTCTCACCCGCGCTCTGTCTCTCGCCCGCGCTCTGTCTCTCGCCCGCGCTCTGTCTGTCTCTCACCCGCGCTCTGTCTCTCGCCCGCGCTCTGTCTGTCTCTCACCCGCGCTCTGTCTCTCGCCCGCGCTCTGCCTCTCTCTCGCCCGCGCTCTGTCTCTCTCTCGCCCGCGCTCTGTCTCTCTCTCGCCCGCGCTCTGTCTGTCTCTCGCCCGCGCTCTGTCTGTCTCTCGCCCGCGCTCTGTCTGTCTCTCGCCCGCGCTCTGTCTGTCTCTCGCCCGCGCTCTGTCTCTCGCCCGCGCTCTGTCTGTCTCTCACCCGCGCTCTGTCTCTCTCTCGCCCGCGCTCTGTCTCTCTCTCGCCCGCGCTCTGTCTCTCTCTCGCCCGCGCTCTGTCTGTCTCTCACCCGCGCTCTGTCTCTCTCTCGCCCGCGCTCTGTCTGTCTCTCACCCGCGCTCTGTCCCTCTCTCGCCGTGCTCAGTCTCTCTCTCGCCCGCGCTCTGTCTGTCTCTCGCCCGCGCTCTGTCTCTCGCCCGCGCTCTGTCTCTCGCCCGCGCTCTGTCTCTCGCCCGCGCTCTGTCTGTCTCTCACCCGCGCTCTGTCTCTCGCCCGCGCTCTGTCTGTCTCTCACCCGCGCTCTCTCTCTCTCGCCCGCGCTCTGTCTCTCGCCCGCGCTCTGTCTGTCTCTCGCCCGCGCTCTGTCTGTCTCTCACCCGCGCTCTGTCTCTCACCCGCGCTCTGTCTCTCGCCCGCGCTCTGTCTGTCTCTCACCCGCGCTCTGTCTCTCTCTCGCCCGCGCTCTGTCTCTCACCCGCGCTCTGTCTCTCTCTCGCCCGCGCTCTGTCTCTCACCCGCGCTCTGTCTCTCGCCCGCGCTCTGTCTGTCTCTCGCCCGCGCTCTGTCTCTCGCCCGCGCTCTGTCTGTCTCTCGCCCGCGCTCTGTCTCTCTCTGGCCCGCGCTCTGTCTCTCTCTGGCCCGCGCTCTGTCTCTCTCTCGCCCGCGCTCTGTCTCTCTCTGGCCCGCGCTCTGTCTCTCTCTCGCCCGCGCTCTGTCTCTCTCTCGCCCGCGCTCTGTCTCTCTCTCGCCCGCGCTCTGTCTCTCTCTCGCCCGCGCTCTGTCTCTCTCTCGCCCGCGCTCTGTCTCTCTCTCGCCCGCGCTCTGTCTGTCTCTCACCCGCGCTCTGTCTCTCTCTCGCCCGCGCTCTGTCTGTCTCTCGCCCGCGCTCTGTCTGTCTCTCGCCCGCGCTCTGTCTGTCTCTCGCCCGCGCTCTGTCTGTCTCTCACCCGCGCTCTGTCTGTCTCTCGCCCGCGCTCTGTCTCTCTCTCGCCCGCGCTCTGTCTCTCTCGCCCACGCTCTGTCTGTCTCTCGCCCGCGCTCTGTCTGTCTCTCGCCCGCGCTCTGTCTGTCTCTCGCCCGCGCTCTGTCTGTCTCTCGCCCGCGCTCTGTCTGTCTCTCGCCCGCGCTCTGTCTGTCTCTCGCGCGCGCTCTGTCTGTCTCTCGTCCGCGCTCTGTCTGTCTCTCGCCCGCGCTCTGTCTGTCTCTCGCCCGCGCTCTGTCTCTCTCTCGCCCGCGCTCTGTCTGTCTCTCGCCCGCGCTCTGTCTGTCTCTCACCCGCACTCTGTCTGTCTCTCGCCCGCGCTCTGTCTGTCTCTCGCCCGCGCTCTGTCTGTCTCTCGCCCGCGCTCTGTCTGTCTCTCACCCGCGCTCTGTCTGTCTCTCGCCCGCGCTCTGTCTGTCTCTCGCCCGCGCTCTGTCTCTCACCCGCGCTCTGTCTGTCTCTCACCCGCGCTCTGTCTCTCACCCGCGCTCTGTCTGTCTCTCGCCCGCGCTCTGTCTGTCTCTCGCCCGCGCTCTGTCTCTCACCCGCGCTCTGTCTGTCTCTCACCCGCGCTCTGTCTGTCTCTCGCCCGCGCTCTGTCTGTCTCTCGCCCGCGCTCTGTCTGTCTCTCGCCCGCGCTCTGTCTGTCTCTCGCCCGCGCTCTGTCTCTCACCCGCGCTCTGTCTGTCTCTCACCCGCGCTCTGTCTCTCACCCGCGCTCTGTCTGTCTCTCGCCCGCGCTCTGTCTGTCTCTCGCCCGCGCTCTGTCTCTCACCCGCGCTCTGTCTGTCTCTCACCCGCGCTCTGTCTGTCTCTCGCCCGCGCTCTGTCTGTCTCTCGCCCGCGCTCTGTCTCTCACCCGCGCTCTGTCTCTCACCCGCGCTCTGTCTGTCTCTCACCCGCGCTCTGTCTGTCTCTCACCCGCGCTCTGTCTGTCTCTCACCCGCGCTCTGTCTGTCTCTCACCCGCGCTCTGTCTGTCTCTCGCCCGCGCTCTGTCTGTCTCTCGCCCGCGCTCTGTCTGTCTCTCGCCCGCGCTCTGTCTGTCTCTCGCCCGCGCTCTGTCTGTCTCTCACCCGCGCTCTGTCTGTCTCTCGCCCGCGCTCTGTCTCTCACCCGCGCTCTGTCTGTCTCTCTCCCGCGCTCTGTCTCTCACCCGCGCTCTGTCTGTCTCTCGCCCGCGCTCTGTCTCTCACCCGCGCTCTGTCTGTCTCTCGCCCGCGCTCTGTCTGTCTCTCGCCCGCGCTCTGTCTGTCTCTCACCCGCGCTCTGTCTGTCTCTCACCCGCGCTCTGTCTGTCTCTCACCCGCGCTCTGTCTGTCTCTCACCCGCGCTCTGTCTGTCTCTCACCCGCGCTCTGTCTGTCTCTCACCCGCGCTCTGTCTGTCTCTCACCCGCGCTCTGTCTGTCTCTCACCCGCGCTCTGTCTGTCTCTCACCCGCGCTCTGTCTGTCTCTCACCCGCGCTCTGTCTCTCACCCGCGCTCTGTCTGTCTCTCGCCCGCGCTCTGTCTCTCACCCGCGCTCTGTCTGTCTCTCACCCGCGCTCTGTCTCTCACCCGCGCTCTGTCTCTCACCCGCGCTCTGTCTCTCTCTCGCCCGCGCTCTGTCTGTCTCTCACCCGCGCTCTGTCTCTCACCCGCGCTCTGTCTCTCGCCCGCGCTCTGTCTCTCGCCCGCGCTCTGTCTGTCTCTCACCCGCGCTCTGTCTCTCGCCCGCGCTCTGTCTGTCTCTCACCCGCGCTCTGTCTCTCACCCGCGCTCTGTCTCTCTCTCGCCCGCGCTCTGTCTCTCTCTAGCCCGCGCTCTGTCTCTCTCTCGCCCGCGCTCTGTCTGTCTCTCGCCCGCGCTCTGTCTGTCTCTCGCCCGCGCTCTGTCTCTCTCTCGCCCGCGCTCTGTCTGTCTCTCACCCGCGCTCTGTCTCTCTCTCGCCCGCGCTCTGTCTGTCTCTCACCCGCGATCTGTCTCTCTCTCGCCCGCGCTCTGTCTCTCTCTCGCCCGCGCTCTGTCTCTCTCTCGCCCGCGCTCAGTCTCTCTCTCGCCCGCGCTCTGTCTGTCTCTCACCCGCGCTCTGTCTGTCTCTCACCCGCGCTCTGTCTCTCACCCGCGCTCTGTCTCTCACCCGCGCTCTGTCTCTCGCCCGCGCTCTGTCTCTCGCCCGCGCTCTGTCTCTCGCCCGCGCTCTGTCTCTCGCCCGCGCTCTGTCTCTCGCCCGCGCTCTGTCTCTCGCCCGCGCTCTGTCTCTCGCCCGCGCTCTGTCTCTCGCCCGCGCTCTGTCTCTCGCCCGCGCTCTGTCTCTCGCCCGCGCTCTGTCTGTCTCTCACCCGCGCTCTGTCTCTCACCCGCGCTCTGTCTCTCGCCCGCGCTCTGTCTGTCTCTCACCCGCGCTCTCTCTCTCTCGCCCGCGCTCTGTCTCTCGCCCGCGCTCTGTCTGTCTCTCGCCCGCGCTCTGTCTGTCTCTCGCCCGCGCTCTGTCTGTCTCTCACCCGCGCTCTGTCTCTCACCCGCGCTCTGTCTGTCTCTCGCCCGCGCTCTGTCTGTCTCTCACCCGCGCTCTGTCTCTCTCTCGCCCGCGCTCTGTCTCTCACCCGCGCTCTGTCTCTCTCTCGCCCGCGCTCTGTCTCTCACCCGCACTCTGTCTCTCGCCCGCGCTCTGTCTGTCTCTCACCCGCGCTCTGTCTCTCACCCGCGCTCTGTCTCTCACCCGCGCTCTATCTCTCGCCCGCGCTCTGTCTCTCGCCCGCGCTCTGTCTGTCTCTCGCCCGCGCTCTGTCTGTCTCTCGCCCGCGCTCTGTCTGTCTTTCGCCCGCGCTCTGTCTGTCTCTCACCCGCGCTCTGTCTCTCACCCGCGCTCTGTCTCTCACCCGCGCTCTGTCTCTCACCCGCGCTCTGTCTCTCGCCCGCGCTCTGTCTCTCGCCCGCGCTCTGTCTCTCGCCCGCGCTCTGTCTCTCGCCCGCGCTCTGTCTCTCGCCCCGCGCTCTGTCTGTCTCTCGCCCGCGCTCTGTCTCTCGCCCGCGCTCTGTCTGTCTCTCACCCGCGCTCTGTCTCTCGCCCGCGCTCTGTCTGTCTCTCGCCCGCGCTCTGTCTGTCTCTCGCCCGCGCTCTGTCTCTCGCCCGCGCTCTGTCTGTCTCTCACCCGCGCTCTGTCTCTCACCCGCGCTCTGTCTCTCGCCCGCGCTCTGTCTGTCTCTCGCCCGCGCTCTGTCTGTCTCTCGCCCGCGCTCTGTCTGTCTCTCGCCCGCGCTCTGTCTCTCTCTCACCCGCGCTCTGTCTCTCGCCCGCGCTCTGTCTGTCTCTCACCCGCGCTCTGTCTCTCACCCGCGCTCTGTCTCTCGCCCGCGCTCTGTCTCTCTCTCGCCCGCGCTCTGTCTCTCTCTCGCCCGCGCTCTGTCTGTCTCTCACCCGCGCTCTGTCTCTCGCCCGCGCTCTGTCTCTCTCTCGCCCGCGCTCTGTCTGTCTCTTGCCCGCGCTCTGTCTCTCTCTCGCCCGCGCTCTGTCTCTCGCCCGCGCTCTGTCTCTCTCTCGCCCGCGCTCTGTCTCTCACCCGCGCTCTGTCTCTCTCTCGCCCGCGCTCTGTCTCTCTCTCGCCCGCGCTCTGTCTCTCGCCCGCGCTCTGTCTCTCGCCCGCGCTCTGTCTGTCTCTCGCCCGCGCTCTGTCTCTCACCCGCGCTCTGTCTGTCTCTCACCCGCGCTCTGTCTCTCTCTCGCCCGCGCTCTGTCTCTCGCCCGCGCTCTGTCTGTCTCTCACCCGCGCTCTGTCTCTCGCCCGCGCTCTGTCTGTCTCTCGCCCGCGCTCTGTCTGTCTCTCGCCCGCGCTCTGTCTGTCTCTCGCCCGCGCTCTGTCTGTCTCTCGCCCGCGCTCT
The DNA here is from genome assembly GCF_047496795.1 of Chiloscyllium punctatum. NCBI lineage: Eukaryota > Metazoa > Chordata > Chondrichthyes > Orectolobiformes > Hemiscylliidae > Chiloscyllium > Chiloscyllium punctatum. The sequence continues at coordinate 4,141,776 of NC_092764.1, read as the reverse complement.
GTCTGTCTCTCGCCCGCGCTCTGTCTCTCTCTCACCCGCGCTCTGTCTCTCGCCCGCGCTCTGTCTGTCTCTCACCCGCGCTCTGTCTCTCACCCGCGCTCTGTCTCTCGCCCGCGCTCTGTCTCTCTCTCGCCCGCGCTCTGTCTCTCTCTCGCCCGCGCTCTGTCTGTCTCTCACCCGCGCTCTGTCTCTCGCCCGCGCTCTGTCTCTCTCTCGCCCGCGCTCTGTCTGTCTCTTGCCCGCGCTCTGTCTCTCTCTCGCCCGCGCTCTGTCTCTCGCCCGCGCTCTGTCTCTCTCTCGCCCGCGCTCTGTCTCTCACCCGCGCTCTGTCTCTCTCTCGCCCGCGCTCTGTCTCTCTCTCGCCCGCGCTCTGTCTCTCGCCCGCGCTCTGTCTCTCGCCCGCGCTCTGTCTGTCTCTCGCCCGCGCTCTGTCTCTCACCCGCGCTCTGTCTGTCTCTCACCCGCGCTCTGTCTCTCTCTCGCCCGCGCTCTGTCTCTCGCCCGCGCTCTGTCTCTCGCCCGCGCTCTGTCTCTCTCTCGCCCGCGCTCTGTCTCTCTCTCGCCCGCGCTCTGTCTCTCTCTCGCCCGCGCTCTGTCTGTCTCTCACCCGCGCTCTGTCTCTCTCTCGCCCGCGCTCTGTCTCTCACCCGCGCTCTGTCTGTCTCTCACCCGCGCTCTGTCTCTCACCCGCGCTCTGTCTGTCTCTCACCCGCGCTCTGTCTGTCTCTCACCCGCGCTCTGTCTGTCTCTCACCCGCGCTCTGTCTGTCTCTCACCCGCGCTCTGTCTCTCTCTCGCCCGCGCTCTGTCTCTCGCCCGCGCTCTGTCTCTCACCCGCGCTCTGTCTGTCTCTCAACCGCGCTCTGTCTGTCTCTCACCCGCGCTCTGTCTGTCTCTCACCCGCGCTCTGTCTCTCACCCGAGCTCTGTCTGTCTCTCACCCGCACTCTGTCTCTCTCTCGCCCGCGCTCTGTCTGTCTCTCACCCGCGCTCTGTCTCTCACCCGCGCTCTGTCTCTCACCCGCGCTCTGTCTCTCACCCGCGCTCTGTCTCTCGCCCGCGCTCTATCTCTCGCCCGCGCTCTGTCTCTCGCCCGCGCTCTGTCTGTCTCTCGCCCGCGCTCTGTCTCTCGCCCGCGCTCTGTCTGTCTCTCACCCGCGCTCTGTCTCTCACCCGCGCTCTGTCTCTCGCCCGCGCTCTGTGTGTCTCTCGCCCGCGCTCTGTCTCTCGCCCGCGCTCTGTCTGTCTCTCACCCGCGCTCTGTCTCTCGCCCGCGCTCTGTCTGTCTCTCGCCCGCGCTCTGTCTGTCTCTCGCCCGCGCTCTGTCTGTCTCTCGCCCGCGCTCTGTCTGTCTCTCGCCCGCGCTCTGTCTCTCGCCCGCGCTCTGTCTGTCTCTCACCCGCGCTCTGTCTCTCACCCGCGCTCAGTCTGTCTCTCACCCGCACTCTGTCTCTCTCTCTCCCGCGCTCTGTCTCTCGCCCGCGCTCTGTCTCTCTCTCGCCCGCGCTCTCTCTCTCGCCCGCGCTCTCTCTCTCGCCCGCGCTCTGTCTCTCGCCCGCGCTCTGTCTCTCGCCCGCGCTCTGTCTCTCGCCCGCGCTCTGTCTCTCGCCCGCGCTCTGTCTCTCGCCCGCGCTCTGTCTCTCGCCCGCGCTCTGTCTCTCGCCCGCGCTCTGTCTCTCGCCCGCGCTCTGTCTCTCGCCCGCGCTCTGTCTCTCTCTCGCCCGCGCTCTGTCTCTCGCCCGCGCTCTGTCTCTCTCTCACCCGCGCTCTGTCTGTCTCTCACCCGCGCTCTGTCTGTCTCTCACCCGCGCTCTGTCTGTCTCTCACCCGCGCTCTGTCTGTCACCCGCGCTCTGTCTGTCTCTCACCCGCGCTCTGTCTGTCTCTCACCCGCGCTCTGTCTCTCACCCGCGCTCTGTCTGTCTCTCGCCCGCGCTCTGTCTCTCTCTCGCCCGCGCTCTGTCTCTCTCTCGCCCGCGCTCTGTCTGTCTCTCGCCCGCGCTCTGTCTCTCACCTGCGCTCTGTCTGTCTCTCACCCGCGCTCTGTCTCTCACCCGCGCTCTGTCTGTCTCTCACCCGCGCTCTGTCTGTCTCTCACCCGCGCTCTGTCTGTCTCTCACCCGCGCTCTGTCTCTCACCCGCGCTCTGTCTGTCTCTCACCCGCGCTCTGTCTCTCACCCGCGCTCTGTCTGTCTCTCACCCGCGCTCTGTCTGTCTCTCACCCGCGCTCTGTCTGTCTCTCACCCGCGCTCTGTCTGTCTCTCACCCGCGCTCTGTCTCTCACCCGCGCTCTGTCTGTCTCTCACCCGCGTTCTGTCTGTCTCTCACCCGCGCTCTGTCTCTCACCCGCGCTCTGTCTGTCTCCCGCCCGCGCTCTGTCTCTCTCTCGCCCGCGCTCTGTCTGTCTCTCACCCGCGCTCTGTCTCTCACCCGCGCTCTGTCTGTCTCTCGCCCGCGCTCTGTCTCTCTCTCGCCCGCGCTCTGTCTCTCACCCGCGCTCTGTCTCTCTCTCGCCCGCGCTCTGTCTGTCTCTCACCCGCGCTCTGTCTCTCACCCGCGCTCTGTCTGTCTCTCGCCCGCGCTCTGTCTCTCTCTCGCCCGCGCTCTGTCTCTCACCCGCGCTCTGTCTGTCTCTCGCCCGCGCTCTGTCTCTCACCCGCGCTCTGTCTCTCACCCGCGCTCTGTCTGTCTCTCACCCGCGCTCTGTCTGTCTCTCACCCGCGCTCTGTCTCTCACCCGCGCTCTGTCTGTCTCTCACCCGCGCTCTGTCTCTCACCCGCGCTCTGTCTCTCTCTCGCCCGCGCTCTGTCTCTCTCTCGCCCGCGCTCTGTCTGTCTCTCGCCTGCGCTCTGTCTGTCTCTCGCCCGCGATCTGTCTCTCTCTCGCCCGCGCTCTGTCTGTCTCTCGCCCGCGCTCTGTCTGTCTCTCACCCGCGCTCAGTCTCTCTCTCGCCCGCGCTCAGTCTCTCTCTCGCCTGCGCTCTGTCTGTCTCTCACCCGCGCTCTGTCTCTCGCCCGCGCTCTGTCTCTCGCCCGCGCTCTGTCTGTCTCTCACCCGCGCTCTGTCTCTCGCCCGCGCTCTGTCTCTCTCTGACCCGCGCTCTGTCTCTCGCCCGCGCTCTGTCTGTCTCTCGCCCGCGCTCTGTCTGTCTCTCGCCCGCGCTCTGTCTGTCTCTCGCCCGCGCTCTGTCTGTCTCTCGCCCGCGCTCTGTCTGTCTCTCGCCCGCGCTCTGTCTGTCTCTCGCCCGCGCTCTGTCTGTCTCTCGCCCGCGCTCTGTCTGTCTCTCGCCCGCGCTCTGTCTGTCTCCCGCCCGCGCTCGGTCTCTCTCTCGCCCGCGCTCTGTCTGTCTCTCGCCCGCGCTCTGTCTGTCTCTCGCCCGCGCTCTCTCTCTCGCCCGCGCTCTGTCTGTCTCTCACCCGCGCTCTGTCTCTCTCTCGCCCGCGCTCTGTCTCTCTCTCGCCTGCGCTCTGTCTGTCTCTCACCCGCGCTCTGTCTCTCTCTCGCCCGCGCTCTGTCTCTCTCTCGCCCGCGCTCTGTCTCTCTCTCGCCCGCGCTCTGTCTCTCTCTCGCCCGCGCTCAGTCTCTCTCTCGCCCGCGCTCAGTCTCTCTCTCGCCCGCGCTCAGTCTCTCTCTCGCCCGCGCTCTGTCTCTCACCCGCGCTCTGTCTCTCGCCCGCGCTCTGTCTGTCTCTCACCCGCGCTCTGTCTCTCACCCGCGCTCTGTCTCTCGCCCGCGCTCTGTCTCTCGCCCGCGCTCTGTCTCTCGCCCGCGCTCTGTCTGTCTCTCGCCCGCGCTCTGTCTCTCGCCCGCGCTCTGTCTGTCTCTCGCCCGCGCTCTGTCTGTCTCTCACCCGCGCTCTGTCTCTCGCCCGCGCTCTGTCTGTCTCACGCCCGCGCTCTGTCTCTCGCCCGCGCTCTGTCTGTCTCTCACCCGCCCCCTGTCTCTCGCCCGCGCTCTGTCTGTCTCTCGCCCGCGCTCTGTCTGTTTCTCGCCCGCGCTCTGTCTGTCTCTCGCCCGCGCTCTGTCTCTCGCCCGCGCTCTGTCTGTCTCTCGCCCGCGCTCTGTCTGTCTCTCGCCCGCGCTCTGTCTGTCTCTCGCCCGCGCTCTGTCTGTCTCTCGCCCGCGCTCTGTCTGTCTCTCGCCCGCGCTCTGTCTGTCTCTCACCCGCGCTCGGTCTCTCTCTCGCCCGCGCTCTGTCTCTCTCTCGCCCGCGCTCTGTCTCTCTCTCGCCCGCGCTCTGTCTGTCTCTCGCCCGCGCTCTGTCTGTCTCTCGCCCGCGCTCTGTCTCTCGCCCGCGCTCTGTCTGTCTCTCACCCGCGCTCTGTCTCTCTCTCGCCCGCGCTCCGTCTCTCTCTCGCCCGCGCTCTGTCTGTCTCTCACCCGCACTCTGTCTCTCTCTCGCCCGCTCTCTGTCTCTCGCCCGCGCTCTGTCTGTCTCTCGCCCGCGCTCTGTCTCTCTCTCGCCCGCGCTCTGTCTCTCACCCGCGCTCTGTCTCTCACCCGCGCTCTGTCTGTCTCTCACCCGCACTCTGTCTCTCTCTCGCCCGCTCTGTCTCTCGCCCGCGCTCTGTCTCTCTCTCGCCCGCGCTCTGTCTCTCGCCCGCGCTCTGTCTCTCGCCCGCGCTCTGTCTCTCGCCCGCGCTCTGTCTCTCGCCCGCGCTCTGTCTCTCGCCCGCGCTCTGTCTCTCGCCCGCGCTCTGTCTCTCGCCCGCGCTCTGTCTCTCGCCCGCGCTCTGTCTCTCGCCCGCGCTCTGTCTCTCTCTCACCCGCGCTCTGTCTGTCTCTCACCCGCGCTCTGTCTCTCACCCGCGCTCTGTCTCTCACCCGCGCTCTGTCTGTCTCTCACCCGCGCTCTGTCTGTCTCTCACCCGCGCTCTGTCTCTCACCCGCGCTCTGTCTGTCTCTCACCCGCGCTCTGTCTCTCACCCGCGCTCTGTCTGTCTCTCACCCGCGCTCTGTCTGTCTCTCAACCGCGCTCTGTCTCTCGCCCGCGCTCTGTCTCTCTCTCGCCCGCGCTCTGTCTCTCTCTCGCCCGCGCTCTGTCTGTCTCTCGCCCGCGCTCTGTCTCTCGCCCGCGCTCTGTCTCTCACCCGCGCTCTGTCTCTCACCCGCGCTCTGTCTGTCTCTCACCCGCGCTCTGTCTGTCTCTCACCCGCGCTCTGTCTCTCACCCGCGCTCTGTCTGTCTCTCACCCGCGCTCTGTCTCTCACCCGCGCTCTGTCTCTCTCTCGCCCGCGCTCTGTCTGTCTCTCGCCCGCGCTCTGTCTGTCTCTCACCCGCGCTCTGTCTCTCACCCGCGCTCTGTCTGTCTCTCACCCGCGCTCTGTCTGTCTCTCACCCGCGCTCTGTCTGTCTCTCAACCGCGCTCTGTCTCTCGCCCGCGCTCTGTCTCTCTCTCGCCCGCGCTCTGTCTCTCTCTCGCCCGCGCTCTGTCTGTCTCTCGCCCGCGCTCTGTCTCTCACCCGCGCTCTGTCTGTCTCTCACCCGCGCTCTGTCTCTCACCCGCGCTCTGTCTGTCTCTCACCCGCGCTCTGTCTGTCTCTCAACCGCGCTCTGTCTCTCGCCCGCGCTCTGTCTCTCTCTCGCCCGCGCTCTGTCTGTCTCTCGCCCGCGCTCTGTCTGTCTCTCGCCCGCGCTCTGTCTGTCTCTCACCCGCGCTCTGTCTCTCACCCGCGCTCTGTCTCTCGCCCGCGCTCTGTCTGTCTCTCACCCGCGCTCTGTCTCTCACCCGCGCTCTGTCTCTCTCTCACCCGCGCTCTGTCTCTCTCTCGCCCGCGCTCTGTCTCTCACCCGCGCTCTGTATCTCTCTCGCCCGCGCTCTGTCTCTCACCCGCGCTCTGTCTCTCGCCCGCGCTCTGTCTGTCTCTCACCCGCGCTCTGTCTCTCGCCCGCGCTCTGTCTCTCGCCCGCGCTCTGTCTCTCGCCCGCGCTCTGTCTCTCGCCCGCGCTCTGTCTCTCGCCCGCGCTCTGTCTCTCGCCCGCGCTCTGTCTGTCTCTCGCCCGCGCTCTGTCTCTCGCCCGCGCTCTGTCTGTCTCTCACCCGCGCTCTGTCTCTCAACCGCGCTCTGTCTCTCGCCCGCGCTCTGTCTGTCTCTCGCCCGCGCTCTGTCTCTCGCCCGCGCTCTGTCTGTCTCTCACCCGCGCTTTGTCTCTCGCCCGCGCTCTGTCTGTCTCTCGCCCGCGCTCTGTCTGTCTCTCGCCCGCGCTCTGTCTGTCTCTCGCCCGCGCTCTGTCTCTCGCCCGCGCTCTGTCTGTCTCTCGCCCGCGCTCTGTCTGTCTCTCGCCCGCGCTCTGTCTGTCTCTCGCCCGCGCTCTGTCTGTCTCTCGCCCGCGCTCTGTCTGTCTCTCGCCCGCGCTCTGTCTGTCTCTCACCCGCCCCCTGTCTCTCGCCCGCGCTCTGTCTGTCTCTCGCCCGCGCTCTGTCTGTTTCTCGCCCGCGCTCTGTCTGTCTCTCGCCCGCGCTCTGTCTCTCGCCCGCGCTCTGTCTGTCTCTCGCCCGCGCTCTGTCTGTCTCTCGCCCGCGCTCTGTCTGTCTCTCGCCCGCGCTCTGTCTGTCTCTCGCCCGCGCTCTGTCTGTCTCTCGCCCGCGCTCTGTCTGTCTCTCGCCCGCGCTCTGTCTGTCTCTCACCCGCGCTCGGTCTCTCTCTCGCCCGCGCTCTGTCTCTCTCTCGCCCGCGCTCTGTCTCTCTCTCGCCCGCGCTCTGTCTGTCTCTCGCCCGCGCTCTGTCTGTCTCTCGCCCGCGCTCTGTCTCTCGCCCGCGCTCTGTCTGTCTCTCACCCGCGCTCTGTCTCTCTCTCGCCCGCGCTCCGTCTCTCTCTCGCCCGCGCTCTGTCTGTCTCTCACCCGCACTCTGTCTCTCTCTCGCCCGCTCTCTGTCTCTCGCCCGCGCTCTGTCTGTCTCTCGCCCGCGCTCTGTCTCTCTCTCGCCCGCGCTCTGTCTCTCACCCGCGCTCTGTCTCTCACCCGCGCTCTGTCTGTCTCTCACCCGCACTCTGTCTCTCTCTCGCCCGCTCTGTCTCTCGCCCGCGCTCTGTCTCTCTCTCGCCCGCGCTCTGTCTCTCGCCCGCGCTCTGTCTCTCGCCCGCGCTCTGTCTCTCGCCCGCGCTCTGTCTCTCGCCCGCGCTCTGTCTCTCGCCCGCGCTCTGTCTCTCGCCCGCGCTCTGTCTCTCGCCCGCGCTCTGTCTCTCGCCCGCGCTCTGTCTCTCTCTCACCCGCGCTCTGTCTGTCTCTCACCCGCGCTCTGTCTCTCACCCGCGCTCTGTCTCTCACCCGCGCTCTGTCTGTCTCTCACCCGCGCTCTGTCTGTCTCTCACCCGCGCTCTGTCTCTCACCCGCGCTCTGTCTGTCTCTCACCCGCGCTCTGTCTCTCACCCGCGCTCTGTCTGTCTCTCACCCGCGCTCTGTCTGTCTCTCAACCGCGCTCTGTCTCTCGCCCGCGCTCTGTCTCTCTCTCGCCCGCGCTCTGTCTCTCTCTCGCCCGCGCTCTGTCTGTCTCTCGCCCGCGCTCTGTCTCTCGCCCGCGCTCTGTCTCTCACCCGCGCTCTGTCTCTCACCCGCGCTCTGTCTGTCTCTCACCCGCGCTCTGTCTGTCTCTCACCCGCGCTCTGTCTCTCACCCGCGCTCTGTCTGTCTCTCACCCGCGCTCTGTCTCTCACCCGCGCTCTGTCTCTCTCTCGCCCGCGCTCTGTCTGTCTCTCGCCCGCGCTCTGTCTGTCTCTCACCCGCGCTCTGTCTCTCACCCGCGCTCTGTCTGTCTCTCACCCGCGCTCTGTCTGTCTCTCACCCGCGCTCTGTCTGTCTCTCAACCGCGCTCTGTCTCTCGCCCGCGCTCTGTCTCTCTCTCGCCCGCGCTCTGTCTCTCTCTCGCCCGCGCTCTGTCTGTCTCTCGCCCGCGCTCTGTCTCTCACCCGCGCTCTGTCTGTCTCTCACCCGCGCTCTGTCTCTCACCCGCGCTCTGTCTGTCTCTCACCCGCGCTCTGTCTGTCTCTCAACCGCGCTCTGTCTCTCGCCCGCGCTCTGTCTCTCTCTCGCCCGCGCTCTGTCTCTCTCTCGCCCGCGCTCTGTCTGTCTCTCGCCCGCGCTCTGTCTGTCTCTCGCCCGCGCTCTGTCTGTCTCTCACCCGCGCTCTGTCTCTCACCCGCGCTCTGTCTCTCGCCCGCGCTCTGTCTGTCTCTCACCCGCGCTCTGTCTCTCACCCGCGCTCTGTCTCTCTCTCACCCGCGCTCTGTCTCTCTCTCGCCCGCGCTCTGTCTCTCACCCGCGCTCTGTATCTCTCTCGCCCGCGCTCTGTCTCTCACCCGCGCTCTGTCTCTCGCCCGCGCTCTGTCTGTCTCTCACCCGCGCTCTGTCTCTCGCCCGCGCTCTGTCTCTCGCCCGCGCTCTGTCTCTCGCCCGCGCTCTGTCTCTCGCCCGCGCTCTGTCTCTCGCCCGCGCTCTGTCTCTCGCCCGCGCTCTGTCTGTCTCTCGCCCGCGCTCTGTCTCTCGCCCGCGCTCTGTCTGTCTCTCACCCGCGCTCTGTCTCTCAACCGCGCTCTGTCTCTCGCCCGCGCTCTGTCTGTCTCTCGCCCGCGCTCTGTCTCTCGCCCGCGCTCTGTCTGTCTCTCACCCGCGCTTTGTCTCTCGCCCGCGCTCTGTCTGTCTCTCGCCCGCGCTCTGTCTGTCTCTCGCCCGCGCTCTGTCTGTCTCTCGCCCGCGCTCTGTCTCTCGCCCGCGCTCTGTCTGTCTCTCGCCCGCGCTCTGTCTGTCTCTCGCCCGCGCTCTGTCTGTCTCTCGCCCGCGCTCTGTCTGTCTCTCGCCCGCGCTCTGTCTGTCTCTCGCCCGCGCTCTGTCTGTCTCTCACCCGCGCTCTGTCTCTCACCCGCGCTCTGTCTCTCGCCCGCGCTCTGTCTGTCTCTCGCCTGCGCTCTGTCTGTCTCTCACCCGCGCTCTGTCTGTCTCTCGCCCGCGCTCTGTCTGTCTCTCGCCCGCGCTCTGTCTCTCGCCCGCGCTCTGTCTGTCTCTCACCCGCGCTCTGTCTCTCACCCGCGCTCTGTCTGTCTCTCACCCGCGCTCTGTCTGTCTCTCGCCCGCGCTCTGTCTCTCACCCGCGCTCTGTCTGTCTCTCACCCGCGCTCTGTCTGTCTCTCACCCGCGCTCTGTCTGTCTCTCGCCCGCGCTCTGTCTCTCACCCGCGCTCTGTCTGTCTCTCACCCGCGCTCTGTCTGTCTCTCGCCCGCGCTCTGTCTGTCTCTCGCCCGCGCTCTGTCTGTCTCTCGCCCGCGCTCTGTCTGTCTCTCGCCCGCGCTCTGTCTGTCTCTCGCCCGCGCTCTGTCTGTCTCTCGCCCGCGCTCTGTCTGTCTCTCGCCCGCGCTCTGTCTGTCTCTCGCCCGCGCTCTGTCTGTCTCTCGCCCGCGCTCTGTCTGTCTCTCGCCCGCGCTCTGTCTGTCTCTCGCCCGCGCTCTGTCTGTCTCTCGCCCGCGCTCTGTCTGTCTCTCGCCCGCGCTCTGTCTCTCACCCGCGCTCTGTCTGTCTCTCGCCCGCGCTCTGTCTCTCGCCCGCGCTCTGTCTCTCACCCGCGCTCTGTCTGTCTCTCGCCCGCGCTCTGTCTCTCGCCCGCGCTCTGTCTGTCTCTCGCCCGCGCTCTGTCTGTCTCTCGCCCGCGCTCTGTCTGTCTCTCACCCGCGCTCTGTCTGTCTCTCACCCGCGCTCTGTCTGTCTCTCACCCGCGCTCTGTCTGTCTCTCACCCGCGCTCTGTCTGTCTCTCACCCGCGCTCTGTCTGTCTCTCACCCGCGCTCTGTCTGTCTCTCACCCGCGCTCTGTCTGTCTCTCACCCGCGCTCTGTCTGTCTCTCACCCGCGCTCTGTCTGTCTCTCACCCGCGCTCTGTCTGTCTCTCACCCGCGCTCTGTCTGTCTCTCACCCGCGCTCTGTCTGTCTCTCACCCGCGCTCTGTCTGTCTCTCACCCGCGCTCTGTCTCTCACCCGCGCTCTGTCTGTCTCTCGCCTGCGCTCTGTCTCTCACCCGCGCTCTGTCTGTCTCTCACCCGCGCTCTGTCTCTCACCCGCGCTCTGTCTCTCACCCGCGCTCTGTCTCTCTCTCGCCCGCGCTCTGTCTGTCTCTCGCCCGCGCTCTGTCTGTCTCTCGCCCGCGCTCTGTCTCTCTCTCGCCCGCGCTCTGTCTCTCACCCGCGCTCTGTCTGTCTCTCGCCTGCGCTCTGTCTCTCACCCGCGCTCTGTCTGTCTCTCACCCGCGCTCTGTCTCTCACCCGCGCTCTGTCTCTCACCCGCGCTCTGTCTGTCTCTCGCCCGCGCTCTGTCTGTCTCTCACCCGCGCTCTGTCTGTCTCTCACCCGCGCTCTGTCTGTCTCTCGCCCGCGCTCTGTCTCTCTCTCGCCCGCGCTCTGTCTCTCACCCGCGCTCTGTCTGTCTCTCGCCCGCGCTCTGTCTCTCACCCGCGCTCTGTCTGTCTCTCACCCGCGCTCTGTCTCTCACCCGCGCTCTGTCTGTCTCTCGCCCGCGCTCTGTCTCTCTCTCGCCCGCGCTCTGTCTCTCTCTCGCCCGCGCTCTGTCTCTCTCTCGCCCGCGCTCTGTCTCTCTCTCGCCCGCGCTCAGTCTCTCTCTCGCCCGCGCTCAGTCTCTCTCTCGCCCGCGCTCAGTCTCTCTCTCGCCCGCGCTCTGTCTGTCTCTCACCCGCGCTCTGTCTCTCACCCGCGCTCTGTCTCTCACCCGCGCTCTGTCTCTCGCCCGCGCTCTGTCTCTCGCCCGCGCTCTGTCTGTCTCTCACCCGCGCTCTGTCTCTCGCCCGCGCTCTGTCTGTCTCTCACCCGCGCTCTGTCTCTCGCCCGCGCTCTGCCTCTCTCTCGCCCGCGCTCTGTCTCTCTCTCGCCCGCGCTCTGTCTGTCTCTCGCCCGCGCTCTGTCTGTCTCTCGCCCGCGCTCTGTCTGTCTCTCGCCCGCGCTCTGTCTGTCTCTCGCCCGCGCTCTGTCTGTCTCTCGCCCGCGCTCTGTCTCTCGCCCGCGCTCTGTCTGTCTCTCGCCCGCGCTCTGTCTCTCTCTCGCCCGCGCTCTGTCTCTCTCTCGCCCGCGCTCTGTCTCTCTCTCGCCCGCGCTCTGTCTCTCTCTCGCCCGCGCTCTGTCTGTCTCTCACCCGCGCTCTGTCTCTCTCTCGCCCGCGCTCTGTCTGTCTCTCACCCGCGCTCTGTCCCTCTCTCGCCCGTGCTCAGTCTCTCTCTCGCCCGCGCTCTGTCTGTCTCTCGCCCGCGCTCTGTCTCTCGCCCGCGCTCTGTCTCTCGCCCGCGCTCTGTCTCTCGCCCGCGCTCTGTCTCTCGCCCGCGCTCTGTCTGTCTCTCACCCGCGCTCTGTCTCTCGCCCGCGCTCTGTCTGTCTCTCACCCGCGCTCTCTCTCTCTCGCCCGCGCTCTGTCTCTCGCCCGCGCTCTGTCTGTCTCTCGCCCGCGCTCTGTCTGTCTCTCACCCGCGCTCTGTCTCTCACCCGCGCTCTGTCTCTCGCCCGCGCTCTGTCTGTCTCTCACCCGCGCTCTGTCTCTCTCTCGCCCGCGCTCTGTCTCTCACCCGCGCTCTGTCTCTCTCTCGCCCGCGCTCTGTCTCTCACCCGCGCTCTGTCTCTCGCCCGCGCTCTGTCTCTCGCCCGCGCTCTGTCTCTCGCCCGCGCTCTGTCTGTCTCTCGCCCGCGCTCTGTCTGTCTCTCGCCCGCGCTCTGTCTCTCTCTGGCCCGCGCTCTGTCTCTCTCTGGCCCGCGCTCTGTCTCTCTCTCGCCCGCGCCCTGTCTCTCTCTCGCCCGCGCTCTGTCTCTCTCTCGCCCGCGCTCTGTCTCTCTCTCGCCCGCGCTCTGTCTGTCTCTCACCCGCGCTCTGTCTCTCTCTCGCCCGCGCTCTGTCTGTCTCTCGCCCGCGCTCTGTCTGTCTCTCGCCCGCGCTCTGTCTGTCTCTCGCCCGCGCTCTGTCTGTCTCTCGCCCGCGCTCTGTCTGTCTCTCACCCGCGCTCTGTCTGTCTCTCACCCGCGCTCTGTCTGTCTCTCACCCGCGCTCTGTCTCTCTCTCGCCCGCGCTCTGTCTCTCTCGCCCACGCCCTGTCTGTCTCTCGCCCGCGCTCTGTCTGTGTCTCGCCCGCGCTCTGTCTGTCTCTCGCCCGCGCTCTGTCTGTCTCTCGCCCGCGCTCTGTCTGTCTCTCCCCCGCGCTCTGTCTCTCTCTCGCCCGCGCTCTGTCTGTCTCTCACCCGCACTCTGTCTGTCTCTCGCCCGCGCTCTGTCTGTCTCTCACCCGCGCTCTGTCTGTCTCTCGCCCGCGCTCTGTCTGTCTCTCGCCCGCGCTCTGTCTCTCACCCGCGCTCTGTCTGTCTCTCACCCGCGCTCTGTCTCTCACCCGCGCTCTGTCTGTCTCTCGCCCGCGCTCTGTCTGTCTCTCGCCCGCGCTCTGTCTCTCACCCGCGCTCTGTCTGTCTCTCACCCGCGCTCTGTCTGTCTCTCGCCCGCGCTCTGTCTGTCTCTCGCCCGCGCTCTGTCTGTCTCTCGCCCGCGCTCTGTCTGTCTCTCGCCCGCGCTCTGTCTGTCTCTCGCCCGCGCTCTGTCTCTCACCCGCGCTCTGTCTGTCTCTCACCCGCGCTCTGTCTCTCACCCGCGCTCTGTCTGTCTCTCGCCCGCGCTCTGTCTGTCTCTCGCCCGCGCTCTGTCTCTCACCCGCGCTCTGTCTGTCTCTCACCCGCGCTCTGTCTGTCTCTCACCCGCGCTCTGTCTGTCTCTCGCCCGCGCTCTGTCTGTCTCTCGCCCGCGCTCTGTCTGTCTCTCGCCCGCGCTCTGTCTGTCTCTCGCCCGCGCTCTGTCTGTCTCTCGCCCGCGCTCTGTCTGTCTCTCGCCCGCGCTCTGTCTGTCTCTCACCCGCGCTCTGTCTGTCTCTCGCCCGCGCTCTGTCTCTCACCCGCGCTCTGTCTGTCTCTCGCCCGCGCTCTGTCTCTCACCCGCGCTCTGTCTGTCTCTCGCCCGCGCTCTGTCTCTCACCCGCGCTCTGTCTCTCACCCGCGCTCTGTCTGTCTCTCGCCCGCGCTCTGTCTGTCTCTCGCCCGCGCTCTGTCTCTCACCCGCGCTCTGTCTGTCTCTCACCCGCGCTCTGTCTGTCTCTCGCCCGCGCTCTGTCTGTCTCTCGCCCGCGCTCTGTCTCTCACCCGCGCTCTGTCTCTCACCCGCGCTCTGTCTGTCTCTCACCCGCGCTCTGTCTGTCTCTCGCCCGCGCTCTGTCTGTCTCTCGCCCGCGCTCTGTCTGTCTCTCGCCCGCGCTCTGTCTGTCTCTCGCCCGCGCTCTGTCTGTCTCTCGCCCGCGCTCTGTCTGTCTCTCGCCCGCGCTCTGTCTGTCTCTCACCCGCGCTCTGTCTGTCTCTCGCCCGCGCTCTGTCTCTCACCCGCGCTCTGTCTGTCTCTCGCCCGCGCTCTGTCTCTCACCCGCGCTCTGTCTGTCTCTCGTCGCGCTCTGTCTCTCACCCGCGCTCTGTCTGTCTCTCGCCCGCGCTCTGTCTGTCTCTCACCCGCGCTCTGTCTGTCTCTCACCCGCGCTCTGTCTGTCTCTCACCCGCGCTCTGTCTGTCTCTCACCCGCGCTCTGTCTGTCTCTCACCCGCGCTCTGTCTGTCTCTCACCCGCGCTCTGTCTGTCTCTCACCCGCGCTCTGTCTGTCTCTCACCCGCGCTCTGTCTGTCTCTCACCCGCGCTCTGTCTGTCTCTCACCCGCGCTCTGTCTGTCTCTCACCCGCGCTCTGTCTGTCTCTCACCCGCGCTCTGTCTGTCTCTCACCCGCGCTCTGTCTGTCTCTCACCCGCGCTCTGTCTGTCTCTCACCCGCGCTCTGTCTGTCTCTCACCCGCGCTCTGTCTCTCACCCGCGCTCTGTCTGTCTCTCGCCCGCGCTCTGTCTCTCACCCGCGCTCTGTCTGTCTCTCACCCGCGCTCTGTCTCTCACCCGCGCTCTGTCTCTCGCCCGCGCTCTGTCTGTCTCTCACCCGCGCTCTGTCTCTCGCCCGCGCTCTCTGTCTCTCACCCGCGCTCTGTCTCTCACCCGCGCTCTGTCTCTCTCTCGCCCGCGCTCTGTCTCTCTCTCGCCCGCGCTCTGTCTGTCTCTCGCCCGCGCTCTGTCTGTCTCTCGCCCGCGCTCTGTCTGTCTCTCGCCCGCGCTCTGTCTGTCTCTCGCCCGCGCTCTGTCTGTCTCTCGCCCGCGCTCTGTCTGTCTCTCGCCCGCGCTCTGTCTCTCTCTCGCCCGCGCTCTGTCTGCCTCTCGCCCGCGCTCTGTCTCTCTCTCGCCCGCGCTCTGTCTGTCTCTCGCCCGCGCTCTGTCTGTCTCTCGCCCGCGCTCTGTCTCTCGCCCGCGCTCTGTCTCTCGCCCGCGCTCTGTCTGTCTCTCACCCGCGCTCTGTCTGTCTCTCGCCCGCGCTCTGTCTCTCTCTCGCCCGCGCTCTGTCTCTCTCTCGCCCGCGCTCTGTCTGTCTCTCGCCCGCGCTCTGTCTCTCTCTCGCCCGCGCTCTGTCTGTCTCTCACCCGCGCTCTGTCTCTCTCTCGCCCGCGCTCTGTCTATCTCTCGCCCGCGCTCAGTCTCTCTCTCGCCCGCGCTCTGTCTGTCTCTCACCCGCGCTCTGTCTGTCTCTCACCCGCGCTCTGTCTCTCACCCGCGCTCTGTCTCTCGCCCGCGCTCTGTCTCTCGCCCGCGCTCTGTCTCTCGCCCGCGCTCTGTCTCTCGCCCGCGCTCTGTCTCTCGCCCGCGCTCTGTCTCTCGCCCGCGCTCTGTCTCTCGCCCGCGCTCTGTCTGTCTCTCACCCGCGCTCTGTCTCTCACCCGCGCTCTGTCTCTCGCCCGCGCTCTGTCTGTCTCTCACCCGCGCTCTCTCTCTCTCGCCCGCGCTCTGTCTCTCGCCCGCGCTCTGTCTGTCTCTCGCCCGCGCTCTGTCTGTCTCTCGCCCGCGCTCTGTCTGTCTCTCGCCCGCGCTCTGTCTGTCTCTCGCCCGCGCTCTGTCTCTCACCCGCGCTCTGTCTCTCTCTCGCCCGCGCTCTGTCTCTCACCCGCACTCTGTCTCTCGCCCGCGCTCTGTCTGTCTCTCACCCGCGCTCTGTCTCTCACCCGCGCTCTGTCTCTCACCCGCGCTCTATCTCTCGCCCGCGCTCTGTCTCTCGCCCGCGCTCTGTCTGTCTCTCGCCCGCGCTCTGTCTGTCTCTCGCCCGCGCTCTGTCTGTCTCTCGCCCGCGCTCTGTCTGTCTTTCGCCCGCGCTCTGTCTGTCTCTCACCCGCGCTCTGTCTCTCACCCGCGCTCTGTCTCTCACCCGCGCTCTGTCTCTCACCCGCGCTCTGTCTCTCACCCGCGCTCTGTCTCTCGCCCGCGCTCTGTCTCTCGCCCGCGCTCTGTCTGTCTCTCGCCCGCGCTCTGTCTCTCGCCCGCGCTCTGTCTGTCTCTCACCCTCGCTCTGTCTCTCGCCCGCGCTCTGTCTGTCTCTCGCCCGCGCTCTGTCTGTCTCTCGCCCGCGCTCTGTCTGTCTCTCGCCCGCGCTCTGTCTCTCGCCCGCGCTCTGTCTGTCTCTCACCCGCGCTCTGTCTCTCACCCGCGCTCTGTCTCTCGCCCGCGCTCTGTCTGTCTCTCGCCCGCGCTCTGTCTGTCTCTCGCCCGCGCTCTGTCTGTCTCTCGCCCGCGCTCTGTCTGTCTCTCGCCCGCGCTCTGTCTCTCTCTCACCCGCGCTCTGTCTCTCGCCCGCGCTCTGTCTGTCTCTCACCCGCGCTCTGTCTCTCACCCGCGCTCTCTCTCTCGCCCGCGCTCTGTCTCTCTCTCGCCCGCGCTCTGTCTCTCTCTCGCCCGCGCTCTGTCTGTCTCTCACCCACGCTCTGTCTCTCGCCCGCGCTCTGTCTCTCTCTCGCCCGCGCTCTGTCTGTCTCTTGCCCGCGCTCTGTCTCTCTCTCGCCCGCGCTCTGTCTCTCGCCCGCGCTCTGTCTCTCTCTCGCCCGCGCTCTGTCTCTCACCCGCGCTCTGTCTCTCTCTCGCCCGCGCTCTGTCTCTCTCTCGCCCGCGCTCTGTCTCTCGCCCGCGCTCTGTCTCTCGCCCGCGCTCTGTCTGTCTCTCGCCCGCGCTCTGTCTCTCACCCGCGCTCTGTCTGTCTCTCACCCGCGCTCTGTCTCTCTCTCGCCCGCGCTCTGTCTCTCGCCCGCGCTCTGTCTCTCACCCGCGCTCTGTCTCTCTCTCGCCCGCGCTCTGTCTCTCTCTCGCCCGCGCTCTGTCTGTCTCTCACCCGCGCTCTGTCTCTCTCTCGCCCGCGCTCTGTCTCTCACCCGCGCTCTGTCTGTCTCTCACCCGCGCTCTGTCTCTCACCCGCGCTCTGTCTGTCTCTCACCCGCGCTCTGTCTGTCTCTCACCCGCGCTCTGTCTGTCTCTCACCCGCACTCTGTCTCTCTCTCGCCCGCGCTCTGTCTCTCACCCGCGCTCTGTCTCTCACCCGCGCTCTGTCTGTCTCTCACCCGCGCTCTGTCTGTCTCTCACCCGCGCTCTGTCTCTCACCCGAGCTCTGTCTGTCTCTCACCCGCACTCTGTCTCTCTCTCGCCCGCGCTCTGTCTGTCTCTCACCCGCGCTCTGTCTCTCACCCGCGCTCTGTCTCTCACCCGCGCTCTGTCTCTCGCCCGCGCTCTGTCTCTCGCCCGCGCTCTATCTCTCGCCCGCGCTCTGTCTCTCGCCCGCGCTCTGTCTGTCTCTCGCCCGCGCTCTGTCTCTCGCCCGCGCTCTGTCTGTCTCTCACCCGCGCTCTGTCTCTCACCCGCGCTCTGTCTCTCACCCGCGCTCTGTCTCTCGCCCGCGCTCTGTGTGTCTCTCGCCCGCGCTCTGTCTCTCGCCCGCGCTCTGTCTGTCTCTCACCCGCGCTCTGTCTCTCGCCCGCGCTCTGTCTGTCTCTCGCCCGCGCTCTGTCTGTCTCTCGCCCGCGCTCTGTCTGTCTCTCGCCCGCGCTCTGTCTCTCGCCCGCGCTCTGTCTGTCTCTCACCCGCGCTCTGTCTCTCACCCGCGCTCTGTCTCTCACCCGCGCTCAGTCTGTCTCTCACCCGCACTCTGTCTCTCTCTCTCCCGCGCTCTGTCTCTCGCCCGCGCTCTGTCTCTCTCTCGCCCGCGCTCTCTCTCTCGCCCGCGCTCTGTCTCTCGCCCGCGCTCTGTCTCTCGCCCGCGCTCTGTCTCTCGCCCGCGCTCTGTCTCTCGCCCGCGCTCTGTCTCTCGCCCGCGCTCTGTCTCTCGCCCGCGCTCTGTCTCTCGCCCGCGCTCTGTCTCTCTCTCCCCCGCGCTCTGTCTCTCGCCCGCGTTCTGTCTCTCTCTCACCCGCGCTCTGTCTGTCTCTCACCCGCGCTCTGTCTCTCACCCGCGCTCTGTCTGTCTCTCACCCGCGCTCTGTCTGTCTCTCACCCGCGCTCTGTCTGTCTCTCACCCGCGCTCTGTCTCTCACCCGCGCTCTGTCTGTCTCTCGCCCGCGCTCTGTCTCTCTCTCGCCCGCGCTCTGTCTCTCTCTCGCCCGCGCTCTGTCTTCTCTCGCCCGCGCTCTGTCTCTCACCTGCGCTCTGTCTGTCTCTCACCCGCGCTCTGTCTCTCACCCGCGCTCTGTCTGTCTCTCACCCGCGCTCTGTCTGTCTCTCACCCGCGCTCTGTCTCTCACCCGCGCTCTGTCTGTCTCTCACCCGCGCTCTGTCTCTCACCCGCGCTCTGTCTGTCTCTCACCCGCGCTCTGTCTGTCTCTCACCCGCGCTCTGTCTGTCTCTCACCCGCGCTCTGTCTCTCACCCGCGCTCTGTCTGTCTCTCACCCGCGTTCTGTCTGTCTCTCACCCGCGCTCTGTCTCTCACCCGCGCTCTGTCTGTCTCTCGCCCGCGCTCTGTCTCTCTCTCGCCCGCGCTCTGTCTGTCTCTCACCCGCGCTCTGTCTCTCACCCGCGCTCTGTCTGTCTCTCGCCCGCGCTCTGTCTCTCTCTCGCCCGCGCTCTGTCTCTCACCCGCGCTCTGTCTCTCTCCTCAGCCCCGCGCTCTGTCTGTCTCTCACCCGCGCTCTGTCTGTCTCTCACCCGCGCTCTGTCTGTCTCTCGCCCGCGCTCTGTCTCTCTCTCGCCCGCGCTCTGTCTCTCACCCGCGCTCTGTCTGTCTCTCGCCCGCGCTCTGTCTCTCACCCCGCGCTCTGTCTCTCACCCGCGCTCTGTCTGTCTCTCACCCGCGCTCTGTCTGTCTCTCACCCGCGCTCTGTCTCTCACCCGCGCTCTGTCTGTCTCTCACCCGCGCTCTGTCTCTCACCCGCGCTCTGTCTCTCTCTCGCCCGCGCTCTGTCTGTCTCTCGCCCGCGCTCTGTCTGTCTCTCGCCCGCGCTCTGTCTGTCTCTCGCCCGCGCTCTGTCTGTCTCTCGCCCGCGATCTGTCTCTCTCTCGCCCGCGCTCTGTCTGTCTCTCACCCGCGCTCAGTCTCTCTCTCGCCCGCGCTCAGTCTCTCTCTCGCCTGCGCTCTGTCTGTTCTCTCACCCGCGCTCTGTCTCTCTCTCGCCCGCGCTCTGTCTCTCTCTCGCCCGCGCTCTGTCTCTCTCTCGCCCGCGCTCAGTCTCTCTCTCGCCCGCGCTCTGTCTGTCTCCCGCCCGCGCTCGGTCTCTCTCTCGCCCGCGCTCGGTCTCTCTCTCGCCCGCGCTCTGTCTGTCTCTCGCCCGCGCTCTGTCTCTCGCCCGCGCTCTGTCTGTCTCTCACCCGCGCTCTGTCTCTCTCTCGCCCGCGCTCTGTCTCTCTCTCGCCTGCGCTCTGTCTGTCTCTCACCCGCGCTCTGTCTCTCTCTCGCCCGCGCTCTGTCTCTCTCTCGCCCGCGCTCTGTCTCTCTCTCGCCCGCGCTCAGTCTCTCTCTCGCCCGCGCTCAGTCTCTCTCTCGCCCGCGCTCAGTCTCTCTCTCGCCCGCGCTCTGTCTCTCACCCGCGCTCTGTCTCTCGCCCGCGCTCTGTCTGTCTCTCACCCGCGCTCTGTCTCTCACCCGCGCTCTGTCTCTCGCCCGCGCTCTGTCTCTCGCCCGCGCTCTGTCTGTCTCTCGCCCGCGCTCTGTCTCTCGCCCGCGCTCTGTCTGTCTCTCGCCCGCGCTCTGTCTGTCTCTCACCCGCGCTCTGTCTCTCGCCCGCGCTCTGTCTGTCTCACGCCCGCGCTCTGTCTCTCGCCCGCGCTCTGTCTGTCTCTCACCCGCCCCCTGTCTCTCGCCCGCGCTCTGTCTGTCTCTCGCCCGCGCTCTGTCTGTCTCTCGCCCGCGCTCTGTCTGTCTCTCACCCGCGCTCTGTCTCTCGCCCGCGCTCTGTCTGTCTCTCGCCCGCGCTCTGTCTGTCTCTCGCCCGCGCTCTGTCTGTCTCTCACCCGCGCTCGGTCTCTCTCTCGCCCGCGCTCTGTCTCTCTCTCGCCCCGCGCTCTGTCTCTCTCTCGCCCGCGCTCTGTCTCTCTCTCGCCCGCGCTCTGTCTGTCTCTCGCACCGCGCTCTGTCTGTCTCTCGCCCGCGCTCTGTCTCTCGCCCGCGCTCTGTCTGTCTCTCACCCGCGCTCTGTCTCTCTCTCGCCCCGCGCTCCGTCTCTCTCTCGCCCGCGCTCTGTCTGTCTCTCACCCGCACTCTGTCTCTCTCTCGCCCGCTCTCTGTCTCTCGCCCGCGCTCTGTCTGTCTCTCGCCCGCGCTCTGTCTCTCTCTCGCCCGCGCTCTGTCTCTCACCCGTGCTCTGTCTCTCACCCGCGCTCTGTCTGTCTCTCACCCGCACTCTGTCTCTCTCTCGCCCGCTCTGTCTCTCGCCCGCGCCTCTGTCTCTCTCTCGCCCGCGCTCTGTCTCTCGCCCGCGCTCTGTCTCTCTCTCGCCCGCGCTCTGTCTCTCGCCCGCGCTCTGTCTCTCGCCCGCGCTCTGTCTCTCGCCCGCGCTCTGTCTCTCGCCCGCGCTCTGTCTCTCGCCCGCGCTCTGTCTCTCGCCCGCGCTCTGTCTCTCGCCCGCGCTCTGTCCTCTCGCCCGCGCTCTGTCTCTCGCCCGCGCTCTGTCTCTCGCCCGCGCTCTGTCTCTCGCCCGCGCTCTGTCTCTCGCCCGCGCTCTGTCTCTCGCCCCGCGCTCTGTCTCTCGCCCGCGCTCTGTCTCTCGCCCGCGCTCTGTCTGTCTCTCACCCGCGCTCTGTCTGTCTCTCACCCGCGCTCTGTCTCTCACCCGCGCTCTGTCTGTCTCTCACCCGCGCTCTGTCTGTCTCTCAACCGCGCTCTGTCTCTCGCCCCGCGCTCTGTCTCTCTCTCGCCCGCGCTCTGTCTCTCTCTCGCCCGCGCTCTGTCTGTCTCTCGCCCGCGCTCTGTCTCTCGCCCGCGCTCTGTCTCTCACCCGCGCTCTGTCTGTCTCTCACCCGCGCTCTGTCTGTCTCTCACCCGCGCTCTGTCTCTCACCCGCGCTCTGTCTGTCTCTCACCCCCGCTCTGTCTGTCCTCTCACCTGCGCTCTGTCTCTCACCCGCGCTCTGTCTGTCTTTCACCCGCGTTCTGTCTGTCTCTCACCCGCGCTCTGTCTCTCACCCGCGCTCTGTCTGTCTCTCACCCGCGCTCTGTCTCTCACCCGCGCTCTGTCTCTCTCTCGCCCGCGCTCTGTCTGTCTCTCACCCGCGCTCTGTCTCTCACCCGCGCTCTGTCTGTCTCTCGGCCCCGCGCTCTGTCTCTCTCTCGCCCGCGCTCTGTCTCTCACCCCGCGCTCTGTCTGTCTCTCGCCCGCGCTCTGTCTCTCACCCGCGCTCTGTCTCTCACCCGCGCTCTGTCTGTCTCTCACCCGCGCTCTGTCTGTCTCTCACCCGAGCGCGGGTGAGAGACAGACAGAGCGCGGGTGAGAGACAGACAGAGCGCGGGTGAGAGACAGAGCGCGGGTGAGAGACAGAGCGCGGGCGAGAGACAGACAGAGCGCGGGTGAGAGACAGAGCGCGGGCGAGAGAGAGACAGAGCGCGGGCGAGAGACAGACAGAGCGCGGGTGAGAGACAGAGCGCGGGTGAGAGACAGACCAGAGCGCGGGCGAGAGAGAGACAGAGCGCGGGTGAGAGACAGAGCGCGGGTGAGAGACAGACAGAGCGCGGGTGAGAGACAGAGCGCGGGTGAGAGACAGACAGAACGCGGGTGAAAGACAGACAGAGCGCGGGTGAGAGACAGAGCGCAGGTGAGAGACAGACAGAGCGGGGGTGAGAGACAGACAGAGCGCGGGGTGAGAGACAGAGCGCGGGTGAGAGACAGACAGAGCGCGGGTGAGAGACAGACAGAGCGCGGGTGAGAGACAGAGCGCGGGCGAGAGACAGAGCGCGGGCGAGAGACAGACAGAGCGCGGGCGAGAGAGAGACAGAGCGCGGGCGAGAGAGAGACAGAGCGCGGGCGAGAGACAGAGCGCGGTTGAGAGACAGCGGACAGAGCGCGGGTGAGAGACAGACAGAGCGCGGGTGAGAGACAGAGCGCGGGTGAGAGACCAGACAGAGCGCGGGTGAGAGACAGACAGAGCGCGGGCGAGAGACAGAGCGCGGGCGAGAGACAGAGCGCGGGCGAGAGACAGAGCTGCGGGCGAGAGACAGAGCGCGGGCGAGAGACAGAGCGCGGGCGAGAGACAGAGCGCGGGCGAGAGACAGAGCGCGGGCGAGAGACAGAGCGCGGGCGAGAGACAGAGCGCGGGCGAGAGACAGAGCGCGGGCGAGAGACAGAGCGCGCGGCGAGAGACAGAGCGCGGGCGAGAGACAGAGCGCGGGCGAGAGACAGAGCGCGGCGAGAGACAGAGCGCGGGCGAGAGAGAGACAGAGCGCGGGCGAGAGACAGAGCGCGGGCGAGAGAGAGACAGAGCGCGGGCGAGAGACAGAGCGGGCGAGAGAGAGACAGAGTGCGGGTGAGAGACAGACAGAGCGCGGGTGAGAGACAGAGCACGGGTGAGAGACAGAGCGCGGGCGAGAGAGAGACAGAGCGCGGGCGAGAGACAGACAGAGCGCGGGCGAGAGACAGAGAGCGGGCGAGAGAGAGACAGAGTGCGGGTGAGAGACAGACAGAGCGCGGGCGAAGAGAGAGACGGAGCGCGGGCGAGAGAGAGACAGAGCGCGGGTGAGAGACAGACAGAGCGCGGGCGAGAGACAGAGCGCGGGCGAGAGACAGACAGAGCGCGGGCGAGAGACAGACAGAGCGCGGCGAGAGAGAGACAGAGCGCGGGCGAGAGAGAGACAGAGCGCGGGCGAGAGAGAGACAGAGCGCGGGCGAGAGAGAGACCGAGCGCGGGTGAGAGACAGACAGAGCGCGGGCGAGAGACAGACAGAGCGCGGGCGAGAGACAGACAGAGCGCGGGCGAGAGACAGAGCGCGGGTGAGAGACAGACAGAGCGCGGGCGAGAGACAGACAGAGCGCGGGGCGAGAGACAGACAGAGCGCGGGCGAGAGACAGGGGGCGGGTGAGAGACAGACAGAGCGCGGGCGAGAGACAGAGCGCGGGGCGTGAGACAGACAGAGCGCGGGCGAGAGACAGAGCGCGGGTGAGAGACAGACAGAGCGCGGGCGAGAGACAGACAGAGCGCGGGCGAGAGACAGAGCGCGGGCGAGAGGACAGACAGAGCGCGGGCGAGAGACAGAGCGCGGGCGAGAGACAGAGCGCGGGTGAGAGACAGAGCGCGGGTGAGAGACAGGACAGAGCGCGGGCGAGAGACAGAGCGCGGGTGAGAGACAGAGCGCGGGCGAGAGAGAGACTGAGCGCGGGCGAGAGAGAGACTGAGCGCGGGCGAGAGAGAGACTGAGCGCGGGCGAGAGAGAGACAGAGCGCGGGCGAGAGAGAGACAGAGCTGCGGGCGAGAGAGAGACAGAGCGCGGGTGAGAGACAGACAGAGCGCAGGCGAGAGAGAGACAGAGCGCGGGCGAGAGAGAGACAGAGCGCGGGTGAGAGACAGACAGAGCGCGGGCGAGAGACAGAGCGCGGGCGAGAGACAGACAGAGCGCGGGCGAGAGAGAGACGAGCGCGGGCGAGAGAGAGACCGAGCGCGGGCGGGAGACAGACAGAGCGCGGGCGAGAGAGAGACTGAGCGCGGGCGAGAGAGAGACAGAGCGCGGGCGAGAGAGAGGACAGAGCGCGGGCGAGAGAGAGACAGAGCGCGGGTGAGAGACAGACAGAGCGCAGGCGAGAGAGAGACTGAGCGCGGGCGAGAGAGAGACTGAGCGCGGGTGAGAGACAGACAGAGCGCGGGCGAGAGAGAGACAGATCGCGGGCGAGAGACAGACAGAGCGCGGGCGAGAGACAGACAGAGCGCGGGCGAGAGACAGACAGAGCGCGGGCGAGAGACAGACAGAGCGCGGGCGAGAGAGAGACAGAGCGCGGGTGAGAGACAGAGCGCGGGTGAGAGACAGACAGAGCGCGGGTGAGAGACAGAGCGCGGGTGAGAGACAGACAGAGCGCGGGTGAGAGACAGACAGAGCGCGGGTGAGAGACAGAGCGCGGGTGAGAGACAGAGCGCGGGCGAGAGACAGACAGAGCGCGGGTGAGAGGACAGAGCGCGGGCGAGAGAGAGACAGAGCGCGGGCGAGAGACAGACAGAGCGCGGGTGAGAGACAGACAGAGCGCGGGTGAGAGGACAGACAGAGCGGCGGGCGAGAGAGAGACAGAGCGCGGGTGAGAGACAGAGCGCGGGCGAGAGAGAGACAGAGCGCGGGGCGAGAGACAGACAGAGCGCGGGTGAGAGACAGAGCGCGGGTGAGAGACAGACAGAGCGCGGGCGAGAGAGAGACAGAGCGCGGGCGAGAGACAGACAGAGCGCGGGTGAGAGAGACAGAGCGCGGGTGAGAGACAGACAGAACGCGGGTGAGAGACAGACAGAGCGCGGGTGAGAGACAGAGCGCGGGTGAGAGACAGACAGAGCGCGGGTGAGAGACAGACAGAGCGCGGGTGAGAGACAGACAGAGCGCGGTGAGAGACAGAGCGCGGGTGAGAGACAGACAGAGCGCGGGTGAGAGACAGAGCGCGGGTGAGAGACAGACAGAGCGCGGGTGAGAGACAGACAGAGCGCGGGTGAGAGACAGAGCGCGGGTGAGAGACAGACAGAGCGCAGGTGAGAGACAGAGCGCGGGCGAGAGAAGACAGAGCGCGGGCGAGAGAGAGACAGAGCGCGGGCGAGAGAGAGACAGAGCGCGGGCGAGAGACAGACAGAGCGCGGGTGAGAGACAGAGCGCGGGTGAGAGACAGACAGAGCGCGGGTGAGAGACAGACAGAGCGCGGGTGAGAGACAGACAGAGCGCGGGTGAGAGACAGAGCGCGGGTGAGAGACAGACAGAGCGCGGGTGAGAGAGAGACAGAACGCGGGCGAGAGACAGAGCGCGGGGGAGAGAGAGACAGAGCGCGGGCGAGAGACAGAGCGCGGGCGAGAGACAGAGCGCGGGCGAGAGACAGAGCGCGGGCGAGAGACAGAGCGCGGGCGAGAGACAGAGCCGCGGGCGAGAGACAGAGCGCGGGCGAGAGACAGAGCGCGGGCGAGAGAGAGAGCGCGGGCGAGAGAGAGACAGAGCGCGGGCGAGAGACAGAGCGCGGGAGAGAGAGAGACAGAGTGCGGGTGAGAGACAGACTGAGCGCGGGTGAGAGACAGAGCGCGGGTGAGAGACAGAGCGCGGGTGAGAGACAGACAGAGCGCGGGCGAGAGACAGAGCGCGGGCGAGAGACAGACAGAGCGCGGGCGAGAGACAGACAGAGCGCGGGCGAGAGACAGACAGAGCGCGGGCGAGAGACAGAGCGCGGGTGAGAGACAGACAGAGCGCGGGCGAGAGACAGAGCGCGGGCGAGAGACACACAGAGCGCGGGCGAGAGACAGAGCGCGGGTGAGAGACAGAGCGCGGGTGAGAGACAGAGCGCGGGTGAGAGACAGACAGAGCGCGGGCGGAGAGACAGAGCGCGGGCGAGAGACAGACAGAGCGCGGGCGAGAGACAGAGCGCGGGCGAGAGATAGAGCGCGGGCGAGAGACAGAGCGCGGGCGAGAGACAGAGCGCGGGTGAGAGACAGAGCGCGGGTGAGAGAGACAGAGCGCGGGTGAGAGACAGACAGAGCGCGGGCGAGAGAGAGACAGAGTGCGGGTGAGAGACAGACAGAGCTCGGGTGAGAGACAGAGCGCGGGTGAGAGACAGACAGAGCGCGGGTGAGAGACAGACAGAGCGCGGGTGAGAGACAGAGCGCGGGTGAGAGGACAGAGCGCGGGCGAGAGAGAGACAGAGTGCGGGTGAGAGACAGACAGAGCGCGGGTGAGAGACAGACAGAGCGCGGGGTGAGAGACAGACAGAGCGCGGGTGAGAGACAGAGCGCGGGTGAGAGACAGACAGAGCGCGGGTGAGAGACAGAGCGCGGGGCGAGAGAGAGACAGAGCGCGGGTGAGAGACAGACAGAGCGCGGGCGAGAGAGAGACAGAGCGCGGGCGAGAGAGAGACAGAGCGCGGGGAGAGACAGAGCGCGGGTGAGAGACAGAGCGCGGGCGAGAGAGAGACAGAGCGCGGGTGAGAGACAGACAGAGCGCGGTGAGAGACAGAGCGCGGGCGAGAGACAGACAGAGCGCGGGCGAGAGACAGAGCGCGGGCGAGAGACAGAGCGCGGGCGAGGAGAGAGACAGAGCGCGGGCGAGGAGAGAGGACAGAGCGCGGGTGAGAGACAGAGCGCGGGCGAGAGAGAGACAGAGCGCGGGCGAGAGACAGAGCGCGGGCGAGAGAGAGACAGAGCGCGGGCAAGAGACAGACAGAGCGCGGGCGTGAGAGAGACAGAGCGCGGGCGAGAGACAGAGCGTGGGTGAGAGACAGACAGAGCGCGGGCGAGAGAGAGACAGAGCGCGGGCGAGAGAGAGACAGAGCAGCGGGCGAGAGAGAGAGCGCGGGTGAGAGGACAGAGCGCGGGTGAGAGACAGACAGAGCGCGGCGAGAGACAGAGCGCGGGTGAGAGAGAGACAGAGCGCGGGCGAGAGACAGACAGAGCGCGGGCGAGAGACAGACAGAGCGCGGGCGAGAGACAGACAGAGCGCGGGCGAGAGACAGACAGAGCGCGGGCGAGAGACAGAGCGCGGGTGAGAGACAGAGCGCGGGTGAGAGACAGACAGAGCGCGGGCGAGAGACAGAGCGCGGGCGAGAGACAGACAGAGCGCGGGCGAGAGACAGACAGAGCGCGGGCGAGAGACAGACAGAGCGCGGGCGAGAGACAGAGCGAGGGTGAGAGACAGACAGAGCGCGGGCGAGAGACAGAGCCGCGGAGCGAGAGACAGACAGAGCCGCGGGCGAGAGACAGAGCGCGGGCGAGAGACAGAGCGCGGGTGAGAGACAGAGCGCGGGTGAGAGACAGAGCGCGGGTGAGAGACAGAGCGCGGGGTGAGAGACAGAGCCGCGGGTGAGAGACAGACAGAGCGCGGGCGAAAGACAGACAGAGCGCGGGCGAGAGACAGACAGAGCGCGGGCGAGAGACAGACAGAGCGCGGGCGAGAGACAGACAGAGCGCGGGCGAGAGACAGAGCGCGGGCGAGAGATAGAGCGCGGGTGAGAGACAGAGCGCGGGTGAGAGACAGAGCGCGGGTGAGAGACAGACAGAGCGCGGGCGAGAGACAGAGTGCGGGTGAGAGACAGAGCGCGGGCGGAGAGAGAGACAGAGCGCGGGTGAGAGACAGAGCGCAGGGCGAGAGACAGACAGAGCGCGGGCGAGAGACAGACAGAGCGCGGGCGAGAGACAGACAGAGCGCGGGCGAGAGACAGACAGAGCGCGGGCGAGAGACAGAGCGCGGGCGAGAGAGAGAGAGCGCGGGTGAGAGACAGACAGAGCGCGGGCGAGAGACAGAGCGCGGGTGAGAGACACGAGCGCGGGTGAGAGACAGACAGAGCGCGGCGAGAGACAGAGCGCGGGCGAGAGACAGAGCGCGGGCGAGAGACAGAGCGCGGGCGAGAGACAGAGCGCGGGCGAGAGACAGAGCGCGGGCGAGAGAGACAGAGCGCGGGCGAGAGACAGAGCGCGGGTGAGAGACAGAGCGCGGTGAGAGACAGACAGAGCGCGGGTGAGAGACAGACAGAGCGCGGGCGAGAGAGAGACTGAGCGCGGGCGAGAGATAGACAGAGCGCGGGCGAGAGAGAGACAGAGCGCGGGTGAGAGACAGACAGAGCGCGGGCGAGAGAGAGACAGAGCGCGGGCGAGAGACAGACAGAGCGCGGGCGAGAGAGAGACAGAGCGCGGGCGAGAGAGAGACAGAGCGCGGGCGAGAGACAGACAGAGCGCGGGTGAGAGACAGACAGAGCGCGGGCGAGAGACAGAGCGCGGGCGAGAGACAGAGCGCGGGCGAGAGACAGACAGAGCGCGGGCGAGAGACAGGACAGAGCGCGGGCGGAGAGAGAGACAGAGCGCGGGCGAGAGGCAGACAGAGCGCGGGCGAGAGAGAGACAGAGCGCGGGCGAGAGACAGACAGAGCGCGGGCGAGAGACAGACAGAGCGCGGGCGAGAGACCAGACAGAGCGCGGGCGAGAGACAGACAGAGCGCGGGCGAGAGACAGACAGAGCGCGGGCGAGAGACAGACAGAGCGCGGGCGAGAGAGAGACAGAGCGCGGGCGAGAGAGAGACAGAGCGCGGGTGAGAGACAGAGCGCGGGTGAGAGACAGAGAGCGCGGGCGAGAGGACAGAGCGCGGGTGAGAGACAGACAGAGCGCGGGCGAGAGACAGAGCGCGGGTGAGAGACAGAGCGCGGGTGAGAGACAGACAGAGCGCGGGTGAGAGACAGAGCGCGGGCGAGAGACAGACAGAGCGCGGGTGAGAGACAGAGCGCGGGTGAGAGACAGACAGAGCGCGGGTGAGAGACAGACAGAGCGCGGGTGAGAGAGACAGACAGAGCGCGGGTGAGAGACAGACAGAGCGCGGTGAGAGACAGACAGAGCGCGGGTGAGAGACAGACAGAGCGCGGGTGAGAGACAGACAGAGCGCGGGTGAGAGACAGACAGAGCGCGGGTGAGAGACAGACAGAGCGCGGGTGAGAGACAGGACAGAGCGCGGGTGAGAGACAGACAGAGCGCGGGTGAGAGACAGACAGAGCGCGGGTGAGAGACAGACAGAGCGCGGGTGAGAGACAGACAGAGCGCGGGTGAGAGACAGACAGAGCGCGGGTGAGAGACAGACAGAGCGCGGGCGAGAGACAGACAGAGCGCGGGTGAGAGACAGAGCGCGACGAGAGACAGACAGAGCGCGGGTGAGAGACAGAGCGCGGGCGAGAGACAGACAGAGCGCGGGTGAGAGACAGAGCGCGGGCGAGAGACAGACAGAGCGCGGGTGAGAGACAGACAGAGCGCGGGCGAGAGACAGACAGAGCGCGGGCGAGAGACAGACAGAGCGCGGGCGAGAGACAGACAGAGCGCGGGGCGAGAGGACAGACAGAGCGCGGGCGAGAGACAGACAGAGCGCGGGCGAGAGACAGACAGAGCGCGGGTGAGAGACAGACAGAGCGCGGGTGAGAGACAGAGCGCGGGGTGAGAGACAGAGCGCGGGCGAGAGACAGACAGAGCGCGGGCGAGAGACAGACAGAGCGCGGGTGAGAGACAGACAGAGCGCGGGGTGAGAGACAGAGCGCGGGCGAGAGACAGACAGAGCGCGGGCGAGAGACAGACAGAGCGCGGGTGAGAGACAGAGCGCGGGTGAGAGACAGAGCGCGGGCGAGAGACAGACAGAGCGCGGGTGAGAGACAGAGCCGCGGGCGAGAGACAGACAGAGCGCGGGTGAGAGACAGAGCGCGGGCGAGAGACAGACAGAGCGCGGGTGAGAGACAGACAGAGCGCGGGCGAGAGACAGACAGAGCGCGGGCGAGAGACAGACAGAGCGCGGGCGAGAGACAGACAGAGCGCGGGCGAGAGACAGACAGAGCGCGGGCGAGAGACAGACAGAGCGCGGGCGAGAGACAGACAGAGCGCGGGTGAGAGACAGACAGAGCGCGGGTGAGAGACAGACAGAGCGCGGGTGAGAGACAGAGCGCGGGCGAGAGACAGACAGAGCGCGGGCGAGAGACAGACAGAGCGCGGGTGAGAGACAGAGCGCGGGTGAGAGACAGACAGAGCGCGGGTGAGAGACAGAGCGCGGGCGAGAGACAGACAGAGCGCGGGCGAGAGACAGACAGAGCGCGGGCGAGAGACAGACAGAGCGCGGGCGAGAGACAGACAGAGCGCGGGCGAGAGACAGACAGAGCGCGGGTGAGAGACAGACAGAGCGCGGGTGAGAGACAGAGCGCGGGCGAGAGACAGACAGAGCGCGGGCGAGAGACAGACAGAGCGCGGGTGAGAGACAGAGCGCGGGTGAGAGACAGGACAGAGCGCGGGTGAGAGACAGAGCGCGGGCGAGAGACAGACAGAGCGCGGGCGAGAGACAGGACAGAGCGCGGGTGAGAGACAGACAGAGCGCGGGCGAGAGACAGACAGAGTGCGGGTGAGAGACAGACAGAGCGGCGGGCGAGAGAGAGACAGAGCGCGGGGGAGAGACAGACAGAGCGCGGGCGAGAGACAGACAGAGCGCGGGCGAGAGACAGACAGAGCGCGGGCGAGACACAGACAGAGCGCGGGCGAGAGACAGACAGGGCGTGGGCCGAGAGAGACAGAGCGCGGGCGAGAGAGAGACAGAGCGCGGGTGAGAGACAGACAGAGCGCGGGTGAGAGACAGACAGAGCGCGGGTGAGAGACAGACAGAGCGCGGGCGAGAGACAGACAGAGCGCGGGCGAGAGACAGACAGAGCGCGGGCGAGAGACAGACAGAGCGCGGGCGAGAGACAGACAGAGCGCGGGCGAGAGAGAGACAGAGCGCGGGTGAGAGACAGACAGAGCGCGGGCGAGAGAGAGACAGAGCGCGGGCGAGAGAGAGACAGAGCGCGGGCGAGAGAGAGAGCACAGGGCGCGGGGCGAGAGAGAGACAGAGCGCGGGCCAGAGAGAGACAGAGCGCGGGCCAGAGAGAGACAGAGCGCGGGCGAGAGACAGACAGAGCGCGGGCGAGAGACAGACAGAGCGCGGGCGAGAGACAGAGCGCGGGCGAGAGACAGAGCGCGGGCGAGAGACAGAGCGCGGGTGAGAGACAGAGCGCGGGCGAGAGAGAGACAGAGCGCGGGGTGAGAGACAGAGCGCGGGCGAGAGAGAGACAGAGCGCGGGGTGAGAGACAGACCAGAGCGCGGGCGAGAGACAGAGCGCGGGTGAGAGACAGAGCGCGGGTGAGAGACAGACAGAGCGCGGGCGAGAGACAGACAGAGCGCGGGCGAGAGACAGAGCGCGGGCGAGAGAGAGAGAGCGCGGGTGAGAGACAGACAGAGCGCGGGCGAGAGACAGAGCGCGGGTGAGAGACAGACAGAGCGCGGGCGAGAGACAGAGCAGCGGGCGAGAGACAGAGCGCGGGCGAGAGACAGAGCGCGGGCGAGAGACAGAGCGCGGCGAGAGACAGACAGAGCGCGGGCGAGAGAGAGACTGAGCACGGGCGAGAGAGGGACAGAGCGCGGGTGAGAGACAGACAGAGCGCGGGCGAGAGAGAGACAGAGCGCGGGTGAGAGACAGACAGAGCGCGGGCGAGAGAGAGACAGAGCGCGGGCGAGAGAGAGACAGAGCGCGGGCGAGAGAGAGACAGAGCGCGGGGCGAGAGAGAGACAGAGCGCGGGCGAGAGACAGACAGAGCGCGGGCGAGAGACAGAGCGCGGGCGAGAGACAGACAGAGCGCGGGCGAGAGACAGACAGACAGAGCGCGGGCGAGAGACAGACAGAGCGCGGGCGAGAGACAGACAGAGCGCGGGCGAGAGACAGACAGAGCGCGGGCGAGAGAGAGACAGAGCGCGGGCGAGAGAGAGGCAGAGCGCGGGCGAGAGACAGAGCGCGGGTGAGAGACAGACAGAGCGCGGGCGAGAGACAGAGCGCGGGTGAGAGACAGACAGAGCGCGGGCGAGAGACAGAGCGCGGGCGAGAGACAGAGCGCGGGTGAGAGACAGAGCGCGGGTGAGAGACAGAGCGCGGGTGAGAGACAGACAGAGCGCGGGCGAGAGAGAGACTGAGCGCGGGCGAGAGAGAGACTGAGCGCGGGCGAGAGAGAGACTGAGCGCGGGCGAGAGAGAGACAGAGCGCGGGCGAGAGAGAGACAGAGCGCGGGCGAGAGAGAGACAGAGCGCGGGCGAGAGAGAGACAGAGCGCGGGCGAGAGACAGACAGAGCGCGGGTGAGAGACAGAGCGCGGGTGAGAGACAGACAGAGCGCGGGTGAGAGACAGAGCGCGGGCGAGAGACAGACAGAGCGCGGGTGAGAGACAGAGCGCGGGCGCGAGAGAGACAGAGCGCGGGCGAGAGACAGACAGAGCGCGGGTGAGAGACAGACAGAGCGCGGGTGAGAGACAGACAGAGCGCGGGCGAGAGACAGACAGAGCGCGGGTGAGAGACAGAGCGCGGGTGAGAGACAGAGCGCGGGTGAGAGACAGACAGAGCGGCGGGTGAGAGACAGAGCGCAGGCGAGAGACAGACAGAGCGCGGGTGAGAGACAGAGCGCGGGCGAGAGAGAGACAGAGCGCGGGCGAGAGACAGACAGAGCGCGGGCGAGAGACAGACAGAGCGCGGGCGAGAGAGAGACAGAGCGCGGGTGAGAGACAGAGCGCGGGTGAGAGACAGAGCGCGGGTGAGAGACAGACAGAGCGCGGGTGAGAGACAGAGCGCAGGCGAGAGACAGACAGAGCGCGGGTGAGAGACAGAGCGCGGGTGAGAGACAGACAGAGCGCGGGTGAGAGACAGACAGAGCGCGGGTGAGAGACAGACAGAGCGCGGGTGAGAGACAGACAGAGCGCGGGTGAGAGACAGACAGGAGCGCGGGTGAGAGACAGACAGAGCGCGGGTGAGAGACAGACAGAGCGCGGGTGAGAGACAGACAGAGCGCGGGTGAGAGACAGACAGAGCGCGGGTGAGAGACAGACAGAGCGCGGGTGAGAGACAGACAGAGCGGCGGGGTGAGAGACAGACAGAGCGCGGGGTGAGAGACAGACAGAGCGCGGGTGAGAGACAGACAGAGCGCGGGCGAGAGACAGACAGAGCGCGGGCGAGAGACAGACAGAGCGCGGCGAGAGGACAGAGCGCGGGCGAGAGACAGACAGAGCGCGGGTGAGAGACAGAGCGCGGGCGAGAGACAGAGCGCGGGCGAGAGACAGACAGAGCGCGGTGAGAGACAGAGCGCGGGCGAGAGACAGACAGAGCGCGGGCGAGAGACAGACAGAGCGCGGGCGAGAGACAGACAGAGCGCGGGCGAGAGACAGACAGAGCGCGGGCGAGAGACAGACAGAGCGCGGGCGAGAGACAGACAGAGCGCGGGCGAGAGACAGACAGAGCGCGGGCGAGAGACAGACAGAGCGCGGGCGAGAGACAGACAGAGCGCGGGCGAGAGACAGACAGAGCGCGGGGCGAGAGACAGACAGAGCGCGGGCGAGAGACAGACAGAGCGCGGGCGAGAGACAGACAGAGCGCGGTGAGAGACAGACAGAGCGCGGGTGAGAGACAGAGCGCGGGCGAGAGACAGACAGAGCGCGGGTGAGAGACAGACAGAGCGCGGGTGAGAGACAGACAGAGCGCGGGTGAGAGACAGAGCGCGGGCGAGAGACAGACAGAGCGCGGGTGAGAGACAGACAGAGCGCGGGTGAGAGACAGAGCGCGGGGTGAGAGACAGACAGAGCGCGGGCGAGAGACAGAGCGCGGGCGAGAGACAGACAGAGCGCGGGCGAGAGACAGACAGAGCGCGGGTGAGAGACAGACAGAGCGCAGGCGAGAGACAGACAGAGCGCGGGCGAGAGACAGAGCGCGGGTGAGAGACAGAGCGCGGGTGAGAGACAGACAGAGCGCGGGCGAGAGACAGACAGAGCGCGGGCGAGAGACAGACAGAGCGCGGGCGAGAGACAGACAGAGCGCGGGCGAGAGACAGACAGAGCGCGGGCGAGAGACAGACAGAGAGCGCGGGCGAGAGACAGAGCGCGGGCGAGAGACAGACAGAGCGCGGGCGAGAGACAGACAGAGCGCGGGCGAGAGACAGACAGAGCGCGGGCGAGAGACAAAGCGCGGGGTGAGAGACAGACAGAGCGCGGGCGAGAGACAGAGCGCGGGCGAGAGACAGACAGAGCGCGGGCGAGAGACAGAGCGCGGTTGAGAGACAGAGCGCGGGTGAGAGACAGACAGAGCGCGGGCGAGAGACAGAGCGCGGGGCGAGAGACAGACAGAGCGCGGGCGAGAGACAGAGCGCGGGCGAGAGACAGAGCGCGGGCGAGAGACAGAGCGCGGGCGAGAGACAGAGCGCGGGCGAGAGACAGAGCGCGGGCGAGAGACAGAGCGCGGGTGAGAGACAGACAGAGCGCGGGCGAGAGACAGAGCGCGGGTGAGAGACAGAGCGCGGGCGAGAGAGATACAGAGCGCGGGTGAGAGACAGAGCGCGGGCGAGAGAGAGACAGAGCGCGGGTGCGAGAGAGACAGAGCGCGGGTGAGAGACAGAGCGCGGGTGAGAGACAGACAGAGCGCGGGCGAGAGACAGAGCGCGGGTGAGAGACAGAGCGCGGGTGAGAGACAGACAGAGCGCGGGCGAGAGACAGACAGAGCGCGGCGAGAGACAGACAGAGCGCGGGCGAGAGAGACAGAGCGCGGGCGAGAGAGAGACAGGCGCGGGCCGAGAGACAGAGCGCGGTTGAGAGACAGGACAGAGCGCGGGTGAGAGACAGACAGAGCGCGGGGAGAGACAGAGCGCGGGTGAGGAGACAGACAGAGCGCGGGTGAGAGACAGAGCGCGGGTGAGAGACAGACAGAGCGCGGGTGAGAGACAGAGCGCGGGCGAGAGACAGACAGAGCGCGGGCGAAGAGAGACAGAGCGCGGCGAGAGAGACAGAGCGCGGGAGAGACAGAGCGCGGTTGAGAGACAGACAGAGCGCGGGTGAGAGACAGACAGAGCGCGGGTGAGAGACAGACAGAGCGCGGGTGAGAGACAGAGCGCGGGTGAGAGAGAGACAGAGCGCGGGCGAGAGACAGACAGAGCGCGGGCGAGAGAGACAGAGCGCGGGTGAGAGACAGAGCGCGGGTGAGAGACAGACAGAGCGCGGGTGAGAGACAGAGCGCGGGTGAGAGACAGACAGAGCGCGGGTGAGAGACAGACAGAGCGCGGGTGAGAGACAGAGCGCGGGTGAGAGACAGAGCGCGGGAGCGGAGAGACAGAGCGCGGGCGAGAGAGCAGACAGAGCGCGGGCGAGAGAGAGACAGAGCGCGGGCGAGAGAGAGACAGAGCGCGGGAGAGAAGGACAGAGCGCGTTGAGAGACAGACAGAGCGCGGGTGAGAGACAGACAGAGCGCGGGGTGAGAGACAGAGCGCGGGTGAGAGACAGACAGAGCGCGGGTGAGAGACAGAGCGCGGGTGAGAGACAGACAGAGCGCGGGTGAGAGACAGACAGAGCGCGGGTGAGAGACAGAGCGCGGGTGAGAGACAGAGCGCGGGTGAGAGACAGACAGAGCGCGGGTGAGAGAGAGACAGAGCGCGGGCGAGAGACAGAGCGCGGGCGAGGAGACAGAGCGCGGGCGAGAGACAGAGCGCGGGCGAGAGACAGAGCGCGGTGCGAGAGACAGAGCGCGGGCGAGAGACAGAGCGCGGGCGAGAGACAGAGCGCGGGCGAGAGACAGAGCGCGGGCGAGAGAGAGACAGAGCGCGGGCGAGAGACAGAGCGGGCGAGAGAGAGGACAGAGTGCGGGTGAGAGACAGACAGAGCGCGGTGAGAGACAGAGCGCGGGGAGAGACAGAGCGCGGGCGAGAGAGAGACAGAGCGCGGGCGAGAGACAGACAGAGCGCGGGCGAGAGACAGAGAGCGGGCGAGAGAGAGACAGAGTGCGGGGTGAGAGACAGACAGAGCGCGGGCGAGAGAGAGACAGAGACGAGCGCGGGTGAGAGGACAGACAGAGCGCGGGCGAGAGAGACAGAGCGCGGGCGAGAGACAGACAGAGCGCGGGCGAGAGACAGACAGAGCGCGGGCGAGAGACAGACAGAGCGCGGGCGAGAGACAGACAGAGCGCGGGCGAGAGACAGACAGAGCGCGGGCGAGAGACAGACAGAGCGCGGGCGAGAGACAGACAGAGCGCGGGCGAGAGACAGACAGAGCGCGGGCGAGAGACAGACAGAGCGCGGGCGAGAGACAGACAGAGCGCGGGCGAGAGACAGACAGAGCGCGGGCGAGAGACAGACAGAGCGCGGGCGAGAGACAGAAGCGCGGGGCGAGAGACAGACAGAGCGCGGGGCGAGAGACAGACAGAGCGCGGCGAGAGACAGACAGAGCGCGGGC